>NC_084462.1:184497945-184818570 GCF_027409185.1 Cynocephalus volans
TGGCCGTGAAAGCTGAGCAGTGAGGACCAAAGAAGCAGGGGCCCTCGGGTCAGAGGCCCGCGCTCGAGCACCCGTTTCCCAACATTCCCGCAGGAGAATGTGCCTGACGTCCCCTCTTGTTCTCCACCTGGAAGAGCCTGAAGAGGCTCACGTCTTGGCTATGGGTCTGCCTTAGTGCAGAGCGGGGCCCCTGGCGAAGCCCTGCCTGCAGGCCCTGGGGCTGTGGGCTGGCCATGCCACATGCTTCTTTCCCCGGGAGCTGCACATTGCCTGAGGCCCTGGCATAGGAGAGGGGCGTAGGTGCCAGCGTGGCCTTGCAGGAGTGGCCCTCCTGCCACCTCTGGGCCCATGGGCGCCTGCTGCGAGGGGCAGCATCCTTGCTGGCTGGTAGGGGTCGGGCAATGCCAGCTGCTCACGTGGCTTCCAGGGCCTCTCATGCCTCCATGAGCCCGTGTCCCTCAAGTGACATGAAATCACACACCTGCTTTTAATGTGCTCAGCGTTTTGAAGGGAATGTTACCTTGGTGACTGGTGGTGAGGAGAGAGCAGGGGCAACATGGGCTGCCTGGGCGCGGCGGCCTGGAAACCCCAGGATACCGGGAGTTGGATGCCAGCTATCCCTGGAGCACCCCTGGCCCGGGTTGAGGGCTCTCGGGGCAGAATCCACACCAGGGAGGAGACCCACTGTGCCATCAGGAAAGTCTCCCAGTGCTCATCCTGCAGACAACCTGAAAACAGCCCCCAGGACTTGATCTCCAGGGCGTTCACGTGCCCATCTGCAGCGCTGGACTTCCCTCCCAGGCCCCATCCTGGCATCTGGCTGAGCACTCTTTCCTGGAAGTCACAAGGCCTTACCCTTGGGCACACAGTCGAGGCCACCAGCCCTCAGGGCAGTCCAGAAGCTGGTGCCCTGTGGTGAGGGATAGCTGCTTTCTTGGGGACTTTCCACCGTGCCCAGCCCTGCTCCAGCCTGACAGCTTACTTGGTACCTGGACCTAGATGCAGACATGCCCTGTGAAGGGTACCCAAGCGGCCACCAGGGACAGGGGGCCAAACATGTCTTGTGCAAAGTGGGAAGCCTGATACCCTGCACTGAATTATGGATGTGGCACTTGGCTGGAGAGGTGGACAAAGGATGACTGTGGGATTTCTTCTCTGTGTCCTCCTTCTGCCTGGCCATGCTTGGGACACAAATTCTCCTGAGAGTTTCTCCCAACACTGCTGTATTGTCATTTCATCAGAAACCCTGACCCTGCTGATTGAGTCAGTCCGATGGTGCTTGTCAACTTTGGATTTTTTCCCATCATTTCTCAGCTCCAGAAAAACAAGTGACTGAGCAGGCAGGTGAGGGCCCCCCTACGAGGATACCTAGCACCCCAGCTCCGTCTGTGCAGGGTGAGCAGGAGCTGGAGCCTCTGACCAAGGGTCCTGGGAACTGGTTCTGCGTCTGGGCTGCATCGACGATGCTGTCTGGTGTGACACAGTTCTGCAGCTTTGCCAGACGCTTCCACTGGCGAACTAGATAAAGGGCATACAAGATATCTGTTATTTCTTACAACTGCATGTGAATCTACAGTGTCTTAAAATAAAAAGGTTGATTGAAATTAAAACACAAGTCTCTCTGTGCCTTTGGGTCACAGCTGGCTGTCCGAGCCCACACGCCTTAAGCAGGCCCCGTCTGCTGGTGGTGCTGAGTCCCACCTCGGGGTGCCTGCCCCAGGCCCTCCGCCTCACTGTCAACCCAAGACCACTTGGTTGCTCCCAGTCCCAGTAGGAAAGTCCACTGTGTGCTGAGCGTGCCCGTGCAGTGCTGTGCCCGATGGCATGTGCCTGTGCTGCCGCCAGCAGTTGGCCTCGGCCCCGTGGCCCGTGTGGCTCTCCCCCCTCCCCCAGCACCTCCCAGCTCCTGGGGAGGAGGGGTGGGATCCTGGGGAGCAGGCAGACCCTCAGCTGAGAAAGGCCTTGCTGAGAGCTGCTGTGCGTCTCACCAAACCGCACTTCTTCGCTGTAGGAGAGGAGGACGGCCGGGACCAGTCCAAACTGGAGACCAAGGTGTGGGAGGCGCACAACCCGCTCATAGACAAGCAGATTGACCAGTTCCTGGTGGTGGCCCGGTGAGTTCTGGGCGCCAAGAACGGCCGAGGCACTGCATGGACCCCTGCGGTCGGGACTCGCAGGGGTGCTCAGCCTGGAGCTCGCACCTCTCCCCA
The DNA here is from genome assembly GCF_027409185.1 of Cynocephalus volans. Lineage (NCBI taxonomy): Eukaryota > Metazoa > Chordata > Mammalia > Dermoptera > Cynocephalidae > Cynocephalus > Cynocephalus volans. Next base: position 184,500,156 of record NC_084462.1, read on the forward strand.
CTCTGGCCAGTGTTGGGGAAGTGGGGGCCTTGGTTCTCACATCCCAGCATGAAGCCCCTCCCCTAGGCTGGGCCTTTGCTTGCTGTTGAGACCCCAGCAATTCCCTGAGAGGCTCGAGAGGGTCCAGCCCAGCCTTTCCCTGAGTGTGGAGGTGGCCCTTTGGGGGCTGCAGATCCTGTGGGCAGCCCACCCCGGTGAGGACAAGGGAGCCTGGGAGACAGGACTGGACAGATGTGCCCTTCCGATGCTGGAGCCCTGGAGAAGGGGTGGAAGCTGCAGGGAAGGAAGGAAGCTAGTCCCAGAGACCCAGGTCCCTGTAGGCACGAGGGAACCAGTAACCCCTGAGCAGCTACAGCCCCGGATGAACCCCTGAGCCAGGGCCTGGGGGTGGGGATGGGGTGGGGGGCTGGGAGGGGATGCTCCATCTGCCTCTCCTGCAAGTGGCTTAGAAAGTGTAGAAATGCCTAAACAAGAACATGGACATCTCAGGGTTCCCAAGCCCAAGGTGGCGACTGCTGAGCACCTGGCTTTTGGAGGGTCCTTAAAGTCAGTGCTGAGACACGTTCTGTGCGTGCTGTGCCATTGGACACAGGGATACGTGGACTCTTGTGCGCCAGGGCCGTTCCCTGCAATACCCACACAGTTGGTCCCTGGTGCCCATGGCCACCCTGGTCCGCCAGCTACTTGGGAGCGGAACTCCTGGAGGCCATCCTGTGGTGGTGGTCCTGGCTGACCTGCTCGTCCGGCTCCGGTGGTCAGTGCGTCTCCTTCTCCCCAGCTCTGTGGGCACTTTTGCACGGGCTCTGGACTGTAGCAGCTCTGTCCGACAGCCCAGCCTGCACATGAGCGCCGCGGCTGCTTCCCGAGACATCACCCTTGTGAGTGGACCCCAGGGGGCGGGACAGTGAGGCCTGGGGGTGGCGGGTTGTGGCCAGGGCATTGTCACCTCTCCCTTCCCTCTGCCTGGGTCCAGCACCCACCACAGGCATGCAGGACTGTCCTGCCTGGACCTTGGCCCCTCCTGGTCCAGCCCAAACTTGGCCAATGTCATGGGAGGGGAGTGCCACCAGGGGGCCTCAAGGTGCAGGCCCCAGGTGACCCTGTCATCTCTTGCCGCAGTTCCACGCCATGGACACACTGCACAAGAACATTTATGACATCTCCAAGGCCATCTCGGCCCTGGTGCCGCAGGGCGGACCGGTGCTGTGCAGGGACGAGATGGAGGAGTGGTCAGCGTCTGAGGCCAACCTTTTTGAGGAAGCCCTGGAAAAATACGGAAAAGATTTCACAGACATTCAGCAAGATTTTGTAAGTGCCACAGGCAAGGGCAGGGGAGTGGCCGGCTGTGCCCCATGTCTGGGTGTGCTGTGGGCGGCGCAGGCTCTGGCCACACGATCCTTGCCCCCTTGGGCTGCGTGTGGGTGGGGGCGCCTCGCGGGGCCAGGGCTGTGAGTGCTGCATCTGCTGCTGCTGCCACAGGAAGGCGGGGATGACAGTTGGCCCTGGGCCGTCATCCGGGTTGGGGGCATCCCCTCAGAGACTTGCTAGCCCCCCTCCCCCTCTGACCCCCGTGCTTGTGTTTGTTTTGTTTTTAACTAAGCCGAGCCTCCCATGTGTGTCCTTGTTCTGTGTCCCTTGAGAGCTCTGACCCAGCGAGCCTTGCAGGGTCTTCATGCTGTAGGCCTCATCTCTGCACACCCACCACAGGAGTTCCAGTGTGGGTGGGGCCTCAGGAGACCCCCACCCTTAAATTCCCCTAAAATAGTTGTAAACTCAGCTGAAGGAAGAGTGTCCTCACCGCTGTGGCAGAGCCCTGCAGGCTGCTGTCAGGAGTGGGGCTGTTGCAGGGACAGGGAGGAGCCCTCGGGTTGGGTATGGCAGCATTGCCGTCTTCTGGTTAGGAGCTTCATCCAGACAGTAATGAACCCCTGTCACTGTGGCAGGGAGCCCGGGCAGTGTCCAGGAGGCTGCAGGAGGGGCCCGGCCTGGCCTCCGGGTGGGAAGAGCCCTGGTTCTGGGCAGAGGCCAGCCGAGGACAGCTGCTATGGGAGGTGGTCGTTTACTCTCCTGACCAGCCACAGATCAGTGGCCCCTGCGGGGCACATACACCTGTAACTTCGCTAAAAGACTAAACCAAATGAGCACAGCCTTCTCACAGAAAACAAATAGAGCCAGGAGACGAGGGCTAGAACTCAGAACAGAGCCCAAAGCCCTGCACACGGAGTGGGGCCTGGGCGGTGTCAGCAGCGTCCAGGCAGACTCCAGAAACTCCCTGAATTCTGTACTCCAGATGACTCAGAATATACGCTTCCCTACACGTGTTCGCAGAAAACCTGTTACATGGAGAGAGTTGGTAAATACCAGAGAAGCAGAAACTTTACAGGCAAGATTCTCTGACCATGATGCTGGATTTCAAAAACCCAAGCCCTTAGAAATTAAACAATGCCACTCGAAGTAATAGTTTGAGCTAGAGCTCAAGACCACAGTAGCAGAATATTAGAGAATAACTTAGTGAAAACGCTGCAAACTTTATACTGAGATTGTAGCCAAGGAAGCACTGAGAGGAAATTTCATAGCTTTAAACGTCGTTGTGCACTGAAAGAACATTGACCTGAGCAACGGCATTAAAGTATCCAAGAAAGAACAGAGCGTATGAGGGAGGAAGCCCTAAAGTTAAATTACTTAACCCAGAGAAGTATTTTAAGAAATTTGGAGTCTGACCAAGATAAAGTACAGCTTTAAGAAGTGTCCTGAGAGGGGCGTTCTCAGCACCCCTGGGATGGGGCGTCAGCCATCTGTCCTGGCTTCTCTTCCCCGGGGTCGTGCTGTCAGTCCTTTAGCTGGGGGGCTCCTCTCTGGGCCATGCCCCTGCCTCCCCCGTGAGCAGGGCCTGGCCCTCCCCCTGCCCTGCCTGATGCGCCTTCCTCTCGCCAGCTGCCGTGGAAGTCGCTCACCAGCATCATCGAGTACTACTACATGTGGAAGACCACCGACAGATACGTCCAGCAGGTGCGCGGCGGGACCAGCCTCCTGGGCGGGAGAGCAGAGGACGTGGGCGTGCTGGGGTGGCTCTTTCCATCTCTTGGGTTCTGTGCAAGTTTTCGAATAACTTTACACATGTGTTCCCCGAGCGGCGAGCACTGGGGAGCCAGCAGTGTTCCCCCTCTCTGGGCGCTTCAGTTCGTCTCATCCACAGCCCCACCCTGGAGGGCCCAGCTAACGTCTGCAACCTTATTTTGTTTTAAGAAACGCTTGAAAGCAGCTGAAGCAGAGAGCAAGTTGAAGCAAGTTTATATTCCCAACTAGTAAGTACCAGCAGCCAACAGCCTATGATCCCTGGGGGCTGTCAGTGGCAGGGGTGGGTAGAGGGTGCTGGGTCACATGGGTCCTGAGGTGGCTGGGGGCTCCTGTGCTGCCCTGGTGTAGTGTTAGGAACGTCGGGGAGGGACCTGGTCAAGCAGTCCCTGGAGGGCACCTGTGGCCTGCTGTCGGGGGCTCTGGCCCTGCATTCATGGCCACCGTGTGTCAGTCCATCCTGGCCTCTTGGTGAGTAAGAGACACCAGGATTCCAACCCGTACAGCCCGGGGTTTGGCCAGCAAGCTGGGCTTTGTGCTCAGCACACAGAGAGCCAGGGGTGTGGAGCATGGCTCGACCCCCTGCAGCCACTTCCAGGACCTCGAAGGGGAGAAAGAAGGGCCTGTGCGCGGCAGGGGATGCATGGACACAGGTCTGGGTATGGGGCTGGCCTGTGGCCCGTGAACCGCAGAGGCGGCCTGAAGGGTTTGTGCTCCTGTGACTCCCTCTCTTCTCTCCCCTTGCTCTTTAAGTAACAAGCCAAATCCAAACCAGATCAGCGTCAACAACGTCAAGGCTGGCGTGGTGAATGGCACGGGGGCCCCTGGACAGAGCCCCGGTGCTGGCCGGGCCTGCGAGAGTTGTTACAGTAAGTGCTCCGCCCAGCTCCTGCCCCTGGGCGGCAGGGCCACGCTACCTCATCCAAGGTGCCACTGTGGCCTGGCCTGGGAGTGGCCCACCGTAGTCAGGGCTGCCTTGGTTATGGGGTGTGGTTGGGGGAGCCTCTGGGGTATGCAGGGAGTTGACCCTTGGGTGGGGTGCCGGGGACCCCATCCTGCCCTGGGCCGGCTGGGAGGCCTGGGCGGGCAGTGACATTGTGGAATGCTCTCTGCAATCGCTGGTTCTGCTTAAGAATCCGTCTATTTCCAACTTTGTTGTCCGTAGCCACACAGTCTTACCAGTGGTATTCTTGGGGTCCCCCTAACATGCAGTGTCGTCTCTGCGCATCTTGTTGGACATATTGGAAGAAATATGGTGGCTTGAAAATGCCAACCCGGTTAGATGGAGAGAGGCCAGGACCAAACCGCAATAACATGGTAAGTGGGCTGCACCCGCCTCGCCTACCACACGGGGGCAGTGCGGGTCCTCGGCCCCCGGTCATGGCGCTGTGTCGGGGCGGTGCGCCCTCTTCCGCAGAGTCCCCACGGCATCCCAGCCCGGAGCAGCGGGAGCCCCAAGTTTGCCATGAAGACGCGGCAGGCCTTCTATCTGCACACCACCAAGCTGACGAGGATTGCCCGGCGCTTGTGCCGTGAGATCCTGCGCCCCTGGCATGCCGCCCGGCACCCCTACATGCCCATCAACAGCGCAGCCATCAAGGCTGAGTGTGAGTGCCCGCCCCGCCCCCGTCACTCTGTCCCTGTGGGGGGGGGGGGTGCAGCTGCTGCCTCAGCCACCGCCCCAGGAGAGTTCTGATCCTCAGGGCTCCCATTTCCTCCCTGGGGCCAGCAGTGGCAAGCCCAGTAGGAACACCCGGGCTGGGGTGCAGGACAGAGCCTAGGCTCTCTTTGAGGCACATAGCCCCTCACAACTTGTGGTCCCCCTGCAGGCACAGCCCGGCTGCCTGAAGCTTCCCAGAGCCCGCTGGTGCTGAAGCAGGCTGTGCGGAAGCCCCTGGAAGCTGTGCTCCGGTATCTCGGTAAGCTGGCTGGGCTGGCTGGAGTGGGGCAGGCTCACTTGCTGCTAATGAAGGCAGTCCAAGCCTCTTCTAGCAGACAGCCACTGAGCAATTGCCCGGGATATGGAGCTGCCATTTTAGGATCCCGTGCACTGAGCCAGGCTCAGGCAGACCCACTGGGGCCCATGCTGCTCTCTGTCCCTAGATCTGGGGTCCTGCAGGATCCAGCCTCCCCAAGGCACTTCCAACTGCCTCCCCATCCCAGTCCCCTGTTTCCTGGCTCTCCTGGGACAGCGTGGCCGTCCTGGACATCTGGGGTGCCAGGGTCTGGGGTGGGCACCTGCTGCCCACAGGGTAGGTTCTCCCTGAGCCAAGCTCCCCACCAAGGGCAGCACTCAGGCCTTTGTAGCCCTTGGCTGGGTGGGAGGTGCACACCTGGCCAGCAGCCTTGTGGGGAGGGGTCTTCCTACCTGTATAGGTCTGGGGACACCCAAGAACCTCAGCCTGTTCCCCTGGCCCAGCTACAGTGGCTTGTTCTGGGGGCTGGGCCAGATGTTCAGGGGTATGGTAGGGGTGCTCTCTGGTTTGCTGGGCTTGGGTGGGCTCATAGTTCGTTATCCCTGTGGAGGTGGCTTTCCTTCTGGAAGGTTTTTCTGAAGTCATGAGCTAAGTGTGCTTCATGCAGACACAAGTGGCTTTGTCACTGCTTGCTGTTTAGGGTCTCGGGCCCCAGGCTGGCCTCGCACTTGTCCTTTGGGAGGAGATGGCCAATGCCAGGGTCAGCCCTCAGTAGGGCGTGTTCTTGGCCAGGCAGTCAGTTCATTGTCTGGCCAGCAGCCAGCCCTCTGTAGTTAGCCCTGGGGCCCTGGGCCTGGGCCTGGAGGCCATCTAACAGGCCTGCTGTGTTTGCAGCCTGTATCTGGATCCTGAAAGCTGCCAGTGGTTGCCCAGTGATGTGGCCAGCTGGCCAGGGGCTGAGGCCATTGAGACTCTGGCCCCAGCGGTCCTGGTGTCCGTGTAGTGAGGATGGGCCGAGGCCATGGGACTGGGGCTGCCACTGCGGGGGTGTCCCTGTGACACTGTTCTGCTTGTGTCACTCTGGACAGAGACCCACCCCCGCCCCCCGAAGCCTGACCCGGTGAAGAGCATGTCCAGCGTGCTCAGCAGCCTGACCCCTGCCAAGTCGACCCCCGTCATCAACAATGGCTCCCCCACCATCCTGGGCAAGAGGAGCTACGAGCAGCACAACGGGGTGGACGGTGAGCCTGGGTTGCGGTGCCCACCTGGCAGAGGGCTGGGCAGGGTCGCTCGAGCGAGTGCAGCTACAGCCGGGGCTCCCCGTGGCCTCGCCCACCGTGGCACGTCTGTTGACTGTGTTTTCTCTCCCTCTCTCTCCCATCCCCTTGGGCGCTGCCAGGCAACATGAAGAAGCGCCTCTTGATGCCCAGTAGGGGTAAGGCCTGGGGGCCGCTGGTGGGGGTGCTGCCGCCCAGCCCCGCTGTCGCGATGCCTGTGTGTGCTGTGCTGCGCTGCCTGCGTGTTGGTGGCGCGGTGGTGGTTCAGGGCACGTCCTGGGGCAGTCCACGCTGGCCCAGCCCCCCCCCCCATGCTTTTTCCACCTTCACTGGTCACTTGGCGAAGAGCCCATGAGCCCAGGCATGTGGCCTTAGTCTCCAGCCGGCACCTTGTCAGTGGACTGTCCTTGCACATGCAGCCCTGGTGCCCCCGCCGCCCACCGTGTGTCTGCCGTCGCGCTGTGACTGCCCGCATGCTGCCAGCCTCAGCTCTGGGGCCACCTGTGCTGTGCCTGCAGCCCTTGTGTGCGCCCTGCTGGGGGGAGGGGGACAGCAGGGCGGGTTGGGGTATCTACACAGGCTATGGGTGACTGAACTTGTTCTCGGTGCCGTCTTTCTGAGGACTGGCTTGGGTGCCCTGTGCTGGCTGCAGCAGGGGGCTGTGGGACCCCGGCCCCTCCAGGAAGAATGGACAGGACCTAGCCTGGGCATGCCAGTGTGGAAGGGAGGTGTTCAAGGCCGGGCAAGCACCAGGCCTGGGCCTCCCAGGGCGTGTGGGGTGCTGGCTGGCCCTGTGGGTGCACACAGTGAGACTGTGGGCCCACCCGCGTGGAATAGGGGCTGCTCACACCTGGTGCTAGCTGAGGCAGGGTGGGGCTAGCAGGGCCTAGGAGGTGGCAGTGGGCAGCTGAGCCTTGTCCGTTGGGACACGTCCTCTCAGCTGCTTTTGGGAGCCTTGCAGGCCGCTGGGCACCCTAGCAGGCACGTCCCTGTGGGGTCAGCTGGCAGCTCTGCACTGTCAGGTGCCAGGTTCTTCCATCTCGATCTGTGAGGCCTCTCACCTGCCCTGGCCCTCTCAGTGCCCCTGCTGCCTCAATCTACCAGCCCCTCAGTGGGGGCTCCATATTGCCCCGGCCACACACACCTGGCGGTCAGCCTTCCCCTGGGCTGGCCTCACTTGTCTGCACCCCACAGTGGGGCACCCATCAGATCTTATGGAAATAGAAGTGAGTCCTCGTAGGCATGCATCTCCGAGCTTTTGGTTTTATTTTCCGAAAAAGCTGTTAACAAGTTAGATAAGTGTCTGTTCATTCCCATTAAATTTTACAAAATCCACATATTCATTCCTGGCTGTGCGGTTCCCGAGGAGCATCCTGTGGTGGGCGCCCCTCCTGGGCGCGAGGGGAGCCCTGCACAGCCCTGTGAGGGGCTCCTGCTGGCTCCTGCTGGCCGGGGATGGGTCCAGTCTCAAAGGGGTCAGCCAGCCAAGAGGGAGGAGCCGTCCTGAGGTGCGGTTTGTGACTGGCCGCTGGAGAGGGACTGTGAGCCCTGGGCCAGCTGGAAGGAGGCAGCCCCTAGCCCAGGTGGCCCTGGCCCTGGGGGACATTGCCACGGAGGGGGTGGGGTCTGTCCAACTTGGCCTGGCGTTAGCTGAGCTCCGGGCAAGGCTGCTCCCCAGCCCTGTGGGGGCGTAACTCACTCCCTGCCTGCCCACCTGTGCCGCTGCTGCTGTGCGTCGCGTCCTCAGGCCCACGACGGGTGTGTGGCACTCGCTCTAATTCTAGCATGTGTTTTCTTCCCTCTGCCAACCCTCGTGCTGGTAGGCACTTACCTGGGTAAGTAGTTTGTGCTGGAGGCTGTCCCTGCCCAGGGGGGCTGCAGACCAGACGCCTAGGCCCCCACACCCAACTGGCAGAGCCAAGCAGGCTGGTGGGGGAGAGATAAGCCCGGGGCCCCCCAAGGCCTGAGTGGGCCACCCAGGGACACCCCAAGTTACGAGGCATCTTGCAGACGGAGTAGGGGCTGGACAGGCTTTTGTGCCTAAAGGGCGTAGACCTCAGTTGAGAGGCGTTCTTAGGACTGGCAGGATACTGGTGGAGTATACACATAGTGGAGTTGAGGGTGGCGCCCTGTCATCTTCAAGGGTTGGTCCTGCTGGGGGCCGGGCCATCCTGAGTCCTGCTCCTGCTTACCCGTGCTCACATAAGCTCAAGGCAGGGCTGGAGTGGGCCCGGCTGAGGCTCCAAGGCCATGTTGGGGGTGACAGGGAGCCTGGCCTGCCCTTCAGCCTGGGTTTAGCTTTGTCCTTTCGAGTCCTCGCCCAGCGTACTGTCAGATGGCTGGACCCAGGTGTTGCTGTGGGCCATGACTGAGTCACCAGCAGGGGCTTGGGGCTCTAGATGCCCTGGCCCTGGGTCGGGGGAGTGGCTCGGAGCCCTTAGAAAGAAGCAGGTACATCGTGGTCTCCCAGGGTTGGAGCAGTGCCATGGTGCAGCTGACCTGGGCTGATGTATTACAGCCTGCTAGGCGTCACCTGGCCACCATGTCAGCTGGGCTTTGTTTCTCAGCCCAGTCAGGCAGGTGGGTGGCCCATGTGTAGGGAGCACGCCATCAGACCCAAGACCTCCAGTCTCCTGCCTGGGGCCCCAGCTGGTGCATCTGCTACTGGCCAGGACAAAGGTGGCCCCGGATCCCCAAGAGCTGAGAGGCCACCTGGGCACCACTGTCTGGGCTAGGCTGGGACCAAGTGGAGCTGAGGTGCCTGCGTCTTCTCAGGCACTTCCTGGGTGTGGGCTGTGGCTTGGGGGTGACCCCCGAGGTTCCGTCTCTGGTCTCTGTCCACTGTGTCCCATGGTTGGCTCCCCCGGGACTCACATTCCATTCTTTTCTCATCAGGTCTGGCAAACCACGGACAGACGAGGCACATGGTAAGAGGGCGGGCCAGCAATGTGGCACACGCTCACATGTATGGTCACGCAGCTCCCTCGGGGGTTTGGGAGGAGGCCCAGACAGCTGTGCCAGGTGCCATGTGGGAGTCTCGGGAGGCCTGGCCAGACCAGAGGAGGGGCGGACAGCAGGCAGTGCCCATGGGCCTGGCTGCTGGGAAGCCGTGCTCCTGGGTGCAGGTGCCTTTCCAGGTGGCCCCTCACACTCCCTCCACCGCAGGGACCAAGCCGCAACCTCCTGCTCAACGGGAAGTCGTACCCCACCAAAGTGCGCCTGATCCGGGGGGGCTCCCTGCCCCCTGTCAAGCGGCGGCGGATGAACTGGATCGACGCCCCAGATGACGTGTTTTACATGGCCACCGAGGAGACCAGGTGGGAGCTTCCGGGGACGGGTGGGTGGGCACAGCCACCATGTTCTGGCCCTCACCGGCCGTCTCTCTGCACTCACAGGAAGATCCGCAAGCTGCTCTCGTCCTCGGAGACCAAGCGTGCTGCCCGCCGGCCGTACAAGCCCATCGCCCTGCGCCAGAGCCAGGCCCTGCCGCTGCGGCCGCCCCCGCCCGCACCGGTCAACGACGAACCCATCGTCATAGAGGACTAGGCGCCACTGCCCCCGAGGGCCTGCCCCGCTGACCCTCCGCCAGCCCCAGAGCGTCCCCACGGCCTGCACAGGCGGGGCGGCCCCCTCCCCGGCCAGACCGCCGCCCGCCCACCCGCCCTGTTTTGGTAGTGCCCACCTCCCGCCCTCACTCGCAGAGAAACGTGCTCCTCCGGCGGACACACCGGCAAGGAAAAGTGTGGTTTAACTTATTCCGAGAATGCCGAGGAGTCGTTTTTAGCTTTGTGTTTACTGTTTGGCTGGAGCAGAGAGGAGGAGCCGCCCTGTGCCCTGGCGCTGTGGGGCCTCTCGCCCGGGGGCCAGGCCCTAAGGTTTTGTTGTGTTCTGTTGAAGGTGCCATTTTAAATTTTATTTTTATTACTTTTTTTGTAGATGAACTTGAGCTCTGTAACTTACACCTGGAATGTTAGGATCGGTGTGGCCGGCCGAGCTGCCTGGCGGGGTTGGCCCCTTGTCTTTTCAAGTAATTTTCATATTAAACAAAAACAAAAAAAATCTCATAAAAAGGAAAAAAAACAACCTGCCCCTCCCAGTGTCTTTTGTTTCCAGTCTCCCTCTTAGGCCCTTGGGCCCTCTCTGCCCCCAACACCTTTGCAGACCCCGGGTCCTCAGCAGGTTGGGACCTGGGACACCCTCCCCACATGGCAGCCCCCTGAGCCAGATGAATAGCCGACCCCCAGCACAACCAGCTCTCACCAGGGCAGGCCCAGGGGCCACCCCAACCCAGACCCTCCTGGGGCCAGCAGGATGCCAGGCTGGTGGTTCTGCAAGACCACCCTTGGGAAGGTTGGTGAGCAAGTGGCATGGCAGCCATGGCCATCCCAGCCTCTGACTGGGCTCCCGGTTCTGCCGTTCTCTCACTCTGTCCCACGGCCTTGCCTTGCATGGGGGTTCGGCCCAGTGCCCACCTTCCAGATGGGGCAGCAAGGCTGGCCCCTGCTGAGGGCCTCCCCCACACAGTGCAGCTGTGCTGACAGCCTGCATCTGTCCATGGCAGGGGCTGCTCCCACGCTGGACATAAAGCTGGTCCCCCTCCCTCCAGGACAGTTGGCACAGCTGGTCAGCGTGGCCCCTGGAAGCTCTGGGTCTAGGGCCCCCCTCCCGCACCTGGCAGAGCTCTGTCCCAGCTGTCTGAGGATTTCTGCCCAGAGTCTTGGGGCCTCCCCAGCAGGTGTGCAGTTTCCACAGTGAGAATTTGCTCAGATTTCAGCAAGTCGGTTCTCAGAAATCCTACCTCATTCCATCCCCCGTACACCCTAGGGACAGGTGCAGGCTGGGCCAGCCACCAGAGGGAGAGGTCCAGGGGACCGGCCTGGCTCCAGGGACCACCCCTCAGGCTTCCCAGAGAGGAGCCAGCAGGGGAGGGGAGGGCTTTTTGTCCCTCCTCAGCTCTGCCTCCTGCTCCCCCAGCTTACTCAGGCGCCCTGTGGTGTGTGGACATCTCAGCTGGGGAATGAAAATAGAAACCACTTCTGCTCCCTCCCTGCAGAGATAAGGGGGTGTCCTGGTCTCCCTCTGCAAGTCTGGGATGGGGCCCAACAGGGTGACAGGCCTGGGTGTTAGGGATGTGGCTACAGCATACAGTATACACCCCATCCACCCTCCTAGGGTCAGTGGGGCCCCTCCCCCAACTCATTCTAATCTGCAGTCTGCCCCCCACCAAATATCCCCCACTGCCCAAGGACTTATCTGTAGTGTCTCAGCTGGGCCCAGGAGACCATGCCTGTGACCTCCAGAAATTCTGGGGGCCTTTTCCAGCCCTGGGTGCCCTGTAGCAGAGCTTACTGGTCCCTACCTGCCATTTCCAGTGTCACCGGGACAACAGGGTGCATGAAGGCGGGTGAGCCCCAGGATACTCTGAGGCACCAGGGGAGGGGCTTGCCCTCATGCCTGGCCATCTGGCCCCTGCTTGCTTCCCTCACACCCTGACCTCCTTCACCCACCCCTCATCCTGTGCCCGCCCTGCCCTGTCACCATCCCTACCTGTAGCTCTCTGCTACCTCGGAGATGGAGGCCAACGCCACTGCTCTGCATGCATTGATCCATTCCCCTTTCAGCCAGCCCCAGAATATCCCCCCCGAACCAGCGAGCCTCTGACCTGGCCCAGGGGCTGCAGCTGGAGGTGGGCAGGGCAAGGGCAACAGGCTGGCACACCTGCCCCTCTGCACTGTGCCCTTCCCCTTCCCAGGGCATCTGGCCAGTGCTGAATGTCCTTCCTTAACTGCCACCCGCTGAGGGGCCTCTACCCGTTCACTCTTCAGGCAGTGCTGGGGACCTTTGGGGCCCCCTCCAGCAGGTAGTCTCCTGTAAGACACCTGTGCCCAGCCAGACCCGTCCTCCACAGCAGGCCCACAAATATCAGAAGTGGGGTGCGGTGCGGTCAGGGAGGGTGATGGCACTGGTCCCAGGGGCTCCCAAGCTGGATGGAACAGAGTGGGGAGCTGGAGAGGGCAGGATAATGGGCACCGAGTGGGGGCAGTGGGCCTGGGAGTCCAGCCTGAGCAAGGCGCGGGCTTTGAGTGCCCCCCCACCTGTCTCCGCCTCGGCTGGCATGGGTCCAGAGGAGTGGAGGGGGAGCTGGTTGGGCTGGTCAGTTGAGCTTCTGGGGGGGAGGGGGCACATGTTTCTGTGCTGTTGTCACCATGGAAATGACAGTAGCTGCTGGGTGTGTGTGCGAGGAAGAGGAGGAGGGGGGCCACTCCAGGGAGCCAGGCCAGGCCAGAGCCGCCATGAACACCAAAGGGACGGGTGCGGCCCACTCACAAACGCCTGGTGCATCAGGCATAGGAAGCGGGACAGACCTCAGCGTCCACCACAGAACCTCGAAGACGCTGTGGAGGAATGGTGTCCAGAGTCCTCCGCTGCCCAGACTGGGCCTGGTCACCGGGGCTCGGGGGCGTGTCTGTCCCCCAGGCCCGAGGCTCAGCTGGAGTCAGGAGGCTCAGAGAAGGGTCTGTGGGAAGACGGAGCCCCAGGGAGGACACCTGTGGGTCCCGAGGGCCCCCTCTTGAGACCTTTTAGGGCCTTGTTCTGCCGGACTGCAGGATAGATGCAGGAAGAGGTAGGCGTGGTGAGACAGGCCCCCGGTTGGGAGGAGGACTGGGGTCCCCAGGGGTCCCTAGGGCTGGCAGGGCGAGTGACTGCAGTCTGATTGGCAGGATCCCTCGCTCTCCCATGCTATAGGAGTCAGGGAGGCCCTGGTCCGGAGCTAGTGGGTCCAGAGGAGGGATGCGGGGGCAGGGCTCGGGCGGTCGGGAGACATGTCGATTGGAGAGTCAGCCACGCACATGGCACAGAGGGCACTCCCAGGTGCCCCGTTCCTTCCCCTTCCCGACATCCCCACCGCCCACCGTCTCCCTGACGGCCCCGAGTGGGAGTACTTGGGGAACAGGCCTTCAGCGCGACAAAACCACCCCAGGTCCCCTCGGTGCCGGTGCTGGCCGCCCCCGTCCCCGCCCCCGGCTTTCCCACCCCCTCCGGCAGTTTCCGTCGCGCTGTTTTTGGAAGTGGCGGGCGCCGCTCCGTCCTAAGCCCGCCCTCCGCGCGCTCAGCCTTCAGCACCACAGACAGTGTTAGGGCGGGGGGCGGCGGGGACGAGACCAGGACAGGGCAGGGTGGCCGCGCCCCGTCCGGAATCCGAGTCGGCTCCCGCCGCCCGGCCGTTGCTATGGAAACCGGGCAACAAAGGGAAGCGGGGCGGGCGCCGCGCGGTGGGGGTGGGGGTGGGGGGGTCCTCCCGGAGCCTGCGCCTCCTCCCCGCCGAGGAGCGCGACCGCGGCGCCCAGGGCCGGGCGTGGTGGCCCCCAGGCCCCCCTTGCTAGGGCTCGCCGCGGAGCCGAGGGGCACGGACCCCGCCGGGCAGCCGGACGTTGCCATGGAAACAGCCCGGGCGCGGGCGGCGCCGCCATCGCCGGGGCGGTCCCCTGTAGGCGCCACCTGGGGCGCTAGGGCCGAGGGACGCCCAGACGGGTCGGGCCGCCCCTCACCCTCGGCCCGCGGCAGGTGCGCCCCCACCCCCGCGGCGCCCCCAGGCGGCCGGCGGCCCGGAGGGCGGGGCTCCCGAGGCTCCGCCCCGGCCGCGGAGCCAATGGGCGCGCGGGCAGCCGGGAGGGCGGGGCCGGGCGCGGGCGGCGGCCGCGGGCAGAAGAGCGCGGGCGGAGGGCGCGGACGGACCGGGCGCAGCGACCATGGCCTCCAAGTGCCCCAAGTGCGACAAGACCGTGTACTTCGGTGAGTGCCCGGCCGGCCCGCCCCGCCGCCCTTCGCGGCCAGCTCCCTGCCGCAGCGCCGCGCGCACCCCGGGTACGCTCGGGGAGCGCCCGGCCCCAGCTCCGGCCCCGGGATGCGCGTCCCGGAGCCCGACTGGCCGGGCTGCCCACGCGGGTGCGGCCCGAGGGTGGGGCTGCGACGGGGCGGGGGCGGCCACGCCCGAACCCCGAAGCGGCCGGTGGGGGCGGCGGCGCCGCACGGGGGATGCGTGGTCCCCCGGGTGAGGCCGGGGTTGGCGGGAGCGGCTCGGACCCGCGGGTGCGTCGCGGTCCTCGGGGCGGCGCCGCGCAGGGCGGGGTCGGGCGGGGTCGCGCGGGGCGGCAGGCTGGGGGCGCCTCCCACGAGCCCCTGTCTGCCGCGGCCCTTGCCCGCTGCGCCCTGACCGACCGCCCCGCGGGCACGAGGACGGGCCGGCGTGGCCCGAACGGTGACCCCCAGCCCCCACTCAGACCGCTGCCTAAGCTGGGCCGGGCCGGGTCTGGGCTCTGCTGGGATTCAGTCCAAGCGGGGGCGACCTTGGCCTCTACCTCCTGCCTGTCCCAACGCGCTCCCTTCTCTGGCGCGAGTTCCCCCGGGAGTTTCACAAGGGTGTGGGGTGTGGGCTGGGAGTGACTCGCGAGTCCCCACGAGCTGGAGAGGGCACCAGTGCCCAGGCAGCCTGGGTGGCCAGGCCCCCTGTCTCCTCAAGGTCAGGATGGCCCTGCGTCGGCAGCCCTCTGCCTTCAGGCGCCCACCCTAGTTCTCACTGTCCCTGGGCCACTCCCCTCCTACCAGGCTCCTCCTGGCCGATCCTCTCCCCACCTCTGCCAGAGTGGCAAACTCCCTGCCCACCCGCCCACCAGCTCCTGCCTCAGAGAGACTTAGTGCCAGAAGTGAGGATGGCAGAGGGGCTGGGACAGACAGGGACCCTTCCCGGGTCCCGGGTCATCCCAGGAACAGTGGTCAGGAGCAGGAATGTGGACAGGCTGCGGTTAAGGCCACGGGGCTTCCCTGGTTGACAGGCTGGAGGAGGTGGCAAGCAAGTTGTTTGCTGTTCCCAGAGGGGAGGGACCGGATTTGGCCTGGAGTGCTTCTGGCGAGGCTGGGAGCCGAGGGGCTTCCGGCTGCCTCCTCTTAGAAGTCCCCGCAGCCCTCAGTTCCTGTCCCAGAGAGGGCTGGTCCCTGCAAGGCCCAGGGTAGGGGACAGTCCTCAGGGCCCTCCTGCAGTTCAGCTGCCCATGACTTTGCCCCAGGCCAGGCCAACGAAGGGCTCTCTGGGGCCTTGGCCAACAGTCCTGTGGACAACCCGGAAAAGTGATCTGCCTGCTTGGTCCGCCACTGGCTCTTAACAGAAAACAAAGGCGCTTCAGACCCGCTGGCTTCTGTCCTGCCTGGGAGGCACTGCCGGGGTGGGGGTTCGGAATTCTGCCCACCTTCCCAACCAGGCGGCACTCCCGCTGTCCCAGCAGCCCACACCTGAGTAGAACCCGGGCCGGGACATCCTAGAGTGACCCCAGGATGCTGTGCCTCTGTGTCCCCCAGAATGCATGCAGCCTGGGGGCGGGGGGAACTGGCTCCCTTCCAAGGCATTAGAGCCAATCGATTCTGTTTTCCCAACTCAGGCCTGTAATGTGTGGCCATCGACCCACCCAGGGGGTCAGAGGGTCACCTCCCTGCCCCCACATGGCCCACATCCCAGAGCTGGCCAGGGCATCATGGTTCTGGCAGCCCTGAGCTGCAGCTGCCACTGCTGTCGATGGCCATCAGGACGACCTCCTTATCGCAGTGCTGGGGACAAGGCCGCCTCTGGCTCAGCCAGCTCCTGCTGGCCCTGGCTTGGGCACAGTGGGGTCCTGGCTGGCTGTATATTCCAGCATCCTTGAGTATAGAGGTTCCGGCCAGAGGGATCTAAGCTGGTGCTGCCACGGAGGGTGGGGTGGTCCTAGGGGCTGGCCCTGGCCTGGCCATGCCCAGCAAGTTCTGCCAGGGCTGTGGAGAGCTGGCACTCAGGGCCCTGCACTGGGTCACCTGGAGGATCGCAGGCTCACTGCCACCCACGGGCTTCTCAGGGTAGGCTGTGCCTTGGCCAAGACCCGACTCTCCCCAGCATTGTAAGAATTGCCCAGAGAAGGCCTGGCCCAAACAGCAGATCTGCTAGGACACTCTCTGAGGAGAGGTCCTCAGCCAAGCAGGGTGACAGGAGCCCAGCCTGCATGGCCCCTCCTCCTCCCAGATGCCTCCCGCCTGGCCCCTTCCCTTTGGAATTCCGACTCTGCCTTCCTTCCCGCCCTCTTCTCCTCCACCCTTTTCCTGCCTGGCTCCCATGGGAGGCCCCAGCTTCCGTGCATTGGGAGGAAGGGCCCCCCCTACTTCCGTCCATTGGGAGGTGGCCCAGCAGCCCCGGCACTGGGGGTGGGGGGTGGGGGGGCAGGAGGGCACCATCCCCGCTCTCAGCAGCTGGCCTTGGACCTTTGGTGTTAACAGTGGCAGCCAGAAGCACTGGGAGGGTGGGGGAGATCTCAGGTCTTAGGATGAGGAGGCCGAATATAGACAGACAGGGTCTTGCCGAGTGTCCCGTGGGGGACGGGACTGGCCTCACCGCAAGGAGTGCTGGTCTCTGCCAGCTCTGTCGGGGCCTGATGGAGGGGCAGGGACATGTGTGAGGGAGGATGTGTGGGAGTGTGAGGCAGGTGTGCGAAGGAGGCAGGTGTGCAGGGGAGGCAGGTATCTAGAGTGGCAGGTGTGGGGACAGGTGTGTGTGTGAAGTGGGTGTGAGTGCAGGCAGGTGTTTGAGGGAGGGCCACACGGGCCAGTCACAAGCAGACACCGAGGGGATTAACAGGTGCTGAGCTGGGACCCCTTATAGGTGGTGGCTCCAGCATTGACTTCAGGACCGTGGAGTGACCAGGACCCAGGGGGAGAGCAGGGCCCTGGAGGCTGCGGCCTCCGGAGAAGGCCCAAGAAGGGGGAGGCGGCGGCCAGGTGGCCGGAGGCGGCCGCGCTAGGAGCCCCCGAGGAGCAGAAGCGTCGGCCCGGCCTGCGCGGTGGAGGTGGGGGTGAGGGGCGGGGGTGGCAGGGGACAGGCGCCGCAGGCGCGGGCCCTGACCTCTCGTCCCCGCCAGCCGAGAAGGTGAGCTCGCTGGGCAAGGACTGGCACAAGTTCTGCCTCAAGTGCGA
Organism: Cynocephalus volans; assembly: GCF_027409185.1. Taxonomy (NCBI): domain Eukaryota; kingdom Metazoa; phylum Chordata; class Mammalia; order Dermoptera; family Cynocephalidae; genus Cynocephalus; species Cynocephalus volans. The sequence goes on from NC_084462.1 coordinate 184,517,413, forward strand.
GCGCTGCAGCAAGACGCTGACGCCGGGCGGCCACGCCGAGGTGAGCCCTGCTGCGCGGCGGGGGTGGCCGGGGGGTGGCGCGGCCCGGCCCTCACTCCCGCGTGTCCCTTGCGCAGCACGACGGGAAGCCGTTCTGCCACAAGCCCTGCTACGCCACGCTCTTCGGACCCAAGGGTGAGCGCGGGGCCCCGGGGGGGCGTCGGGGTGGCTCCTCGGGCCCCGCAGAGCAGGGCAGGCCCGGGGGCCGGGGGGCCCTCCCGGGCAGCGCCGCGTCCCCAAAGCCCGGCGCCCTCCCTGCTACTCTCCGAAGTCCGTCCTGGCCCCCTAAGTCCGGGTGCGAGGCCACTGGCCACCCGCCCGATGTGCCCGCCACCCACAGGCGTGAATATCGGGGGTGCCGGCTCCTACATCTACGAGAAGCCCCCGGCCGAGGGGCCTCAGGTCACCGGCCCCATCGAGGTCCCCGTGGCCCGAGCCGAGGAGCGTAAGGCGAGCGGCGCCCCCAAGGGGCCCAGCAAAGGTGGGCTGCGCACGGTGCCCGGGGGAGGGGCTGGGGCGACCACCGGCTCGCCCTGACCCGTGCCCGCCCCTCCCCAGCCTCCAGCGTCACCACGTTCACCGGGGAGCCCAACGTGTGTCCCCGCTGCAACAAGAGGGTCTTCTTCGGTGAGTGACCACGCCCAGCCCCGCCCTCTGGGAGGCCTTCCCCGGACGGGCTCGGCATCTCCGTTTCCCCCCTCAGCTGAGAAGGTGACATCTCTGGGCAAGGACTGGCACCGGCCATGCCTTCGCTGTGAGCGCTGCAGGAAGACGCTGACCCCGGGCGGGCACGCGGAGGTGAGGGGCGCACAAAATGGGGGGGACGCAGGGCGCCAGGCTGGGCCGAGGGCACCGTGAGCGGGGACGCAGGGCGCCAGGCTGGGCCGAGGGCACCGTGAGCGGGGCGCGCGGAGGGGTGGGTGGGACTGCCCCCTGGTGGCCACAGCTCCTTGGTGCCGCGCTGGCCCCCGCCCCAGGGTGCGTGGACCTGGACATGGCCTTGGGAGCTTGAGGGCGCTCAGGGAGGGAAGCAGGCACATGAGGACGTTGTCTCGGGTCCACACAGTGGAAGCCCCTGGGGGAGTGGGGCCAAGGAGGCTGTGAACTCCCCGCTGAGTGTCCTCCCCTTCCTGTCCCCAGCACGATGGCCAGCCCTACTGCCACAAGCCCTGCTATGGAATACTCTTTGGACCCAAGGGTGAGTGTGGAGAGGGCCGGGGATGCAGGTGCCACCCTCGCCTACCCCACGCCCACCCCACGCCCCTGGTCGTCCCTTTCCTCCCCACCCCAGCTGCCTCTCTCTGCAGGAGTGAACACCGGGGCCGTGGGCAGCTACATCTATGACAGGGACCCTGAAGGCGAAGCCCAGCCCTAGGCCCGCAGCCCCCTCCATGGGGCACGGGCCCACCTGCCTCCTGCCGGACCCTGCCCTGGGGCACACTATGCTTGGCTGTGTGGGGGAGACGGACCAGCTGCCCAGTCCCACCCCAGCGTGCCTACTGCAAGTCCAGGGCCTGTGCGGTGGACAAGGCCGCTGCGGCAGGGGGTGGTCTCCAGACCAGCCCCGATGCCCAGCCCTGTGTCTTTGTTCCTTTGTGTCTGCCTCTCTCTCTGGATTCTCCCTGTGTCCCAGCCTATTTTTTGTGTCCATGTGCCTACGTGTCCCTGCGTCTGTGTCCATGTCTCCGTGTCCCCATGTGTCTGAGTCCTTGTGTTTCTTTGTATCCCAGCATTTCTGTGCTGGTCTCCCTGTCACCGCATGTCCCTGCGTGTCCCATGTCCCCGGTGGGTCTCCAAGGTAGCCGTTCCACTTTCCCTCTCCTGCTGGCCCATGCCTGCCCTACTAGTGTTATTTATGCTCCCCATGCTGGTGACAGCCACACCCCTCACAGTGTCCCCACAGCAGAGGGCATCCCTGCCAGGAGTCCTCTGCCCGGCTCCCACACTGCCTCGCCAGCGCCCGCCCACCACCCTCACATGGTTCACTCAACTGATGAGACACTTGCAGTCAATAAAAGGTTTGAAGATTGCAGGACCCAGCACCTTTTCTCTGGTTGGGGGATGGATGTGAATCCAGGACAATGTCCTTTTCTCCTGCTCAGGGCCAACTTCTGGTGGGGGTTGGGTCCTGTTCCCAAAGGCAGCTGGGGAGGAGGGAGGAAGCAAGGGGCTTGGCCGTGGTCTGGGCAGTGGTGCCAACATTGAGATGGGTGCGCAGGCAGAGAAGCCAGGCTAGGCAGAGGTGGGGACAGTGGGGGCATCCTGAGGGTAGGGTCCATTGAGGACAGTCCCCGGGTTTTGCTGAGGTCTCCCTGGGGGAGAGTGGTGCCTACGGGCTGATCCTGAACCATTGGAAATGTCAACCGCAGGGCTGGCCTGTGGCTCACTTGGGAGAGCGTGGTGCCGACAACACCAAGGGCTAAGATCCCCTTACCGGTCATCTTTTTTTAAAAAAAAAGGAAATGTCAACCTCAGGCATTGGAGCCAGGAGATGCCTGGACCCATCAGAACCAGGAGGTGTGGGAGGGGTTAGCCTTGAGAGCAAGCAGAGGGTGTGGTTGGGATGGGACAGGTGACCAGAGGAGGGGTCTTGTGCAGAGGATGGGAAGCTGGTGAAGGGTGTCTGTTTCCCGCTTCTGTTCACAGGGCGATGTGCAGGCCTTCCTGCACTGTGGCACGAGTGGGGATGGCCTAGGTACAGAATGAGGGTGGTGATGAGGGCCAGCGCCTGGGGGCTCAAGTCCCTCTGTGCCCAGTGCTCTGCTGACTGCGTTTGCAGTGATAACGGAGTCGCCCCAGCCTCCCCAAGTGGTCCAGGCTTTGTCCTTCGCACCAGGACCCCTTGGCTGCTCTGAGTGGAGCCCCTCCTTGCAGTCTGCCTTCCCTCTATCTGCCTCTCCTTGGATGCCCGCTAGAGGGTGCCTATGCTCTTCCCCTCGGGCACACTGGGCAGAAATTACAGACCTCCCCTGCTGGATCAGCCCGTCCCAGCCCAATGTGGGTCCCCCAACCTCTGGCTCATGCTCCCCCACCCCTGGCACAACACCCCAGATGCCTTGGCCCTGCCTGGAGCAAGGGGCGCCTGGACCTGGTCACCTTGATGCACACCCCCCATGGGACAGGGTGGCTGGCATTTCATGCCCATTCCCAGCTCGAAAACCCTTGGCACAGGCCTTTCCCCAGACTCCCCTCCAGTCCACAGGCTCAGACATAGCTGGGCCTGGATGCCTGGCCCATTGTTCTGCAAGCAGCCATCCGTGTCCCTAAGGAGGAGCGCAGGCCGGCTCCAGTGTCCATCAACACCACCACCTCCCTGCACTTGGCAAGTGTGACCTGGGTACCCAGCGTGTGTGGCCACATATCCTCCCATCTGGAATGCAGCCAGAAAGCGTAGGGTGTGCTCCCCAACCCCAGGCAGAGAGGAGGTTCAGGCAGGTCCTGGGCTGCTCAGGGGAGGGGCTGGGACGGCTCCCCTTCTCATCCCGTTCAGTACTGCCTGGTGGGGAGGTCATTCTAGGGAGAACTCAGTCTTCCCTGAGCAGCCCGTCCTCTCACTGCTGGCTCCAGTGCTGGAGGGTGCTGTGGTTTGAATGGCCGCCAAGCTCATGTTGGAACTTAATCCTCAAGATGGCGATGGATGGTGGGGCCTTTAAGAGTGAGTGGATTGATCGTCCTTGGAGTAATGGAGTAGTGGGTGGATGGGTTAACGGTGGCCACGGGCGTGGTTCTGCTGGCTTTCTAAGGAGAGCGAGTGAGCAGGTCAGCTCTCTTGCTCCTGCCGTTCATCATGTGACAACCCTGGTTGCCACGATGCTGGTGAAAGTTCAGAAGACAGGAAGACCAGGGACAGCTTGGAACATGTTGGAGATTGATTGAATGGTGGTGACCACATGCTAGAAACAGGGACTGTAAAGGCCATTCTGAGGAGGTCTCAGATGGAAACAAGGAGGCACTTATTGGAAAGTGAGGCAAACGTCACCCTTGCTATGAATTGGCAAAGAACTTGGCTGCATTGTGTGCATGCCAGAGAGCTCTGTAGAACGTAGAACTTCAGAGTTATGACCCAGGGTATTTGGTAGAACAAATATCTAAGCAGCAAAACATTCAGGCAGCTGCATGATTACTTGTAAAAGCCTATGCTGAGTTATGGCAGCAAAGATATGACTTAAAGCTGAAATTTATAATTAAAGGGAAGTTGGGGCTGGCCCTGTCGGGAGAGTGCAGCGCTTGGGAGCGCAGCGGCGCTCCCGCCGCGGGTTCGGATCCTATATAGGGATGGCCGGTGCGCTCACTGGCTGAGCATGGTGTGGGCGACATCAAGCTGAGGGTTGATCCCCTTACCGGTCACAACAAAGACAAAAAAAAATAATAATAATAATAATAATAATTAAAGGGAAGTAGAGGGTAAAAAATTGGAAAACTCTGAGCCTGGCCCTGTAGAGTGAAAAAGTGTGTTCAGGAGAGGAAACTGAGGATGTAGTCCAGTGACCCTTTGTTAAGGAGATGAGTACAGAAGGAGATATTATCAGAGAATGGAAAAAAGACCTTGAAGGCATTTCGGAGATCTTTGAGGCTGCCCCCCCATCACAGGCCCACTGGCCTGGGAAGAAAGAATGGTTTGGGGAACAGGCCTGAGACGCCCTCCACTGGCTTGCTGCCCAGGGTCTCCTCCGGATGCTGCTCCCCACACCCCAGCAGATCCAGCCATGGCTAAATTGGCTCCAGGTGTGGCTGGACCCAAAGTTTTGGAAGATACAAGCCGGAAGCCTTGGCACCATCCACGTGGTGTTAGGTTTGCAGGCTCGCAGAATGCCAGAGCTGTGGAGACGTGGCAGCTTCCACCCAGATTTCACAGGATGTATGGAAAAGCCTGGGGGCCCAGGAAGAGATCTGTCACAGAGGTGGAGTCACCAGAGACAGCCTTTGTTAGAGCAATGCCGAGTGGAAGTGGAGGGTCGGAGTTGTGGCAGAGAAATCCCACGAGGGGCATGCCTAATGGAGCCATGGGAGTGGGGCCACCCCTGAGACCCCAGCATTGTGGAGCTACCAGAGTGGAAGGCCAGCCTGCAAGAGCTGAAGCATGGGCTGAGCCCAGGAAAGCCACAGGAACAGGGCTGCCCGAAGACTTGGGGACCCAACCACTGTACCAGGGTGCAGAGGATGCTGGACACGGAGTCAAGGCAGATTATTCATCAGCTCTGAGACGTAACGCCTGCCCTGCTGGTTTCAGATATGCTTAGGACCTGTTACCCTTTCTTTTGGCCGATTTCTCCCTTTTTGAATGGGAATATGTACCCTATGTTTGTCCCACTATTGTATCTTGGAAATAGATAACTTGTTTTGATTTCACAGATGGGACTTTGGACCCTTCTGAGTTGGTGCTGGAGCGAGTTAAGACGAATGTATTCATACGTGAGAGGGATGAACTCTGGGGGGCAGGGGCAGAATGCTGTGGTTTGAATGTCCCCCAAGCTCATGTTGGAACTTAAACCTCCAAGATGGTGCTGGAAGGTGGGGCCTTTGAGAGGTGATTGGATCATGAGAACTGTGCCCTTGTGATGGATTGATCCATTCTTGGAGTAACGGGTTGATGGGTTCATGGTGGTCGTGGGTGTGGTTCTGATGGCTTTCTAAGGAGAGCGAGTGAGCAGGTTAGCTCTGTTGCTCCTGCTATACCTCGCCATGTGATACCCTGGTGGCCACGGGACTTTGTACAGAGCCCCCTCCAAGAAGAAAGCCCTCACCAGATGCACCCCCTGGATCGTGGACTTCCAGCCTCTGAAACCATAAGAAACAAATTTCATTTCTTTATAAATTACCCAGTTTCAGGTGTTATGTTATAAGCAACAGGAAGTGCACTAATACAGAGGGAAGCCCCTGCTGTCGGCTGGGAGGTGGGAGGCTGCTGGGGCATCGCTGGGCCCCTCCCTTGGGAGCCTCTGGTGGAAATTAGGTCTGCAGGAGCCGTGCGGGTGGAGCGCCTTCCCCAGACCTGGGCGGGGCTGGGCTGGGTAGGCCCCGCCCGGGCCGGCGGGGGGTGTCCTCGAGGGAGGAGCAGCCCTGGCCCTGCCTGGGATGGCAGCTCCCCCCAGGTCTGGCCGGTGCAGGGACCGCCCCATTTCCTGTGGGCGGCAGATGACGTGCGGCTGTGTTTGTTTTCGAGCGGTTGTCATGGAAACGGGGAGGGTGTTGTTACTGTTTGTCTTGGCCGCGTCGCTGGGCGGCGTCGCTGGGGTGGCCCAGGCCCACTGCACTGCCGGGGCTCCCTCAGTGGCACTGGCTCCAGGAAGCTCCCCCCATCGCCTGCAAGCCAGGTGCTTCCTCGGGCACCCACAGACCTGATGGCCCCGCGATAGGAGGCGGGAACGGGTGCCTTTGTGCCTGGGGTGCCTCCTTCTCCAGCCTCCTTGGGAGGCTGCTCCGACCTGGGCCTCCACCCTCACCCCCTTGACCCATGCCCAGCCAGTGAGGTGGCTCTGAAATGCCATCTGACCACCTCTCTCCCCCTCAGAACCTGGGAACCAAGTCCAGGGAGCCACAAGCCCTTGTGACCCGGCCAGACCAGCCTCACACCCCAGGGCGCTCTGCCAGGCCGAGCCGTGCCCCGCCTCTGCAGGGCCAGTCTTCCTGTGCTTCCCGGGCGGGTCCCTCCCAGCCTCTGACCTGGGCCCCAGGGTCCTCGCTGGTGCTCCCCGTTGGGCATCTCTGTGGGGCTGCTCAGCCTGCGGCTCCCTCTGTCCCCACTTCCTGGGATCCCAGATTCTCCCACCCACACTCTAGACCCCCAGCACCCTTTCTCTGGGCCCTGCTCAGCGTCCCCTGGGTCAGTGACCCCAGCATCAGCCCTAGGCACTCCCGCCTGCCAGCTGAAGCCTTCCCCAGCTCCTGGCTCTCTTTGGACCCCACCCAGCTCAGGCTAGCTTCCCTGAACCTCTGGAGGGGTGGGGTTATGACAGTGCCCCTACTCTGGGCTGTTGGGGGCTGGGCACAGGCCAGGACTGGCTGGAGACCAGGATGACCAGGTGTGGGCAGCACTTTTTCCCAGGGCTGGCTGGCTGCAGGGGGTGGGGGACTCAGACCCACAGGCAGGGCCCCAGCTGCCCGGATGGTAAGCTGGAATTCAAGGCAGTGCTGCCTGGGTTTTGGCTCCAGAACACAGAGACTGGGCACCAGGCCCAGCCTCAAGGGAGGGGGTGGGGGCAGGGGCACCCCATCTGGCCAACTGTGGAACCCAGGCAGGGCCTGCACCCCCGTGGGGGCAAGGCAGGCTGAAGGAGCCCCCCTCTCCTCCACACAACCCCGTTGCCTGCTGTGGCTGCTTCCGGGAAAGGAGGAAACCGAGCAGCTCTCCCACCTGGGCCGGAGGACAGGCGGGGCCTCTCTGGGGAAGCACAGGCGGAGTCCCTCCCCCACCTCAGGGCCCAGCGGGCCCACCCTGGGGCCAGTCTGCAGGCCAGACAGGGGGTCCCAGGAGACAAGCTGCTGAAAATAGACCCTGGGAACTTGTGAGTGCCAGTGACTCAGCGGGCTGAGGGCAAGGGGCTGTGAGGGCTGGACCCTGGAGAGGCCAGAGCTGGGTCTGAGCAGGACTCAGACTGTCTTCCTGGAGCGCATGTTGGCAGCACAGGGCACCGGAGTGCAGAGAGCACGGGGCAGGCCTTGCTGGCGTCCAGCCCTAGGAGGGAACATCTTTATGCCTGTCCACACCCTTAGTTTATGCACACCGAGGAGGGGCCTAAAGGCCTAGCACTGGGTGAGGGCTTCAAGGACAGGGGAGGCCTCAGGCAAGTGCCACAGTCTGCAGAGGGAGGGGGTTGTGGGAGGGGGAGCCCCGGGGAGGAGCAGAACTTTCCTGGTGGGGGTGGATGGTAGGATTCCTCAGTGGTCAGCGGTCAGCGGAGCCCAACTTTGCCTTCTCTGGTTATCCTGGCACCTGGAGCCCAAGTCTGGCTGCACGGTGCTGCATCCAGGCCTCTCCAGACTTCTCCTTGAGGGCAGCCAAGCATGGGCAGAGCAGGAGCAGGCTGAGGGCATAGGGGTGTGTGCAGAGGGAAGGCTGGGCAGGTGGAGGAGGCCTCAGCTGGTGGGCCCGGAACCCTGCAGTGGCCTCCACTGCCTCTCCCAGGCTGCACGCTGTCCTGGTGCAGGCAGAACGTTCTGGGCACCAGGCAGCTCGGGGCAAGCAGCTGGAGAGCTAGGTATTCCTGTGCTGGCCTCCCCCCTGTCCATTTGTTTATGCAACAAGAACCAACCACACCCAGCAGAGTGGGTAAGAGGCAGAGGGGCTTGGTATCAACCTGGCCCCATGATCCTGAGCCAAGCCAACCCCAGGGGCCAGGTCAGCGCCCCTCCCCACAGTTGCATCCTGGGCTTGGACCAGGTGAGCTGATGGAGGTGAGAGGCCCTGCACCTGGGTGGGGCTGGGGTCTGCAGGAGTCCAGCTAGGCCCTGACTGGTGCCCAGCTAAGCCTCAGATGGGGGGTGGGCGGGCCTGGACATGGGGTCTGGATGAAGGGAGAAGCTGGCAGCTGGGGGCTGCAGCTGATGAGGGCGTCCCACCCCACGGGTGGGCAGCATGGGTGAGATGTGCGGGAGAAAGGGTTTGACGCCACATCAGTCTGTGGCTGAAGTTCTGGAAGGGTTCCAGGAATTGTGTGTGTGTCTGAGTGTGTGTGTGTCTCTGTGAATGTGTCTGTGTGTGTCTGTGTGTGTCACTGAGTGTGGTTGTATGTGTGTCACTTGCGTGTGTGTGTCTAAGCTGCGTGTCTGGAAAAACTGCTGCGTACCAACTCAGAGGGTGTGGACCCATGGCCCTTGGTCCCCCTTGGCATTCCCCCCACCGCCCCTGTTGCCTTGGCAGCAGGAAGCAACAGCGGGGAAGACCAGGAAGGGACTTCATCACCCTGGTTTTCAAGGGGGGGCCTCCCCGCTGGACAGGGTAGGGTTGAAGTCCAGAGTGTGGGGAAGGAGCCATCCCTAGAGTGGGGTGGGTGGAGAGGAGGACAAGGACCAGGTCATTGCTCCCACCTACCACAGCAAATGTCCCTGCTGTGACAGCAGCAAAGCCCAGGAGCCCTAGGGTGGGGGGGGGGGGCAGACAGAGACATGGGCAGACCTGTGCTCTGAGAGAGACCACATATGCACACGTGCACACGAACCTGAGACACCCCGGATAGACACACCCACGTGGTTATGCCTGCAGACACCCGGACTCACACGTACGCGTCCGGGCACCCCGGAATACACCATCCTGGTGGAGGTGGAGGCAGTGCCGGGTCCCCCCTCGCCACCCCTGCCTCCACCCAGCACACACCCCTGATAGGGCAGCTCGTGCCCTTCTTGCTAAACAGCAAGGTGGTGTGTGGGTGCGTGTGGCCTGGCCCGGGGACCTGCAGCCACAGAGACCCCTCCCCAAAAGCGTGCTGGGCCCTCTCTGGCTGCTCCTGTCACTGGTGCTGGCCTTCTTCTCCCGCGTGTGCTGCCTTTGCCTCCCTCTGTGCCTGTCTGTGCACTTCTGTGTCCCTGGCTGTGTCTGTCCCTGCGTCCTCTTCTGTCTCTCGCACTCTCTCTCATCCCAGCTGCTCTCCGGACCACGGAGCCAGGAGATGGATGAGGGAAGGCGGGAACCGCCCTCCTGTTCCTGGCTCGCCCATATGGGGCCCAGGCCGAGGAGACGCCAAAGGATGGGTGGGGGCCTTAACTCCAGAAGCCACACCTTGGTGCCCCTGTGCCGGGCAGAGAGGGCAGGTGTACCCAGACATAAGACTGGGTCTCAAGGCTGTCCAGGTTGGACACTGGGGTTTCCACTGTTGCAGGGCATGTGGGCACCCACTCTAGAGGCCCCAGCCAATGAGGGGTTTCAGAAGAGGGTGGGAGGGCTGCGATGTGCTTTCGCAGAATGTCCCTGCAGACCCCGGGACTTGCGGAGCCCCACTGGGGGGAGGAACTGTGGCCTCAGCACTGTGGCCTCCTCCAGGGAGGAGGGTGGTGACTGGAGAGAGGTGTGGGGGACAGGATGTGGCCTTGGGCTGGATGTGTGGATGTGGGGACTCTCTGGAGTGTGGCCTCTGTGCTGGGCACATGGCGCCTCGGTCCTCCTAAAACCCTGGGAGGTCCTACCCTCACCCCAAGCCGGGGTCTAGTCAGGGGCACATGGGTCAGGGGTCTTGAGAGGGAGGAGCCACGGCTTCCCTTCCCTCCCTTGGTGCCAGCCCTGAGGTGGGGACGTGGGCTTTAGGAAGGGAAGGTGAGGCCAGAAGTGCGGTCGGGGCCAAACACCGGCCAGGGGGAGGCCAGGGGCTCGTGGGGCCCCCGAGGAGGGTGGTCTCCAGCACCCTTTGCAGGGTTGGGGCCTGGACAGGTCCAGAGATGACGTTTTGTTTTTCAAGATGGGTGTGTTGAGGGGAGATGAGGACACTGGTAACGAGGTGGCTGGAGGAAGGGAGCGTGGGCCTGGGAGGAGGGACAGCAAAGCCATGTGCTGGGGGAGGGTGGGAGGCAGACCATGGAGCACCACAGAGCAGGAGGCGAAGGCGTGACCGAGAAGGGGGACACTCACTTCACGCAGCGGACATAGGGAGAGAGAGGGGTGGCCTGGCTGATAATGATCAGGAGCACAGGCTGCTAGGCAAGGACAGTGCTCCATGACAAAGAGGGATAAGGGAGCTGGGACTCACCCAGGCTGAGGCCTGGGCAGAAAGACGGCCGGGAGCCCCGCCAGCCCGTGCTCCCCGAGGCTGCAGGCAGAAGACGAGCCTGTGGTCTCTGCGGGCCACCGCCAGCCCGCCAGCCGCCATTCTGCGGGCCGGCTGGGGCGGGGCGGCCGGTCTCCGCCTGGCACCGGGGAGGCGCAGGGCCAGCGTCCGCCTTACCTGGGCGGCGGACTTGGACCGCTCGGGCCCGCTCAGGCGCTGCCCGCGGAGATAAGGACCCCTCCCCCGGCCCGGGCCGGGGCATCTCCAGGACGGCCTGGGTGTGGCCGCTCCTTCCTCCTCCCGACCCAGTCCCCCAGCCGTCGCAGCTGATCGGTCCCCAAGCTGAAGTTCCGTTGTCCTCCGCCCCTGGCTCGGAGTCCCTTCTTCCGAATTCCCCGGGGACGTTCCCACTGCGGTCCGCTGGGATTCCCCGAGAGCGGCAGGGACTGGGGGAGCTGGCAGAGGCCTGGACGCCCCGCGGGGGTGCGGGGGCTGGGAGTGCGGGCCACCAGGCTGCAACTCTCCCGGCGTGTGTCTCCAGCCCACTGTTTGGGGAAAGTCGGGGGCAAAGTGTGCGGGGAGAAAGTTCTTGCACGCTAATTTGCATCTGTTTGCATTTTAGAGGTGACTCGTCCCCTCCCTGGCTCCGGCAGAATTTAGGATTCCAGCAGGTGCCGCCGGCGGGATGGCGCTGTGGGGTGGGGCGCGCCTCACCGCTCCGGGGGAGCCCCTTGCCCCAGACCCTGGACCCGGGCGACTTCAGCGCCCCGGGCGAGGGCGGCGCTTGGACTCTCGGGAGCATCCCCGCCCCCGCAGCGAGTCCCCGCGGACCCCGTGCGCCCCCGCGCCCGCGGATCGGTCCTCGGCCAGGCCCGAGTCACGCCCAGGGGAGGGGGTGGAACAGATGACTTTTCTTGGCCGGTCGGCCTGGATCCGAGGTCCCGGGGGTCCAAGTCCCCGACTCAGGGGGCGGGGCGCGACGGGCGGGGCTTCAGAGGGGCGGGGTCCCGGGGTTCCTGAAAGGCGCGGACCCGCGGGACCCACCCAGTCTCGCGCCGACCGGCCGCTCCCGCCCCAGCCGCAGCCGCCTGCCCCGGACCCGCCGCCGCCATGCCCAAGTGCCCCAAGTGCCACAGGGAGGTGTACTTCGGTGAGCGCGCGCGCCCGCCTGCCACGCGGCCCGACGCAGCCCGTTAGCCGTGCCCGCATCCACCTGGCGTGCGGGCGGAGACCCCCGCGCCCGATGGTCCCGCTGTCTCTGTCTCTGTGTCTTCCCGCCTCTGGATCCTGCCGTCTGTCCGCTTCTCTGTCCCCCAGCTCTGTGAGTCCCGTCTGGGTCTCCCCGCCTCTGGCTTCCGCCGTCTCTCTCGCCTCCTCTCGGGCGCGCCCTGGGCCAGGACCCCGCGCAGTAGAAGGAACGCGGGGTTGGGGCCGCCCCTCCCGGCGCTAAGCAGAAACAGACGCGGAAACCGACGCCCGGGGCGCGATCCCAGGGCGCGCTGGGTCCCGGGCGCCGCCTTCCCGCCCCGCACGCGCGCCCCGGGGCCCACCCGCGGGAGGGGCGGGAGGAAGCGGGAAGTCCCCGGTCCTTGGATGCGGAGAGGGGTGCCTGCAGGCTCCAGTCCACCCCGGTCACCGGCGCAAAGGCCGAAGGGGCCCCCTCTCCTCCTCTTCCAGCCCAGCCAGCCCTCAGGGGCACGGCCCGGGGCCCGCACTTACAAGTGCCTCAGAAGGCAGCGACCCCTCCCGTTTGTTTGGCTGCACTGGCCTGAGCGGACTGGAGGTGGCCTCCCAACCCCTGGGGCGCACGGGCCGGCTGAGACCTTAGGGTGGGCTGCCAGGGTGAGAGAATGCCTGCGTGGGTGGCGGGGCCCTGAGCGGAAGTGGCTGCAGGAGGCGGGTGTACCCTGTGTTCCCAGAGCAGGGTCTCATGGGGGGCCTGTCTATACCTCTGCAGCTGAGCGGGTGACCTCCCTAGGCAAGGACTGGCATCGGCCCTGTCTGAAGTGTGAGAAATGTGGGAAGACCCTGACCTCAGGGGGCCATGCCGAGGTAGGGAGAGGCCCGGGTGGGGTGGGTGGGGGGAGGGGCATGGGGGTGAGGCACCTCCTCAGGACCCTTCTCTCTGCAGCATGAAGGCAAGCCCTACTGCAACCACCCCTGCTACTCGGCCATGTTCGGGCCCAAAGGTATGCTCCCTGTGACCCCGGACCCAGCCCCCATAGCCTGCCACCCCTAACCTGTTGACTGTTTTTCCTCATTTTCTCTGTAGGCTTTGGGCGGGGTGGAGCTGAGAGTCACACCTTCAAGTAAGCCCAGGTATATCCACTGTCCCCAGCCTCTCCCAGCCCATCCCACCCTCAGGATGGGGATGTCCCCCTCCGTCTCCCTGCCCCTGCGGGCGGGGGTGGAGACTGCACTCACATCTGTCCTTGTCTCTCTGTGCACAGGTTGTGAAGACCTCGTCCCTGGCCACCCGCTGGGCCACTGCTGCCTAAGCAGATGCCAGGCCTTACCTGCAGACACCCAGGGCTCCCCTGTAGCCCCTCGTGCCCACAATAAACCCGAACACTTGGAACTTCTTGTGTGTGCGCTTGCGCGGGCCTGTGCGCTGGGGGCGTGGTCTAGGGGAGCTGCCCAGGGGAGCTGCCCAGGGCTTCTGCCCCCAGGCTCTGCCAGGGGCACCTGCTCTTCCTGCTGCAGCAGGCTCTGCTGCCCGCTGCCTTCTTAAGGAGCTCATCCACCACAGGCCAGAGCCCCCCGCCCCCGCTGTCACTCAGAACCTACCTCTCCGACTGGCAGACCCACGAGATGCCTCTGAGCCCTCCTCGGCATTTCCGCGACGGGGCGAGGGAGGCTTTGCAGGCTGGGGCCAAAGGGTCAGCAGGAACTTGAGGCCTGGGAGGCAGGTCTGGCAGCGGGTCAGAGGGTGATGCAGCTGCGGCTTGTGCTGGTTCCGTTTTTGAGAAGCTTGGGGGAATCACCGTGGGGACTTCTTGCCTGACCCCTTCCCACTTCCTGCTGCCCCACCCCTGTCCCTGTTCTCCCGCCGCTACCCTGCCAGACCAGGCTGTGTTTCCCCAGGGCCGTGCTGGTGCTGTGGCTGCTCAGCCCGTGACCCCAATTCCACATCCCATGTTTGCCCCCATGTGCCCCCACGTGCCAGGGACTTACCAAGGGGCGTGGTGCTCCAGTGGGAAGTGTGAGTCCTGACTGTATAGCAACTGGTTGGGAGCTTTCCGGAAACTCCCTTGACCACTCAGACAGCAGCTGCAGACTGGGCCTCCCTCAGACCCCACCTTCTCCCTCATTGGCCACTCAGCCCTCCCAGGACCCAGCTGATCTAGAGACCCCCGAAGGGCCCTCTCAGCCATGCACATGGCCTGCCTTAGGGCTTTGGTGGATGTACTGAGGCCTGAGCTGGAAGGGTAGTCGAGAGTGGCCTGGAGGGTGGAGTATGTGTGCGTGAGTGGGTGATTCAAGGAGTTCCAAGAGGTGGGGGCCATGGGATGGGGCCAGGGGAGGAGGGAGCAGAGGACGCTAAGGACAACTGGCACTGCAGAGTGGGGAGCAGGTGCACAAAGGAAATCCGAAATCCACCTTGAGCATGGGGGGTGGGCAGTGCTGAATAAGGCTGCAGAGATGCCCTACCCCCTCTCCCCATGACCCCGGCTCCTGCAGCCCCTGCCCTGCCCGTGTATTCCCTGATCTGTCCCTGTGGCCCCCCACTCCTGTGGTTCCTGCCCTACCCCTGTTTCTCTTCACCCCTGTGGCTACTGCCCCCTCACGGCCCTCACCCCCTGCCCTCATACCCAAGGCTCCCATCCCAGTGACTGCCAGCCCCTGTGGCTCCTGCCCCCACGTGGCTCACAGTCCAGGTTGGAGGCTAACTTGGGGTCAACTGTCAGAGAGGTGAGGCCTGCAGGAAAAGTGGGGGTAAGCCAGGCCTCAGGTGGAGGAGGAAGTCATGCCAGGCAGAAGCACAGCAGGTGCGAAGTCCGTGAGAGGGAAAGTACCAGTGAATCAGGAACCAGCACGGGAGGGGTAAGGAATGCGGTCTGCAGGGCTGCGGGGCGCTATGGAGGGACTAGCTGGAGGGTGGCCAGAAAGGCCTTTGGGCTGCGTGGAGAAGGGAGGCAGGACCAGACTGGAGGCCTGGAGGGGAAGGCTGGGGACGGGTGAGTGCAGCAGGCAGCAGCATCCCCACGCTGGCCGAGGGGCAGGCTCTTGGGCTGGGGACCTTGGAGGAGGTGCGCTGAGGGCTGCTGCCCTCGGGTCCGGCTGGGTGTGGCCGTTTGGTAGCCGCTGACGCTCAGGGGAAGGCGAGGATACAAGAGAAATGGCCACTGGGGCTGGGGCGCCCGGAGGCGTGGGGCCCAGGAGGCACCTGGGGTGGGGGTCGAGGTAAGGGCTGCCTCAGAGGAGGTCGGGTATGGGAGGACCGAGGTGAGGACTGGGAGGGAGGTGGCCCCGCGCTTCCTGCGGCCGCGGAGCGCACGGAGAGGTTCCGGGGAGGACCGAGTCTCTTCTCCTTCCCCGTGCCTCTCTCTCGATTTTTCTCCTCCTCCTCTTCCGCCTTCCTCTGCCCCGTCTTCTTTACAGCTCTATTGAGGTATAATCTACATACCATAAAATGCAGCCGACGTAACTGCGCACCCAGAGTTTTGACAAACACACAGCTGTCAACCGTGCGCACAATGCAGTTCTAGACGCCCTCCGCGCGCCCGTCTGCGGCCGCTCCCGCCCCTGTCCGGGCGACCAGCGCCCTGCTCCGTCTGTGCGTGCGCTTGGTCTGGACATTGCATACGAACAGGACCTTGCATCACGGTCCCCGCGCCCGGCACGGCCCAGAGGCGGCCTCGCGGACCGCTCCCTGTGGCTGATGGCACTAAAGCGCGGGGAGCCGCCGTGTCCCGGCCTTCGTGCGAACGCCCCTCGCAGCGCTGCGTGCACGGCCAACAGCTGAGGTCTAACTCCGGAAGAAACGGCCGGGCTGCTTGGCGGGGTGGCGGGGGGCAGAGGCTACGGCCGGGACGGACGGAGCGGCTGGGCTCTGCAGGGGGGGACTCGGGACGGGGCTTCGGACGGCTCACTTTTCCGGGAGCCCCCGCTCACATCTGCAGTGCTGAGCTGTCGGGGGCGCGGCGGGGGCGGCCCTCACCTGGGTGCCGGGGCTGCCCATCGCCGTCGGGGCCGAGAGTGGCCTGCCCGGGTCTGTGCGGCCGCGGCCCTCCGGGGCCCCAGGGGGCGCTGTCGGACGCGTGCGCACTCAGCGACCCCGCGTCTGCGGAGCCCTCCCCGCAGTTGCTAGGTTGCCAGTGGCGTGAGGCCCTGATTGGTGAGGTCTAGGTCGGGTGTCGCGGTGATTGGACCGGCGAGGGCGGACTCCGCGGATCTGTCAACACCGAGGGCACCGCCCAGAACACGGAAGTGCCTCCTCACGGGACGGAACAGACCGCACTCAAACGCCAGGGGCGCCACTCATTGGGCTGGAGCCGCGAAGCGGGTCCCAGCGGGCGCGGTGATTGGACACGGGGACGCAGCCCGCGCGGTGACTGGTCGCTGGGCGCGGCCGGCAGTGGCGGGCGATCCGAGGAAGGCTAGTGCTGGGGGCATGGGGAGGCGGCGGCGCCGGGTGGACCGGACGGCCGGGGCCGGAGCGGGGGCCCTGCCTGAAGCCATCGCCGCGCTGAGTCGGTCGCTGCCCGCCGGGCCCAGTCCCGAGATCTTCCGCCGCGCCAAGTTCGATCGTCCGGAGGCGGTGTGGACCGCGGGGCCGGGCGGGGGCCCCGGCGGACGCAAGGGGGCGGGCCGGCTCCGCTGACAGCCCCCTTTTTATTTCCCGCAGGCCCCCGCGCTCTGGCGGCTTCTCTTCCGTGTGCTATACCCGCTCCCGGCGGACGGAGCCTCGGCCTCGCCCTCCCCGGGTAAGCCCCGACCCCAGGTCAAGCCCCGCCCCAGTATGCTCTGCTCCGCCCACCGGGGGTGGTGACACTGGCCCCGCCCACTCCCGTGACGTTCTGTTCCGGCATGCCCCGCCCTCCAGGGCAAACCCCGCCCACTCAGGGTAAGCCCCGCCCCTGCAAGCTCTGCCCCGCCTACCGGGTCGGTAGCGCTGGCCCCGGCCAGCCCCGTAAGCCTCGACCCCGGTTAGCCCCTGGCCTAATTCGAGGCCCCGCCCTCTGATTGTCCCCTCTGAGGCGGGTCTCTGCTTGGGGTTCGTCCGGGGCGGTCTATGGAGGGGTCCAGGTGGTGTAACCTCCAGGCGGCGACCCCCTGAGCTGGTGGTCTCCTACCCCAGAGGCCCAAGCCCGCTTGGTGAAGTCAGCGCTGCGCGCCCAGGGCTACCCGAGAACTGCGCTGGCGCAGATCCCCGAGGACGGCTCCCAGGGCAGCCGGGAGCTGCTGCTGGCTGTGTCTTGGCTTCTGGCCCGAGGACCCCTTCTCGAGCGGCTGTTGGCCCAGACCCGCGTGCAGCTGGGCGACGAGATGCCAGTGTGCGAGGTGGGTGTGGGCAGAGGGAGAGCCGGCCCCGCCCTCGCCGGAAGCCCTGGAGTCTCTCCATGGGCTCAAGTTCTGTGGCCAGAGCAACGGCAACCTGGGTCCCCCCACCTGCCCCGTGTCTTCCGCTTTGATCCTCAGGACAGCTTTGTGCCGGGCTCTCCGGCTGCCCCGCTGAGGATGCCGAGACTGGTCCTATGCTGGGAGCACCTTTATTCTTGCCTCCACTGCCCTCCTTGCCCGGGCCCCTCCTTCGGGGCAGGGTGGGGTGTGGGAGCAGGGCCTGACCCTTGCCCCTTTCCAGTGTAAGGTCCTGGCCAGCTCTGGCCCATCGGCGCCCCATGTGGAAGCAGAAGGCCCTGTGGACATCCGCCGAGTGCAGTGGCTGATGGGACAGCTACGGTTCCGGTGGCGACACCTGCTCTGCAGTCAGCAAGAGCAGTGCTCTCTCCTGAGCAAGGTAGAGCAGGCACATGGCTTTCCACCAGGGGCCAGTTATCCTGGCTACCCGCCACCCTAGCTCCCTGCAGCCCCACACAGCCCGCTCTGTCTGCCTGCTTTTAGCCCGTCTTGCTAGGCTCATCTTGGGCTGGGGCCCAGGCTTTTGGCTGGGTGTGGGCCTTCCCAGGCCTGGCTGGGGCTGGTGGGGGTTGGGTACTGCCCTGGGGTGGCTCCAGGTGGTCCAGGTGGGGGGCCCAGGGCAGGACGGAGCTGGGCAGTGTTGGGGCAGGGGCCAGTGGGTGGACAGGTTCTCAGCCCCACTGGAAGGGCAGAAACTGGGCATCAGAGAGCCCACAGTGTTGGCTTCTTGTCCCCAGTAGTCACTAAGCACTGGAATGGGCTCCATGCCATGGGGGAGCCACTGACTCCTGGACACTTGAGAGGGAGGAAGGCACCCACCCACCACATCCTGGTGTGGGCTGATTTGGGGGTGGTGGGCAGCTCCCGCAGGGGCTTCTGAA
The DNA here is from genome assembly GCF_027409185.1 of Cynocephalus volans. NCBI lineage: Eukaryota > Metazoa > Chordata > Mammalia > Dermoptera > Cynocephalidae > Cynocephalus > Cynocephalus volans. The sequence continues at coordinate 184,535,609 of NC_084462.1, forward strand.
GGCCAGTAGGGGTCAGCTGCAGGGACACAGGTGGCCAGGGGTATGCCCGGTGTGAAGTCAGGGCTGATGGGAGGCCGGATGGTGGCCACAGGCAGGGCTCCTTGGTGCTGAGACACCCCCCCACCCCCGCAGCCCTGCCCTGGGCAGAGGGTCTGTTGCTCAGTCTGCCTTTCCTGGGACCACTCACTCCCTCTTGTCTGGCCTTGGCTCCAGCCACCTTACCTGCTCGGGACATGCTCACCTGTTAAACCTCTGTCCCTCCCTGCCCGCCTTGGCAGTCGCTCTCTGTCCCCACCATTGGCCTCACTGGACCGCTGTGCCAGTTCAGAGGCTGTTCTTCCCCCTACTCATGCCTGCAAGGGAGGTCTGAACCTTCCAGAGCCTGGCACTTGACAAGCCAAGGGGGGAAGCAGGGTGCCCTATTCCACCCCCACCTTCCCTCCTGAGATTGCCTGGTACCCCTACCTCTGCAGGGGGCCCCCTAGTGGGCCCTGGGCACTGGGCCAGACCCCTAGTGGTGCTGACAGCAGTCTTGAGCCTGCCCTGCCCAGCTGTGGCCCTCTCTGAGTCCCGTTTCCTCACCTGCACTGTGGGCTCCGAAGGCCAGCCTCACTGGACCAACCAGTGGAGGCCCAGTGCTGTGGGGAGGTACCCACCCCCTCAGCCTGGGATTTGCATGCCTGTTTCAGATCCACGTGTACACCCGAGGCTGCCACAGTGACCGGAGCTTTGGCCATCTGTCTGTTGCTGAAACTGAGATGCTCAGGGACCCAGAGGGTGGCCAGCAGGTAAGGGCTGGCAAGGGGCTGTGGTGAGTTCTGCAGATGGTGAGGAGGTACCTGTTGAGGAGGACCTGGGGCAGTTGTTGGGCTTTGAGCTATGGGTGTCTCTTGGTGTTTGCCAAGCTCACCATCATTGCTGGGGTGGGTGACAGGTCTGTCCTCCGGGCCTCTCCAGCCCCATGGACCATCCACCTTTCCGGGAATCCAGACCAGGGGCTGTGTGTGCATGTCCTCTGTGGCTGGGCATGGCCAGGATTCAGGGGACATAGGTGGGCCAGGTTAGCATCTGGCTAAGTGGGAGATGGCTGGAATTAAGGAACACTGATCTTAGGTCTGAGCTGAGGTGCCTCAAGCCCATACAAGTGTCATCTGGTGTGTGAGAGGTACCTGGGGGTGGGGAGAGGCTGACCCAGCACACAGTTCACACTGGGCGACCAGCTAGGTACAGGGCTGACCATGGGAGGGGACAGCGCCCTTCAGAGCCTGGGGCCAGGCTCACATGGGGCCTGTTTGGATGGGTCTGCCAAGATTTGGCGGGCCTTCGTTCTGCTTGCTGAGCTGGGGGTACTTGGGGGGCTCAATGCTTGCAGGCAGGGCTGCCCCAGGCATCAGGGTCCTGGGCAGATCCTGGGCCCCAGATAGCACAGCCCTGGAGAAAAGCTGGGTTCTGAGCCCCTGATGGCCATGTGACCTCGGCCAGCTGATGTCCTCCTCTGTTTGTCCGGGACTGCTAGGGCACTGACCGGAAGTGCATCAGGGTTGGCCGGTCCCCAGGCTTCTTTCCCAGGAATGTCCAGTTCCTCCATCCCTGCTGTCCCCTCCCCTCATCTCTGCTGACTTCCCATCCCTATCCTTCTTTTTGAGGGCCTGCCCACCTATCATTATTGGTTCCTTTCTATTGGCTGGCTTTGCCTGGGCGTGGCAGAGGGGGGAGTCCCAGGACAGGCACAGGGCTGGCTGTCACCTGTGGGCCTGGCTCTGGACCATTCCGAGTAGTAGGGCCTGCATGTTGGACAAGAGGGCTGGGGCTCAGGGCTGGTGTGACCCCTCCTTCCAGGCCCAGTCCCCTTTTTCTGCCTTTTCCCTCCCCAGTCCCCGAGACTTGGCCCCTTCATCTTGTTTGAGGGGCAGGCTCATCCTGCAACCTGGACAGATGGGAGCAGGGGGACTCAGGGGTCAGAGGCAGATGGCCCAGCTCCTGGCCCCCACAATATCTGTCATCTGCTGGAGGCAGATTCCAGCTCTGGAGCCTGGTGCATGCACCCTTGTGGACTGAGGGTGACTGTCTGGCCCCGGGTGCCAGCTGGGCCTACGTCCCTGGCCGAAGCCTGGCTGGGCCCAGCTAGGTAGGGCCTGCACTTGGCCTTGGAGGTACTGAGGCAGCACTTGGGTGTCCTGACGTGCTCTTGGCTCTGTTCTTCTTTTAGAGGTGACTCAGCGAGGCATAGGCCTCTAGCCCATGGGGCTAGAAGCTGCCCTGGCCCCAGCTTGGTCCTGCTTGGGACCCCTCTGTGAGGCCACCCTCTGTGGTGGGATGGGGGCCTGGCGGGGTGAAGCTCCCTCTTCTCCTGAAGGCTATTGTGTTTGTGCTGCAGGATTCTGGACAGCTGTGGCCAGATGGCCTGGGGCCACGGGTCAGCTTTCCTCCAAGGTTTCTGGAGGGGGAGCTGGACCTGCTTACCCAAAGTGCCTGCACTCCTGGGACCTGGAATGATCTATAGCTAGTGTGTGGGCAGCCTTGCATACTGCTGGGTGACTGGGAAGCCCCTCGTTTGCTGGTGGGGCCTGTAGCCTTCCGTTTGCATCCCCCTGTGCCCTGGTCCCTGCCCTAGTCCTAGGGCAGTGTGGGGACAGGGGAAGAGAGATGCTGCCTGAAGAGACTGCAGAATTGGTGAGGGGAAGGAGAGGAGGGGAAGGGGGCTTGTTTGCTTTTCTTCTGTTGTTCCTGACCACCCCCCCTCTCCAGGCTATGGGGTGTCAGGGTATCCTGTGAGACTGTTCTTGGAAACAGCATTACCTGCCGTTCTGTTAGGTGTGGGGGATGTGTGAGATAGGGCCTCTGCTCTTCTCATGGCCAGCTGGGTGGTGGGTGTGGCTGTAGGTGGATCTGACTGCAGGTCTGCCTGACTCTGCTCCGGCCCGGATTGGCAGGGCCCTTGGTCTCTCGTTCAAGTCCATATACATCCACCACCTCTGCCTGCCTGGCCTGCACTCTGGGTTCCTGTGGAGCCACGGGTTGTGGGGGATGTGGGTGTGGAGGGCCTGGCATGTGCTGTCCCCAGCAGGGGTGTCCCCCTCTGCCTGATTGAACTTACTTTCTGTGGAGTGTGGGTCGGCAGAGCAGCCACTGCGGTCTGGCTGTTTGTCCTGGCCTTAGACATGCACAGGGTGGAGGTGAATGTGTTTGGGGGGCACCCTTGGTTCCCAGATCACCCAGCAGTCTGTCTTCTAGAAGGAACTGGGTCTGCAGCCACTGGGGGGGGAGGGGGGATCTGGTGAACCAGAGGACTGGGGGCTGGGTGGTGGCTCTTGGCTCCAGCTTCTTGAAGCAGGGCTAGGGGCGGTGGTGCTGGAGCGCGTGGCCACACTGCCTATGAACCTCTGGGCACATTGCATGCACAGGCATCTCCTGGCTGTGCTCCACAGCATGTGCATTTGTGCAGGGCCAGCAGGCGCCTGGCTGTTGGGATGGGGAGGCTGGGGGTGGGGTCTTCTGACCTGGCTCAGCTCTATGATCTCCACCTAGTGCCCCAGCCCATCCTCCATCCTCCCACCTGGGCCTCTGTGCAGACTCCTCCCTGCCATTGGGGTCCTTGGTTACCCAGAGCCCGGAAGGTTCCCCAGTCCCGGGCCTCCCCATCTGCCCGCAGCCCCCTAGGTGAAACCCCAAGTCAGTCAGGGATGTGGGGCAGAGGTCTTGCGTCAAGGGGCACCTGGACTCAGCCCCAGGCCCTGTGGGATTTGCATTTGGGGTTGGCATGGGGGACCATGGGCATTTCCCAGAAGGGGAGGGCCAGCTCCAGCCAGGCCGGTAGTGCCTGGTTGTGTGTCAGGGTAGGGGCTACTTGCCCTGTAGAAAGGGTGCTGAAGCTCGAAGGGAGCCGTTTTAGCCGGTGGGTGGGCCGCCGAGTCACCACCAGGGTGTCCTGCTGATTGCTGTGGCACAGAAGGAGGGAGGGCTCTAGTGGCAGGGTGTGCGGTGGGTGGGGTGGCAGGGTCTTGGCGCTGGGGGTCTGCTGTCCATTCATGGGTCCTGCAGGAGGTCCTGAGCCAGCTGTGGTTTGCTTTCCAGCTGCTGCGGATGCTGGAGTGTGAGAATGCGCGCCTGGAGGCCGCTCTGGCGTGGCGGCGCTGCGAGCTGGTCTTCTGGCAGTGGATGGTAAGCAGGCCCTGCGCGCTCCTGTCTCCCCTCTTCCTGGCCTTGACTGCAGCAGCCCTGTGGTGGTGGGGGTGGGGAGGGTCTTCCCATTTCCCAAAGAGGAAGAGGAGGCTCTAGGGAGGCCACTCACCTCTGAGAGTGAAGCTGGACTTGCACCCAGGCCTGGTGGCTCTGAGTCTGGGGCTCTTTCTAGAATGTCTGCTTTTCTTGTGGGGAGGCCCAATGCTGCCAGCCCTTGCCTCTGGCCTATACTTGTCAGGAGTCTGCAGCCTTCCAGAAGTCTGGTCTTTGTGCCTCCCTGAGCACTGTGCCTTCTGGGGTGATGGTAGCTGTCCAGCCCTTGGTGGGGCCTCGGTGGGCCACTACTGTGCCCTGGGCTTCTGTGCCCTCTGTCCCCACTGGCTGGGAAGCCTGTGCTTGGTGCACGCCCTCTCCTTGGTCTCTCTCTGCAGGACACAGTTCTGGATGCTTGCCCCCCAGAGGCCCCTGCTGCGGCCTCACAGCCTACGTTCCTGCCCAGAATCCCTGAGTACTGGGTGGATGAGTTGGAGCTGGTGGCGCGGGAGCTGCAGGCCCTGCAGGAGGAGCTGAGGCTGGCGGTGGAGACCCGGCGGGCAGCCTGGGAGGCCAGGGTGAGTGCCCCCGTGCCCCGCTGTGCCCACTCTCCCCAGCCTCGGCCCCGCCCCTTGCTCGGGGAGGGCTGGCTGGAGGGCTCTAGTTGAATTACACGGCTTAGTCTGATTAGGTGTGAGGCTGGCCGATAATCTGATTAGCTTTGGTAGGTGATACACCCCCACGCGCCAGATTCTAGTGCGGTGGGAGGTGCACAGTGAAGGGTCCCCGCCGCTCCCACCGCTCCCAGACCACCCTGTCGGCGGTCGGCCCGTTCTGCAGGGGATTCTTGCATGAAGAGAGGAAGTCTGAGCGCTGTGGTGGCGCCAGTCCCCACCGCGCCGGCTCTGTGCCGGGCCACGGGCCGCGCGTCTACTCACACGTCGCGGTCGTTTCTCCATGCGCTTGCCCGAGACCTGTTTGACCTGCTGGCGGACGCGTGGGTCACCCCTCCCCCAGACACCTGGCTTGTCCTCCCCCCAGGAGCAGGTTCGTGGCTGTGAACACTGGGCCACATTCGCCGCATCTGCTTCCCTTTTCTAAAGCGTGTTCCCTTAAAATTTTCAGTAGGCGCTCTAAAGAGCAAGGGCGTTTCCTTTGTGCCTGCAACCCCAGGCACTGCCGCTGCCCCAGTGGGCGTCCGCCTGCCTCCACCTGCTGTCCTGCTGCTGCAGGCTGCCTGTGGCTGGGTCTCCCCCGCCAGGCCGGGCTGGAGCACCCCCCACCCCCGCCCCTCCCGCGACAGCTGAAGCTCCCCTGAAGTGTGCCGGCGATCCTCTTGTGGGAACCGAGCAGTGCTTGTCCCAGCTCAGGGCCCTGTTCCTTTTTGAGAACTCTAAGAGCAGGGCGATTCAGCAGAGCCCCAGGGGTTCAGGGAAGGAGGGGATGTAGCCTCCTCAAGCTCCTCAGTGTGGCCACCCACCCCACCAGGCCAGTTGCCCACGGTTTTGGGATGGGACTGCTCTGAGGGCCAGAGGCAGCAGCAGTGGGAGTCCCCCAGCCAGGCGTCCCTGGGTCAGCCCCACCCCACGCTGCCTGCTCCTGGGGGGCAGTGGGAAGGTGGAAAGCTGATTTAGCAGAGGGAGGTGGGTGGTGGGAGGTGGGAGGGTGGGCTTGGAGGGGTGTCCCTGAGGGTCTTCTCTCTGAGCTCTGGAGGGACTTTGAGAGACTTAGCCTGCTGAGAGCTGCTAAGCCCACTCCCCCTGCCCGGCAAGTGAGTTGGGCCTGTAGCTGGGTGGTCCTGAGAGAGGGGACCTGGGGGATAGAGGCTGGTGACCCTGCTCCTGCAGGGCTTTGGGGGCAGCCAGGCTACCCACCCCTGTCCCTGTGGCTCCACTGCCCCTGGCTTACAGGTGCTCAGTGAGGGTTAAGCAGGGCTGGGACAGGTGGGGGCCGTTGGAGCTGGCCTGGGCTTGGCCCACTTTTCTTTGGATGAGGCGAGATCTGAACAGCCCTTTGGGAGGCAGTGGGTGCTGCAGGGCTGTTGGGAGCTGGCTTCTGGAGTCCTGAGGGGGGCCTGAGGCCAGCGTCCTGGGGAGACAGAGCTGCCCTTTGGCTCACAAGTCCCTATGTCTTCTCCCATACAGGTTGGAGGCCAGGGCTGGGGGCTGGAGTGGACTGCTATGCGGCAGGCTTTGAAGGAGGCTGTGGAACAGGAGCTTGCAGCCCTGCAGCGGTCCTGGGAGCAACACAGGGGCCCAGCGCAGCCCCATGGGCCCCACCGGCTGGTGAGAAGTGAGGAGGGGGCAACAGGAGGCTGGGGCCTGTGGGCATCTGAGGTGATTGGGACGCTGAAGAGCCAGGAGGCCTGTCTGGAGGCAGTGCTGTGCCAACTACAGGGACAGTGTCGGCAGGAGCTGGCCAGGCTGGCGGGAGCCCTGCCTGGCCTCATCTGGATCCCACCACCTGGACGCTGAGAGCCACAGCCATGCCCTCCCTGTGTGGGACCTGCCCTGGCCCGCCTGGCTGAGTGTCAGAGGAGTAGATTCCAGGATGGGTGGCTGCAGGACAATGCAGGTGCAGAGCTCCAGCCAGACATTCACTCCGGGACTGGGGCTGTCCTGACTTTGGCCAGAGCCCAGCCCTTGGCCAGCACTCTAGGGGAAACATCAGGCTGGTCCCCCTGAGGAGGTCATAACAGGCCTCATCTGGTGGTTGTGTGCATTCAGGGTCTGCAGGGGACTCAGAAATAAACTGTGGAGGCCTCCCTGTAGGGACCAGAGGCCTGCCCTCCTGCTACCCTTTCAGGTTTGCCTGTCAGGGGATGGGAGGGGGAGGAGTAGAGCTCAGGCCCAGGGGAGGGAGAGCCTGTGTGGTGGTGGCTGAGGCTGGGCACGGTGCAGGGCTGGCTGACAGCACATGGTGAGGGTCAGAAGCCCTGGGGGAGTGGTGGCTGTGGAAGTCCAGGACTCCCCTGAGTGGAATTGTCCCAATGACCCCCTGTGCCCTGTAGTCCTGGGTTCCGCTGCATGCACTAACTGCAGGCTGTGAGCACAACCTCTGACTCCTGTCCTGGGCCATGGACATGCCTGGTGGGTGTGTGTGGGCGTGTGTGGGGGGGATTTGCTGGATGGGAGCCCTGGGGGACTCTGCTCGTTTCCTGGGGGTGGTGCCCGGGTGTGAGGGGGAGGCCACAGTGTGGACAGAAGGAGCTTTGTTCTGGTGCTGCTCGGGGAGCTCAGCTCAGCCCTGACAAAGAGCCGTCTGTGTCCATGGGATGTGACCCCAGCCTGTGGAATGGCCCCTCTCCCATCCTGGAGGCCTCACCTCACTAGTCCTCACCCCCACCAGCCGGCACAGGCGGGCCTTGGTCTCCAGTCCTGCCTCCTCTGCTGGCCTCCCCTCTTTCCCAGGGAGTTGTCGAACCCTGACCCAATGCTGGGCAGGTGAAGGGGCCTGGTGGGGGGCTTCCAGCTTCCTGCCAGCTGAGGACCAAGGCCACTTCCAGCCCCTCTGGTGGAATGTTCTCTCAGTGGGGCTTTTCCTGCCTTCCTGGAAGTGTGTGCTGGAGTGACAGCTCATACCTGGGGCCATCAGCTGGTCATGGCCAGTGCAGGCCTCCTCTGTCCCAGGGTGGACACACCTGTGCCGTCTCTGCTGGCCATGGTGTTTATGGCACTTGGGCTGCAGGGGCCCAGCTGGAGGAGGCAGTGGCCAGTGGGTCCTCCCTTTCAGGAGCACACCCCTGACCCCTCGTGGGGCTGGATCCCGGAGAGTCACCAGGGAACGCTGTGGATCCCTGGGCCTGTGCCAACATTCCCTGGCCTGGAGCCCTCCTGCACCCCCCACCCCAGCTCCTGTTAAGGGCTCTTGCTGCCTCTGCCTGCTGGTTCCAGCTCTGGTCCAGGACACTTGGGACATTGACCCTCCTGGCTTGCAGCCTCTGAAAATCTGAAGTCACCACTGGGCTTCTGCAGCTGGCCTCCCTGCTGTGCCCTCGGCCAGCCCCTTGACAGCAGATAGGACTCATCATGTGCTGGACAGAAGCCCGCTGAAGCTCCCTGCTTTCTCTGAACTGCCACTGATCCAGGATCCAAGGGTCCATGGGCCCTTGGGACCTTGACTTATAGAAATCGAAGTGCAGACTCAAATATCATGGAGTTGTCACTTTTCAGTTTGTAGATTCAATGCAATCCCAATCAAAATCCCAAGAGTGTGTGTGCATGCGTGCATGTGTGTGCATGCGTGCATGTGTGCACATGTGTTCGTGGGGCTTGAGACACTGATAGTAGAGTAGGGCCCTGGGAGAAGCTGAGGCCCATGTGAAGGTCACATGTGGAGGGCTTGCCCAGGGGACCAGACTTCCCTGAAGCTGTCATAATGCAGAGAGATGGGGCGACTGGCATTCAGTGCTCAGTGGCCCCACGTGCAGGGGCTTGAAGTGGCACACCTTTGTGACCTCACCCTCCTAGAAGTCCAGGGTCTGAGGCCCGAGTCTCACAGGGATAAGATCAGGGGTGGGTGGGCAGACTGTCCTGCTCTCCTTCCCTGGGGAAGGGTCCGCTTCCAGGCAGCCCTCCATCAGATGTGCTCCTGCCTCCCTCTTGACTTCTAGGAGCACATGTGATCGCACCACCATCCTGTCACAGGGTCAGCAGCAACCTTAATCCCCTTCTGCAGGGGACACAACGGGTTCATGGGCCAACACCAGGGCCGAGACCCAGCCCACAACCCCGAGACCCACAGAGCAGACTGGAAGCCACGTGTGCACTGGGCGCCTGGCCAGGGCAGCGGGGCCCTGCATCCTGGGTGAGCAGGTGTCCACATGAGTACAGGGTAGTGGTCCCACAGCTCCCCAGGAAGATGCAAAGGCAACCGCGTCCTCATGGGAAGGAGCAGAGGAGTCCAGGCTCCAGTTAGGGGTAGCTGTTTGAGCCCAGAGGGTGCTGATTATAAAGGAAAGCTTGATAAATTCGACTCCATCAAAATTGGAAATTTATGTTTATTGAAAGACACCATGAAGAAAATTAAAAGAAGCCAGAATGTCTTTATTTACCTGCAATAATTGTAAATGATAATGAATTGGTATCAAGAAAATATACAGAACTATCAGTCATTACAAAGGACACAGATAAATGAGCAAAACAGAAAGGCAGGTGCTGCAGAGAGGAGCAGACAGGAAAGTCCCATACACAGGTCAAAATGGTCACCTTTGTAACCAGGAAATGCAAATTAAGAGCACATGAGATACCTGTTAAACCCGCTGGGACTGGGTGTCCGCGGGTGGGTGAGGGACTCCGCGGCAGTGGCGTGTGGACTGAACAGCCACTGTGGAAGGCACTTGGGCCTCTCCTGCAAAGTGGGGCGCTCCTGGGCCTACGCTCAGGGGTCGTGCTGAGGTGCACCAGGCAGCGTGGGCATGTCTGCATGGCAGCGGTGTTTGGAACAGCAGGAGTTGAAATAGCCATGTTGTCCAGTCAAAGCAAGATGGACGTGTCTGCTGACGGTCGCAGTGAGAGTGCCACAGCAAGCTGGCCGGCCCCCTGTGCATCTTCAGGAAAGAAAGAAACATGTTGCAGAAGATAACATACAATGAGGCCGTTTAAAAAAAGCAAAACTGGGCCATAAATTGGGCAGGGAAGGGACTCGCATTTGTGCAGTTACCTCCATGTGTGCCCAGGGTGGGGAGGGCTGTCGGGAGACACACAGGTGTCCAAAAGTTTCCTGCTGCAGGTGGCCTTGTGGACATTTGTTTTATTATGATTCATAACTTACGTTAATCTATTCTTTGGGTGTATCAAGTGCTGCATTAAAAAGAAAACTGAGAGTAAGATCCAAATGCAGTATCACCTATATATTCCTGTGCTGTTTTGTGCACTGACAATTGTCCAGTTCCAGCTTCTTGGTCCTTCGGGCTTCCCTCCCTGTCAGTGCAGGGTCTCCTCCACGTGGCGCTGGTCGACCTTGGCATGAGGGCTGAGGCTGGTTGGAAGCCGCCAGGTGAGGTACATGGCCCTCCAGGGTCTCTGCAGCCACATCCCCACATAGACGCCTGAGGGCTTGTCCCTGGTGTCCACCTGAAGTCCAACTCTGGCTGGAGAGGAGTATTAGTGGCATTCAGGACAGGCATTTGGTTGGTTGGGTATGGGTGGCTCCTGTTTTACTCACGGGGACCTTGATGACTAGTGCCTTTCCCTTGAGCCCACAGCCCCTGTCCATCCCACATTCTTGAGTGTGGCTGTGGAGTCCACACCTGTCCTCAGCCTCTAGCCAGCTGACCCTGCATGTGTGTGTCAACCCTGGGTCGACTTTGTCCCCCTGCAGGCTGGTGGAAGCTGGCTAGATGAGGACTGTTCCTGCCCCAGGGCCTTGGGTGCTAGGGCCGTGCTCCCCCTGCTGCACTTTTGACTTCTCTGTCAGAGGAAGGGCCCCATAGCCCATGTCGGGGAGGGAAGAGCAGACACCGTAGGCAGACACATAACGGGGCAGGAGGCACGAGTCGGGAAGTGGCGGACAAGGTTGGGATCAGAGGAAGCCCACCTGGCCCGAAGGAAGTGAGGGAGGGTCACAGTGTCCGGGAGGGTGGCCCAGGCAGAGGGCGTGGGCGCTGGCCTGGGGGTGGTGAGCTGCAGGGTGGGCAGAGGGCAGGACAGGGCAGGAGGATTCTGGCTGATGAGGGGCGCAGGGTCTGCACTCTCGTGGTGGAGGTGTGAGGAGATGAGCCACTGTGGATGGGCCCACGGTTGATTGATGGCCTGAGAGCTGGGTGGGCTGAGGGTGGGTGCCAGCAGCTCAGTTAACTCGCACCTGAATCAGGCGGGCAGTGGGCTGTGTGGATCTGGAATGTGGGGCTGGGAATGTGGGAGCCCAGGGGCATGGAAGGGACCACCCGGAACTGGTGAGGCCAGGGCCCCCCTCACATGTGGCCGGGAAGACGGGTGGAGCCGCGGGGTCTGGGGGGTGGCTGGCAGAGAGGGGTGGGATCAAGGAGGGGGTCTTGGTGGCCAAGTGAAGAGACTTTTCCGGGAGGAATTCATCAGCCGTGTGGTGTGCTGCCAGCAGGACAAGGGCAATGACTGAGGACTGGCTGTGGAATTGGGCAGGGAGAACAGAGTGGGGGTGAACGGGAGGAATGGAGGAGGGGGAAGGAGGTGCACTTGGCTCTGGCAGGGAGTCAGCCACAAACAGCGACAGAGAAGTCGGCTGCATGAGCTCTGGGTGCAGCCCTGAGGTCTGGGTCTGCATGCTTGTTTTGAAGTGCGCCCGGGACTTGTTCCAATCAGGATGGTACAAACAGGAGTGACGGCCATGAAGGAAGATGCTTGTTTCACTCTCAGATATCAAGGGGAGGGGGCTGGGCATGCCACGTGGGGCCACGCAGGGCACAGGTGGGCAGAAGCCTTCACTGTGGTCCCTGCAAGAAGGGGAGGGTGCGTCAGGCAAGCAGGGTGGCCTGGGGGTGATCAGGGCAGGGGACAGTGGCCCAGTGTGAGAGCCTGTGGAGGAGGTGGCCAGGGCAGGCTCTGTACTGGCTGGTTGCGTATGGAAGGCACGCTTGAGTCTCACCTGCTAGGAATTGGTTACCCCTGGGAGGGGCTGCCATAAAGCTCCAAGATGTCAGAAATACAGCAAATAAAAATGTGCTTCATACAAGGTCACAGTAGCTAACATGACCTCCACTACTACAAAAGTGTGTGTGTTGGGGGCAGGTGGTGCTGCTGTGAGTGGGGTCCAAAGCCCGTGGCACTGGCTGAGTGGCTGGGCTGCAGAGGTGGCCACTGTCTGACAGAGGCCAACCTCCAGCCAGACTGTCACTGCGATGACTCAGAAAGCAGATTCTGTGACTGCCAAGCCTGCAGTTATGGAAGAGCGGAAAAGGCCCAGACGCTCATGAGCAGGGCTGTTGGTATCCAGCTGTGTATTAGCCCAGAGGAGAGAACTGGAGCACGTGCTGGCGGGTGGAGAGCAGGAACGGAGCGCGGTGCAGAGGAGGGGATCGGGGCCTTGCGGGTGGGGAAACCTACCACCCCCGGACCCTACACTGCGGGAAAGCAGCTCAGCAACATCCTGTTAACATCCAGTAACCAAAGGACCTCGGCCTTGCTGTGAACACCCTCTCAAGGGTGTGGCTGCCTCCGAGCCAGCGCAGGAGGCAGAGCCACTAGCACGGGCGGGCGCTGGGCCTGCGGGGGCACAGCGCTGAGCAGGTGACCCTACAGATCTGACAGAATCATGTCACTGAAGAGACCTGAGCCTGGCTGCGGAGGGCCGGGGACCCAGGATTGCACCGGCAGGAAGAGGCCATGGAAACTAGACAGCCCCATGTCCAGTGGCGCCCCAGCACTCACCGGAGGAAGGTGGGTGGGCAAGCCTGTCCCATTCTGGAAGGTGCACCCAGAGCCTGGGGCCCAGTGGACGAGGGAGCGGGATGTGTGGCCAGCGTCTCACCTGAGGATGGCCTCCCCACCACCCAGCTTCCCCTTTGCAGATTGGAGCCATCTACTGAGTCACCTGCCCCTGTATCCTTTTGGGTACTGGGGGCCGTGTGGGCAGGTGGCTCCTCTTTTCTGCATATGACCCTGGAATGAGAGTGGGGGCAGGGACTAGACGCGGCAGCTGCTCCCTCCAGACGCTGTGGGTCTGCTTGGTACGGCCCCGCCGGCACCGCCGCACTCACCCCGGCTGGATTCCCTCAGCTCACGTTGCTCGTGCTGTCTCCAGAATTTTTTCATGGCCCCCCCTTGGTCAAAAGAAATATCCAACAGTCCTGTATATTAGGGCTGAACAGCTAAGTATTTATGTCCTAACAACTGAGTAGCAGTCTGGAAAACAGCAATAGCAACATAAATTGAAAAAAACCCTTAATTTAATTCGTAAGTAACTACAATTAGTAATTAGGACATCTGGGTCTGTTAGGCTCTGTGCAACGTCTCAAACCTTAATCACACTGGACACCATCACCTGCACGTTCTGATCCTCGATGACTTTTGCCCGGTATCTCCTTTTACCACAGCTACTGCTGTAAACCCAGCTCTGGAAAGAGTCATCACCGAAAGGAAAGTGAAACCCAGCGTTGAAACTCAGCTCTCTTGAATTGTTCACGAGGCATCTGACATGTGTGTAGTCCTGTGTTTCCCTCAAGGCTTTACAATACATCGCAGCACCCCTGAGAACTTACTGTGGCACCCTGGGGTGCCTCAGCACACAGTTTGGGAACTGCAGCTCTAACTAGTGCAGACCTTTGGATTTTCCTATTCTGTGTCTTTCCACTTAGGATTGTTTTAAAGCTGCATCCTCTAAGCTGTGTGTACAGCTGTTCATTCTTCTAACTGATATGTAATATTCCAAATGTCCAACGAGGGCATCTAGCCAGTTGCCTGCCGTTTCACAGGTGGACACCAGGCTGCCTCCAAGTCTCTTCCACCACCAAAGACCCTGTTCCCAGCTGGACCCGTGGCAGCAGGGCTTGGGGCGTGCACCCAGGAGCAGAGCAACGGGAGCAGAGGGTGCGCAGTCCTCCACCCGGTAGGAATGCCACGTGCAGCTCCGGAGCGGCCCTTCCAACCCAGTGCTCCATCCAACCCTTGCATTCGGGGTCCCTGCCCACCCTCCGGCTGCATTTCCTAGCTTTTACAGACTTGCCAACTGAATAGGCGTTACATGGCCTCTCAATTTAATTTACATTTTTCTGATTATTGAATTTAAACATTTTTTCATTGGCTTGATTAGTTTTTTGGGTTTTCTCTTCTGTGAACTCCCTGGTCATATCCTTTGATGTTTTTCTTTTGGGATTGCTGTCTTTTTAAAAATCGACTTGCAGGAATTCTGTGAAAATTCAGGATATGAATCCTGTATTAGTCAGGGATCTCCAGAGAGACAGAATCAATAGGATATGTTATAATTATATGAGAGGGATTTATTAGGGGAATTGGCTCATACGATTGTGAAGAAAAGTCCCACGATAGGCCGTCTATAAACTGGATGCCGGTAGCGTGGCTCAGTCCAAGTTCAAAGGCCTCAGAACCAGGGAAGATGATGGTGTCCTTGGCGTAAGTCCTGGAACCCAAAAGCTGACGAGTCTCGAGCTCTGATGTCCACGGACAAGAGAGAAGAGTGTGTCCCAGCTCCAGCGGATCGAGAGAGAGCTTCACCTCTGTCCTCTGCCTTTGTTCTCTCCGGACCCCCAGCAGATCGGATGGTTCCCACCCACACTGAGGGTGGGTCTTTCCCACTCAGTCCACTCAGACTCTCATACTAATCTCTGCTGGAAACACCCTCACGGACACCCCTGAAAAGATGGCTTTACCAGCTTTCTCAGCATTCCTTCATCTAACCAAGTTGACACCTAGATTAACCTTCACAAGTCCCTTGATGGTTTTTACACATTATAAATATCATCTCACACTCTGTCATCTGGTTAAAAATTTGCCTGTGGTACCCCAGAAAATGTTGGTTTTGTTATAAACAAATTTATCTTTTTTTGTGTAGGTGTGCCTCTTGATTTTTACTTTCACCATTTTTTTGAAGACATGCTTCCCTCTCCTAGGTCACATCCTCCCACATTTTGTCTTTAACACTGAGGTCTCCGTGCCATGCGTGCACCTCCGCAGGTGTTGTTATGGAGGAATCCAGTTTTTTCCTGTCCAGCGAGCCAGTTCCCTGTACCGCCCGTCGGCAGGCGCGTCCTCCCCTCAGTGATCCCAGCTGCCACTTCATCCACGTCCGCCTCCCGTCTGTGGGGGTCTTGGCTGGCACCGCCTTGGCACCAGTCCCGCACTGCTTTTATTAGCATGTGTGCCACCAGAGTTCGCCAGGGGAGAGGAAACGGCAGGGGGGTCACATGAAAGGATTTATGGCTTGTCTCTGGTGTGGAGAGATGCTGTGGTCACTGGAATCTCACCCTGGCCATCTTGCTTCCCAGTGACTGTGGCGAGCGTGGGCACCGTGTTCTCAGCCCTGCACGGCAGGCAGCCAGGGCTTCTCCATGAACTGTAATGTGCTGGGTGCTTTCACTACATAATTTTTTATCAAATCAGAAAATCTCCTCCTACTCTTATTTTCCTGAGTTTTTTTTTTTGTTTTTAGAATCACAAATATCCACATGCTTTGTCTTCATTAATTAAGATAATCATATGATATTCTTTCTTGTAATGAATTACACCAATTCCACGAACACGTCTCTGCGTGTTGACCGCTCCTGGCACTGCGGGGCTGAACCCCATCTGATCATGACGGTTTGACTTGTCCATACCCAGCTGGTTTGAGTTCGCTCAAAACTTTGTTTAGGACGCTCATATCTAAATTCAAAGCGAAATAAGTCCGTAATTTTCTTTCTTTCATCTTCTCTCCTTTAAAAAATTTTTTCCCCTTATTAGGTTTTAGAATCAATATTACATGGGCCTCGTTGCTGCCTTTGTGATCAATTTTCTGGAATAGTTTGTTAAGGTAGGAATTAACTGTTCCTTGAAAGTTTCATAGAACCATCTAGACCTGAGAGCTGTTAGAAGGAGAGATTTTGATTATTATTTCAATGTCTAATACTTATATGCTCAAGAACAAATTCTCCATTTTAAAAGCCAATGTTGGTATTTTATATGAAAAATCGAGATCATGGTTCGTTTATTCACTTTTCCTGGTAATTCTGTTGATTTTCACTTGTACTTTAGGGCTAAATTGTTAGATATTTATATGTTTATGATGGATAAATCTTGTTTTATTGTTAGGTTTTGTTCTTTGTCCTTTATGCTACTTTTTGCCTCAAAGTCTATTTAGTCATATGCTCATGTGACATTAGAGCTGCTCTCGGGCTCATGTCCGCCTGCTTATGCTCGTCTGTCTGTACAGGGAATGACGCAGCAGAGGTTGCTGCCCAGGCCGTGCGGGCAGAACCCCACACCCAAATGGCTCGAGCCAGTGGCCAGATAACTGCTCATTTCCACACGCTTTCTCCCTCTGCCTGACTCTCCCTTCCTGTCTTGGGTGACCTGGCACAGAGCCCTGTACCCCGGACGCACTGCGCCCTCCCTGCCCTGGGTCTGTAAGTAGAGATCTTTGAATGTGTTTCGTGTCATGGTGGTGCATTGACTTTGCACCTTCCAGCAGAAGAACCAGGGGCTTCCCCAGGCTGGGTTTTCCCCTGGACCCCCGGGGGGACCACAAGGTCAGGCTCCCAGCACCAGAGCATGGTCAGGCAGGCATAGACCGGACACGGGTCAGACAAGAGCCATGAGGGCATCTACCAGTATAAACAGTTTCCCAGGAGAGGGACCCTGGTCATGGGCTGGACAACTAGGCATGAGGCTGTCTGCCGGGTAAAGGAAGTACCGCATGCAAGGCGCCCTGCAAACATCCCCCCAGTCCGCTTTGTTTCCCGTTAGGGCAGGGCATGCCAGCCGCTCTGGCACTAGACCTCCACCTTAGCTGTGGGCCCTCAATTGCTGTCCTGTGTTTTTCAACCTTACTCTGTCTTTCTTACAACGTCATGTCTTTCTTATACAGCTTATCATTGACTTTTAAACAATTCCAACATAAGAATCTCTGTGTTTTAAAACTGCAGAAATATGCAGCACTGAGCTCAATTACTTAACCCAGAGTGAACTCAGTGAATTACCCCAAAGTGACCACCACCCAGGCCGGGAAGTAGGACAGTGCCAGCACCCCTGAAGCGCTCCAGAGTCGCTTCGTCCTCCAGACAACCCCCCTCCGCCTGGCTTAACGCAATTTATCGCTCTTCCTCGCGGTTTGCCACCTAAGCGTGCGTCCCTGAGCACTGCGGCTGAGTGGCATCTTGGTTTTGAACTTTAATCACACGGTAGGTATTCTCTTGTGTCTCTTTTCAACACTTACTCTCTCTTTTTCTTTTTTTTACATTTAAGGTCACTTTATTTATTTTTAACAACAATGTAGTTTAATTAATAT
The DNA here is from genome assembly GCF_027409185.1 of Cynocephalus volans. Lineage (NCBI taxonomy): Eukaryota > Metazoa > Chordata > Mammalia > Dermoptera > Cynocephalidae > Cynocephalus > Cynocephalus volans. Next base: position 184,552,739 of record NC_084462.1, read on the forward strand.
TATTTTTTACATTCCAGGATGTTGTTGAGGAGCACTTGGGAGGGACGGGGAGAGGGGAACGGGGAAGAAAATGGGGCGGAGGAAGGAAGAGGGGCAGGATCGAGGCCGGTACTGCCCGCATTCCCACGGGGGACACCAGGTGGTTTCCAGCGGTGACTTGGTCATTGCTGGGTCATTGTCAGGGGGTTGTGGCAAAAGCCCTCACCCCCCACCATCCCAGCTTGGGAAGCCGAGGCTGCAGCTTGTTGGTTGTCACAGGGCTGGTTGCATGTGTCGGGGGGGCATGGCCAAGTCGCTCAGCCCCCCTCTGCCCTGGGTCAGGAGAGCCTGGAGCATTTCCTGTGGCTGCTCAGTGGTCGCTGCTGGACCAGCACTTGAGCTCTGTGGTTGAGCTAAATTGCTGCTTTGCTGCTGATTCCCTGGGGAAGGCTTTTTGTGCAGCTCAGACTTTAATGATTGACTTTGTAGGTACTTCTGGCTCTCCAGAGACCCAGTGCACCTGAGTTGTGCAGAAACTCTGATATGGGCTTTAGTCTTTTCATCAAACTGCACCCCCTGCAATTCCACATTCCTGATCAGTCTCCTCTGAGTGGTTCTGCTCTGATTGGGGGACAGATCAGCTGTCCTTGCTGTGTCCCAGTGTTCTCCTGGTGGGCCCGTCACCCCCGCTGCCCATGCTCCAAACACTTCCCATCAGATGGGCCCTGAACTGGTCCCTTGCAATGACTCACTGGCCTCTGAGTGGCTCCTTTTTTTTTTCCAGTCATTGTGGCTCCTTGCTCCTGTGTGGGTCCACGGGAACCCTGTTAGTGGTCTTGCTGTCCTAGGGGCCACCAAGGCCCTCTTCTCCCCTGCCGCCTCCAAGCAACTCCATCCAAAGGGCACAGCTGAGGCTTTTGCCGGCTCCTGCTCCATGTGCTCAGCAGCTCCAGCCTGGAAGCGGCTGGGGCTCAAAATGGTCACAGCGTTTTTTTCTTTCTCTCACTGTGGCTTCTCCCACCTTCATGCACTCCATAGGTCTCTCCTCCTTTTCCCCTGAGCTCTAGTGGCCCCAGCTTGGCTGCTGTTGATATTTTATAATTGTAAATTGGTTGACTTGTGAGAGAGAGATGCTGGGGACCGTCTATTCTGCCATCTTGACCAGAAGCCCCCTCAACACCTACTCTTACTTTTCAACATTATCTTTGTGAACTTCACACGTCAGTGCACAAGCTGTCATTCATTACTTTTTTTTGCTGTGCAGAATGTTGTATTAATACCCTTGATTTGTTTGCCCATTCTACCATTGATGGACATCTGGGGGCCCAGTTTTGAGCTGTCACAAAAAGTGCTTCTGTGAACATTCTGTTGCTCGCACGCACACATTTCTGTTGGTACGTACCTAGGCGTGGAACCCCTCAGTGGCGGGTGTGCACAGGCTCAGTTTCACTGGACAACATCAGTTTTCCTGGGTGGTTGTATCATTTACACTCCCTTCAGCTGGAGAGCTGCAGCTGTTTCAGTCCTCGCCAGCACTCGGCATGGTCCGTCTTAGTTTTAGCCTTCCAGAGGGTGTGCAGTGCCACCTCACCGTGACTCGCCTGTGCAGTTTCTTAATGACTACGATGTTGAGTGTCTCATTATTTGCCATCTGGGAAGTGCCTGTTTGAGTCTCTTTCCCGTTTTTTCCCATCGGGTGTCTTTTTTTCCCTCACTAATATGAAGTTCTTAATATAATTCGGGAAGAGAGCCCACCGATGGCTGAGTCTTACGGATCACTTCTCCCTCTCTGTGCCTTGTCACTCTCCCCATGGTGTCTTTTGATGAACAGAAGCTCTTAATTTTCATGTAATCCAGTTTTTCAGCGTTTTCTTACTATGGTAACTGGGTTTTTTTTTTTTTTTGTCCTATTAAAATTTTTACCAACTCCAAGGTCATAAAGACATTTTCCTACATATTATGTTCTAATAAAGCTCGCTGTCTTTGCCTTTTACATTTAGGACCACATGTCACATGGAATTGCTTTTCTGTGTAGGTGCATTGTGTCTATCAGGTTAAAACGTGCATTAGACACAAATACAAAAACTGTGAGACAAGGCACCATTGTCCCACAATCTGAGCAAAGATAAAATGCCTAAGGAACGACATGGATGGCTTGCAAAGGGGTGGGGGTGGGGGGCTCTTTACTTCACGCACCATAAGAGAAAAAGCACAAATGGCTGAGTGTGTTCAGTTCCATACACTGACTTGAACCCCGGGCGCTGAGGATCAGGGCGTCCTGTCGTGTGGCCTTGACACGCGTTCTGAAAGCACGCACTGTCACAGCAGCAGAGCCACCCGCATTATAGGCAGCTTTGTGGACCCGGCAGCCAAACACTCTTCGTCCACGTGTCTCTCTGTCGTTTGAACATACTGGTCGCAAGTCCGAAATGAAAAAACTTTAAAAAGTTAGAAAAGAAAGAAATGAGCCGTAGCCCGTTTTATTTTCTATGTCAAAGATCAAGCGGAAGACACGCGTCGGTTCTGTCCCCCACGGACGTGTTCCAAGCACATCCCTGCCCAGGAGCAGGACGAGCACGGGGCTCCGGAGGCCGCCGGCCGGTGACGCGGGCGCAGCCGGGACAGGCACCGGCAGGCCGCGGGCTCCCTGCCAGCTGCTTTCGGGACCCGTGGAGGGAACGCGGGGACAGAGCCGGCTCTCCTGCTCCGGAGACGCCGAGGCCCGCACCGCTCGGGGCCCGCGCGCCCCGTGCCACCTGCCGCGACCCTGCGCGCCCTCGAGACTCTCCCAACGCGCGTCGCCTCCGGACGGCCCCTCGCGCGGCAGGGACACGCGCGGCAGGGACACGCGCGGCAGGGACACGCAGGAGCCGTCCCCACCCGGACGCCCGCGCCCTCCCAAGCCACCGGCCGCCGCCTCCCGCCGCCCCGACTCCGAGCCTCGTCTTTTAAAGCCACGTACTTTATTTCACACACAGTAAGTCAGGGTCACTCTCCTTAGTGCACAGTTCTGTGAGCTCTGACTCTTTTTTGGAAATTGTCCCAGCACCAAGTACGGAGAAGCCCATCCTGTCCCGCTGCTGCGTGCTGCCACCTGTCACGGAGGTGGTGTCCCTCTGTGTCTCGGTTCCTTATTCTGTCCCATGGCTCTTGCCCGTCCCTTCGTGGATGCCCTGGAGTGACCCTCAGCACGTGGCCGGCCTGTCGCGCTGTCCTGCTGCAGGAGAGACCGATGCCCCCGGCCCTTTGCGTCTCCGCAGACGTTCCAGGATCGGTTTGCCAAATATTAGGGAAAAGACTGTTGGGATTTTATTTGGGATTACACGGGATCGATATCTTTGTAGTATCGACTCTTCCGAGGTGTGAACCCATTTCTCCATTTATTTAGGTGTCATGGATGTTTTATGGGCTTTTGGATAGAGGTATTATTACACCTGCTAGATTTATTTCTTGGTATTTGATTTTTTTTGAAGTATTGTAAATAGTAATATATACACATTTACATTTCATTTTCTAATTGTTGGAAATTGTAGAAACACAATTGATTTCTTCATATTGTCCTGTTATAAACAATCTGCTAAACTCACCTGTTAATTCTAAAATATTCTCTCTACTTTTTTAGAAAAGTCTTTTCTAAGTACACAATGACGTCACCTGCAAAAACTAATGACAGTTTCATTATTTTTATCTCCAGTTCTTATCCCTTTTCTTTCTCTTTGCTGCCTCCTGCAAGAGGCACTCAGGTCTCCCGGTGCCTCCAGTGGACATGGAGCCCCCCGGACATCTCTCTCTGCTTCTGGCTCTGAGAGAATGTTCCGGATCTTCATTACTGAGATTGCTATTTTCACAGGATTCTTGCAGATGCATTTTATCACATTAAAGAAAATTCTCTTCCATTCTTGGTCTACTGAGAGTTCTTTCTTAATAAGTCATGAACAGCTACTGACTTCTATTAAATGTCTTTTCTGCATCTATTGATATGATCATATTTTTTCCTTTAATCTGTAAAAATGAAGAATTACATTTATTGATTTTTAAAACTTTTCATTTAAAAAATCACTTCAAATAAAAAAACTGCAGAGGTAGGGTAGGTCCCTCTGCCTTCACCCAGACTCTGCAGTTGTTGACATTTTACCTTAACATTCTCTCTCCCTCTGCACACAGATGTGATGCATAACATGTATAACACGTATGTAATACATATCTGTTCATATACATTCACGTATGCACACGACTTCTGCACCATTTGAGAATTAAGTTCTGGACATGATGCTTATTACCCTTAACACCTCAGAGAATACTCCCAAAGTAAACCACAGAACGACCTTAAACATCAGGAAATTACCGCTGGTCCCATGCCCTTATGTAACCCACAGGCCCCATCCAAATGTCCCCATCCCAATCATGTCCTTCCTGGTCCCTGATCCATCCCGGCTCGTGTGTGCTCCTGATGGTCACATTGCACCAGTGTCTTTCCATCTGCAACCGCCCCTCAGTCTTTCCTTGACTTTCACAGCCACTCAGCAGAATCGAGCTTGTCTGCTGTCCCCACGGTCGGTGCATTCTGGGCGGTGCGTCACCTCCCCTTGGGAGCCGGGGTGCTGACCTCCCTGCTGTGCGTGCTGCTCAGTTTTATCACTTGGTCAGAGTGGCATCTGTGGGTTCCTCCCCAGTTAGTTAAAAAGTATGTTGGGGCTGGCTGGTCAGCTCACTTGGTAGATTGTGGTGCTGATGACACCAAGGTCAAGGGTTTGGATCCCCACCAGCCACCAAAAAAAAAAAAAAAAAAAAAAGTGTGTTGTACTTGTCATCTAATTCATAATGACTGAGCATTTTGTGGGGAGATACTTTAATATGATGTCAGTATCCTGTTCCTAATAAACTTTCACCTGCCAGCTTTAGCATCCATCAGAGACTCCTACCAGATTCAGAGGTGACCACGCCAGTTGCCAGATGGCCAGCCCCGTCTTCCCTTCTAGCTGTGTCAGTGAAATCCTACCGAGCGCGAGACTTCCGTCCTCCATGCATGGACTTATAGCAGCACGGACTCACGGGGTCCGTTCCACTCAAAGGGCTGCTGTCCACTGCCCTCGTTATGTACCACGATGCTCAGGTGGTCCCCGATGCAACCCCTGGAGTGCCTCAAGCTGGCTCCTGTCATTCTGTAAGAAAATAATCTAAGCGAGTCACTTTCAAAAATGACTTATCAGAGGGTGTTTTATTGAGATGGTCATTAGCTCCTAGCCCCTTTCGTTTTCATTTTCCCGGAGGGTCTCTGAACAGATAAGGCTCTCCTTGAGATGGTACTTAGTTACTAGCACCCACTGTTTTCTTCCTTCCCTGGTGTTTCTCCCTTCACAGGGCTTAGGCCTTTTTCACAGGCTTGTCCTGAACCCCCAGACAAAGGAATTCCTTGCAAGGGGGTAATAAATTTTAGGCACCGTCCAGGAAGGTTGTGCACCCTTTAGTACCCTCAGCCAATGAGGAGGCTGGGGCAGGGACTTGCATACTAAGAAATAAATTGCTTCTTCCAGCCCTTTTCCGTGTGCCTGCCTGTCAGACACCTGAACCTTGCAAGGCTGTAATTAAAGTCTCGCTTCGCTGTACCTCCTGTCTCCACGTCCGTCCTTTGGCCTTGGACAGGCGAGGGCATCTCTCACAATTCTGTAGGTGGTTGCTTATCTTGTGCTATGGGTAGAATGTGTTCCCCAAAGTTTCATGTGTGAAAAGCTTAATAATCCCCACTGTGACAGTACTAAGAGGGTGGGGAATCCTGTTATGGCATTTGAAAGGTGGGGCCTTGAAGAGGTGCTTAGGTTGTGAGGACTGTGAATGGATTGTGAGCCCCCTCATGAACAGATTGATCCATGGATGGAGTAAAGGGCGTGGTTCTGATGGCTTTATAAGGAGAGCAGCTGACAAGCTTGGCTCTCTCTGGCTCAGGCCATTTGCCATGTGACACCCTGCATGGCTGTAGAGCCACCACCAAGAACAGGGTCCTCGCCAGATGCCTTCCCTGAACTGTGGCTTTCCCAGCCTTTGGAACTGTAAGTAATACATCCTATTTCTTTGTAAGGTGCCCAGTTTCAGGTGTTCTGTTATAAGCAATAGAGAAGGAGCCACAAGATATTTGAGGCTCATCCTCTGCTTTTTTGTTCAGTCCCCAAACCAGTCATTTCTTGATGGAGTCCTGGAGAATATTAGTTAGAAACCAGGCCCTGGGTGCCGAGTGTGCTCACTTCCACTGGGGTGCTGTCATTTTTCGGCCATCTCGCTGAGCATGCACCCTGTGTCTGTTTCTACATCCATTATCTACCTGTCTATCTGCTGTTTAACCACGAGCTGACGCGGAATCCACAGGGTCATTCTCGCCTTCCCCCTTGCTGTGTTTGGAACTCCACTGTCCATTCCATTCCGAGTCCCCCCATCTGTCCATGCAGCCCCAAAGAAAGGGAAGGGGAAAGACTCAGGCAAGGGGAAGAAGACAAAAGAGCCAGCTGGAAAGCCTGGCCCTGGACACACCAGACCAGCTGTCCTGGGCTGAATGGTCACCGCTAAAGTATGTGTCCATGTCCTACTCCCAGGACATGTGAATGTGGCCTTATGTGCAAAAAGGGTCTTTACAGATGTGATTAAGTAAAGGATCTTGAGATGGGGAGATTATCCTGGATTAGTGAGTGGACCTTAAATTCAATAACAAGTGTCCTTATACGAGAGAGACAGAGACAGGGAGCAGAGGAAGACAGAGACCCACAGAGACAGACCCACAGAGAAGGTCATGTGAAGAGCCAGCCAAGGAGCACCTGGAGCCACCAGAAGCTGGAAGAGGCAGGAAGGATCCTCCCCTAGAGCCTCAGGAGGGAGCGTGGCCCTGCCCACACCTTGATTTTGGACTTCGGGCCTCCAGAACTGTGAGAGAATACATTTCTGTTGGTTTAAGCCCCCCAGTCTGCAGTAATTTGTTACGGCGGCCACAGGAAACTAACATACCACCCCTTCCCCCGACACCCGACACCCGAGTGCTGGCCAGGAGCTCAGCCCCAGCGAAAGAGAAACATGGATTGACTTCGACTGTTAGTTAAGCCAATCTTGACTCCTGGGTTGGACCCAAATGCATGCAGATGTATTATTCTTTTAGTATGTTGCTGGGATTAATTTGTTGATGTTTTTGTCTATGATTTCTGTCTCTATCTTCATGAGTGATAATGGCCCATAATTTCCATTTCTTGTCCATGTCTGGTTTTGGTATCAAAGTTAAAAGTTTTATAGTTTTATATTTTACATTTAGATTGATGATGCATTTTGAGTTAATTTTTGTATAAGGAATGAGGTCTAGATTTTTTTTTTTTTTTTTTAAAGATGACCGGTAAGGGGATCTTAACCCTTGACTTGGTGTTGTCAGCACCACGCTCAGCCAGTGAGCGAACCAGCCGTCCGTATATAGGATCCGAACCCATGGCCTTGGTGTTATCAGCACCGCACTCTCCCAAGTGAGCCACGGCCCAGCCCTAGATTTCTTTTTGCACATGAATGTCCAATTTAGTGGAAAGACTCTCCATCCTCTGTTGAATTGTCTTTGCTCCTTAGTAAAAAATTAAATACCACACTCCACAAATTAGGAATAAGAGGGAACATCCTCAACCTGATAAAAGGAAACTACCAAAACCCCACAGCCACACACACAATCATACTTCATGGTAAAAGACTGGAGGCTTCCCTTTAAGGTCAGGAACAAGACAAGGAGGTCTACTCTCAACACGTCTATTCAACATCATACTGGAGGTTCTAGCCAAGGCAATTAGGCCAGATAAATAAATGGAAGACATCCAGGTTGGAAAACAAGTAAAACTATCTCTGTTTGCAGATGACATGATTTTGTATATAGAAAATCCTGAGAAATGCGCTAAAAAATATTAGAACTAATACATTAAGCAAGATTTAAGATCAATATGCAAAATTCCATTGTATTTCTATGTACTGGCAATAAACACTCCAAAAATGAAGCTCAGAAAATAATTCCATTTACAGTAGTATCAAAAAGAATAAAATAGTTAGGAATAGATCCCACAAAAGAACTGTAAGACTTGTGCTCTGAAAACTACAAAACATTGAAAGAAATTAAAGAAGACCTAAATAAATGGAAAAGAAATCCTATGCTCATCAACACACTGGTCTACAGATTCAATGCAATCCTTATGAAAATCACATGTGGCTTTGTTGTTGTTGTTGCAGAAATTGACAAGCTGATTCTAAAATTCACATGGAAATGCAAGAAATCCAGAAGAGCCCGAACAATCTCAGAAAAAGACAAAGTTGGAGGATTCACACGTTCCACTTTCAGAACTTACTGCAAAGCTACAGTGATGAAGACAGTCTGGTGCTGGCGTAAGAACAGACTCACAGACCAATGGAACAGAACTGAGAATCCAGAAATAAACCCTCACATGTATGGTCTGCTGATTTTTGCCAAGGATGTTAAGACCATTCAATGGGGAAAGAATAGTCTTTTCCTTCTTTTTAAACATTTTTTAATTTTTTTAATTTTTAAAATAAAAAAATTTAAATTGGAACATAACTGATTGTACATATCTGTGGGGAAGAATAGTCTTTTCAACAAACGGTGCTGGGGCCACTGGATGTTCACATGGAAAAGAATGGAGCTGGACCCTGAATTTGTTTCCTGGGGCTGCTGTAACAAATGACCGCAAACCGGGTGGCCTCTAATAACAGAAATTTATTTTGGAGGCCAGAAATCCGAGATCGAGGTGTCGGCAGGGTGGGTTCCTTCGGGGAGCTCTGAGGGAGAATCTGCTCGATGCCTCTCTCCTAGCTCCCAGCGGTTGCCGGCCATCCTTGGCTTGCAGCCCCTCACTCAGTCTCTGCTTCTGTCACGGCATAGCCCTTCTTCCCGCTGTGTGTGTCTGTCTTCGCATATCCCCCTCCTTATAAGAACCCCAATCACTGGATTTAGGGCCCATCGCAATCCAATATGGGGCTGGCCCGTGCCTCACTCGGGAGAGTGTGGTGCTGATAACACCAAGGCCACAGGTTCGGATCCCTATATAGGGATGGCCGGTTATCTCACTGGGTGAACGTGGTGCTGACAACACCAAGTCAAGGGTTAAGATCCCCTTACCGGTCATTAAAAAAAAAAAAAAAATCCAATATGATCTCAACTTAACATGATTACATTTGCAAAGACCCTAATTCCAAACAAGGTCACATTCTTAGGTTCTAAGATTTGAACTTCAACATATCTTCTTTGGGGCTGTGATTTAACCCACAAAAGATCCCTTCCTTACCACATACATAAAGTTTAACTCAAAAGGGACCATACACCTGAATGTAAAACCTAAAACTTTAAAACTTCTAGAAGAAAGTAGAGGAGAAAACCTTCATGAACTTGGGTTAGGCAAAACCTTCTCAGATATGACACCAAAAGCACAAACAACAAAACAGAAGGGAGATAAATTGGACAATTAAAATCAGAAGTTTTTGTGCTTCATAAGACACCATCAAAAACTCTGAGAAGACGACCACAGAAGAAAATATTTGCAAATTACATATCTGCTGGGGCCGAGCCCGTGGCGCACTCGGGAGAGTGCGGCGCTTGGAGCGCCGCGACGCTCCCACCACGGGTTCGGATCCCATACAGGAATGGCCGGTGCACTCACTGGCTGAGTGCCGGTCACGAAAAAGACAAAAAAACAAAACAAAACTATGTTTGGATTCTGCCTACCAAAAAAAAAAAAAAAAAAAAATTACATATCTGCTAAGAGACTTGTACACAGAATGTATGAAGAACTCTTACAGCTGAACAATAAAAGGACAAATAACCCAATGGAAAAATGTGCAAAGGAGTTGAACAGACATTTCTCCAGAGAAGACATACAAATGGCCAACAGGCACGTGAACAGATGCCCAGCATCATTAGCTGTCAGGGAAACGCAAATCATGACCACAGTGCATGCCACTTTGCCCCACTAGGATGGCTATCCTCAAAACACTGATAATAACAAGTGTCGGCGAGCATGTGAAGAAACGAACACGCATACGTTGCTGGTGGGAATGTAAAATGGTCTGAAAAACAGGTGGCAGTTCCCCAAATTGCTAAACGTGGAGATACCATAAGACCCAGCAACTCCACTCCTAGGTATAGACCTAAAACAAATGAACACATAGGTCCACGTACAATTTTGTACACAAGTGTCCATAGCAGCATTATTCATAACAGCCAAAAAGTGGAAACCATCTAAATGTCCAACAGCTGATGAATGGATGATAAAATAACAATATTTGGCAATAAAAAAGAATAAAGTAATAATACATAATATAACATTGATGAAACCTGAACACATCTTGTTTAGTAAAAGAAAATGTGGTCACTAAAGACCATACACATGGTGTGACTCCATTTGTATGAAATGTCCAGAAAAGGCAAATCTGTAGAGACAAAAAGTAGATTAGTGGTTGCCAGGGGTTCGGGAAACCGGGGAGAAATGAAGAGTGACCACTAATGGGTCTGGGGCTTCTTCTTGGAACATTTGTGAAAATGTTCTAAAGTTGATTGACATGCGTGAATATACTAAAACCCATTGAATTGTGCACTCCAAGTGGGTAAATTGTATAGTGTGTGAATTATGTCTCATTAAGACTTTTAAAAAATCAGCTGGCCATATTTGTGTGGGTTTATTTCTGGATTCTCTCTTGATCCATTGATTTCTGTGCTAGTCCCTTTGCCAATACATCTTGATTACCTTAGCTTTATGTAAGTCTTAAAATTGGTTAGTGAGACTCCTCCATATTTTTTTCTTCTTTTTCAGAATTGTTTGGCTATTCTCGTTCTTTTACATTTGTATATAAATTTTAGAATAAGCTTGTCTATATCTACAAAATTCCTTGCAGGGATTTTGATTGGAATTGCATTAAATCTGTAGGGCATTTTGGGGAGAACTGACATCTTAACTACGTTGAACCTTCCCGTTCATGAACATAGTATGTCTCTCTCCATTTATTTAGGCATCTTTGATTTCTTTCATCAGTATTTTGTAGTTTTCAGCATACAAACTTGTACATGGCTTGTTAGATTAACACCAAAGTATTTAATTTTTTTTTTGTACATGGCTTGCTAGATTAACACCAAAGTATTTAATTTTTTTTTTTTTTTTTAAAGATGACCGGTAAAGGGATCTTAACCCTTGACTTGGTGTTGTCAGCACCACGCTCTCCCAAGTGAGCTAACTGGCCATCCCTATATAGGGATCCGAACCCGTGGCCTTGGTGTTATCAGCACCACACTCTCCCGAGTGAGCCAAGGGCCGGCCCCTAAAAGTATTTAATTTTAACACTTAAGAATTTCATAACAAACTATTACAAATAGCACTGCTTTTAAAGTTTTGGTTTCAGCTGTTCACTGCTGGTATACAGAAACAGGATTGAATTTTGTGTTTTGCTCTTGTTTTCTGCAACTTTGCTAAACATTTGTTAGCATCGGACTTTTCTTTCATAGAATTCTTGGAATTTTCTACACAGACTTTCATGTCATCTATGAATGGGGACATTTTCATTCTTCCCTTCCAATCTGCACATCTTGTATTTGTTTTTCTGTCTTGCCGTCTTGGCTGCGCCTGCCAGTGTGACATTGGACGGGAGCGAACAGAATGGACATCTCTGCCTCGTTCCTGATCTCACAGCAAAGCATTCAGCCCTTCATCATTAAGTATGTGTTAGATGTAAGGTTTTTGTGGATGTTTGTTTTGTGGTTGCTTTATGCAGAGTCCCTTTATTTGATGAGTAAGTTCCCTTTGATTTCTAGTTTGCTGAGAGTGTTTATCATGGATGGATGCTGAATTCTGCCAAATGCTTTGTCTGTCTCAATTGAGATGACTTCATGGTTTTCTTCTTTAGACTTAACGTGGTGGATCATGCTGACGTGGTTTCACATACTGGACCAGCCCTGCACTCCTGGGATCACTTCCATTTGGTTGTGGTACTTGTGGTTTTTTTTTTTTTTTTAAATGTTGCTTCATTCTATTTGCTAACTTTTTGTTGGAGGATTTTGTGTTATCTTGGCATTGGTGGCTGTTGATTTTTTTCTCTTGTGGGCTAGATTTTCCCGGTTCTTCATATGTAGAGTAATTTTAGATTGTACCCTGCACATTGAGACATTTTGTTATGAGGCTCTGGCCTTGTCTAAATACCACAGAGAGTGCTGACTTTTTGCTTTAGCACGAAAGCAACCCAGCTAGGTTCAGGGCACAAGTACCAAATAGCCTTCTGTGAGTCACAGTTTCAATGTCAGTTTTGTTTTCAAAGCTTTACAGTGCTCCTTGGATCTGTCCGGTGTGTGCAGTACCCAGTGCCCAATGTGGGCCGTGGTCTGTCCTGTCCTTTGGTTCTCAGTCTTTGAGACTCCTACATGCAGCTTGTGGTTGAGCGCAGAAGTCACAAACGACTTCATGGGTTTGCTCTCTGGACTTCCTCTCTCTCCACGACCTCTCAGGTGCTTTCTGGTTCTCTGGGGACCACGTTTCCTGTGACTAAGGGAGAGGAAAGTTCCTCTCCCTTAGCGTTTTAGGTGCTTGTGAACCCCAATGGCCTTGGCCAGAGCCACGATGGGAAGGCCTAGGGCCTGGGGCATTAGAGAACAGAGAAAAGTAAAACCACTACCACCACCAAAGAACTCAACAAACTAAGCCATCCCCCCCAAACCCTAACTGCCTCCCTACTCTGTGAGCATTAGGGACCCCTTTCTTTCCTGTTCCCTGAGCCAGAACTATAGGGCTTCTGGAATTTTCTCTGTCCACATCCCGGTCCCATTTCTGCCTTTCAGGCTGTGTTGAGTCTGCACCGGGGGAAATGGGAGTAAAAACTGGAAACTCACTGTCACTTTTGTGGGCCTTCAAATTCTGGCCTGTCTCCGTATCTGTCTGTTACTGTTTGCTTTTCAGAATCCACAAATGCTTCATGCTTTCTGTCCCGTCTTTATAGCTGCACTCAGTGGGAGAGACAGGGTCAGCTGAGCCTACTCCATCCCACCCAAAACGGGGACCCAGGAAACGTGAGAGAGTAACGTAATGAACACACATAAATCCTTCGCCTCGATTCAGTAGCTCTTACTATCTTGCTACATTTGCTTTATCTTTACTGATGTGTGTGTGGAAAAACATACGTTTTATTCTGGACCATACGAAAGTAAACTACAGGCACCATAACAATTCACCCTGCACACCTCACACCTCTCAAGGACAGGCGCAGCGTCCTGTAGCAGCACAACACCACGGCCGCACCTGACAACTGCAGCAGTTCTATGTGCTGTCACTTTGGGAAGCGCATTTGTGTGAGATTCCTTTCTCTATGTTTCCCCCACTTCTTCTCATGACGTGCACGGGTCCCTTGTAAACAGTACCTATTTTGACTTTTAAGAGTCAGACTGATCATCTTGGTCTTTCGAATGAGAACACTTAGTTTGCTTACATTTAATGTAACTACTGACATATTCATGCTTGAATCTTCCATCTTTTAAAAGTCTTGCAGTTTTTCTAGCTGTTCTGTTCTTTCTGTCTGCTACCTTGTCTTCTTCTCATTTCTGCTCCATCTGTTTCTTTCTACAGGTCTGGGAGCCATTGGTTCTGCTGAGATCCCTGCAGAGCTCACCCTGGAAGTTACACGTGCTTCTGGAACTATCGGGCTTAGTCTAACCCGAACCCTAACTCCCTTGTCTTGCTCCTGCTTTATGTGCCGCTGTTGGCTTGTGTGTTGATCTCGCATTTTCTAAAACCTTGTCATTTGCACACATGTTCTTTACCGTGCAGTGGTCCCTGCTCATTTAGATTTCCTCACATGCAGGCCACTTCCTCCGCTCTGGCCGCCTTGCATCTGGGATTACTTTCTTCGTGGACGTGCCTCCTTCAGACTGTTTCCTTCTGCAGCCTGCCACTGCAAGCTCTCTCCCTGCCGTCTGTCTGCAGAAAGGATGGCTTTAGGTCAGCAATCGCATCAGTTTCCTCCTGCTGCTGTAACAAATGGCCACACACGTCGTGACTTAAAGCAACACGGACTTACTATCATTCAGTTCTGTAGGACAGAGGTCTCGCTGGGCTAAAATCAAGACAGGCTCCTTCTAGAGGCTCTAGGGCAGAATCTGTTCTCTTACCTTTTCCAGCTTCTAGAGGCTTCCTGCTTCCTTTGGCCCAAGGCCTTTCCTCCATCTTCACATCTCTCTCTGACTCTGACCCTCCTGCCTCCCTGTCATTAGGACCCCCGTGATGACACTGGGTCCACCCAGAGAATCCACCTTAACGACATATGCAGTGCCTGTGCCACGTAAGGTAATCTGTTCGCAGGTTTTGGGGACGAACTGATGCAGGTGTGCCCAAAGTTCCAGGCCAAGGGTTGGGTTCTTTGAGCATGTGCCTGGGTGAGGTGGGGGAGGGCAGGGTGGCCTGGGGGCAGCCCCTCCCTGAAACTGGAGGGTGGCAGGGAGGGAGGGGGCCACAGAGGTCTGCAGCATGGGTGGAGGAGACTCTGGCCCAGCCTGCTCCTGCTCAGCCTCTCAACCTCATAGGGTGGGCCTGGGTGGGGTGGGGGGTTGTCACTGGTGCTACCTCCTCCCCCCAGGCCCTGGGAGCTGCAGCGGGAGTGGCCTTTCTCCCCAGCCCCCTTTGGCCCTTGAGGCAGAGGGGCCTGTGGAGGCGTCCCTGGGGGAGATGAGCCACCTGTTGGATGTGGCCCCTTCCTGGGCACAGAGGCAGCTTCGGGGTCCTGACAGCACGTCCTCAAGTGAAAGAGACTGTGTGTCCCCCAGCCAGCCACCCCAGTCCTCACCATTGCGCACCCTTCATGGACCACCCATGGGGGCACCTGCTGTCCTTGCTTCCCACCACTCCAGCGCATGCCTATCCCCTGGGGCCCAGGAGGGCCGCAGGTCAGGTCTTGGTGCAAACCCAGCTCCTGTGCAGGGCCTCTGTGTAAGCAGACCTGGCGCAAGCCCCGCTTGACTCCTTCCCAGCAGTGGGAACCTGGGTGTCCCTTCGCTCTCTGACCCTCAGTCTCCTCTGTTAGAAGGAGGTGGGAGCAGCTCGGGGAGGAGGGCGGGTGGGCGGTGGGCGCCGGGCGCCCTCCTGTTTTCCTCTGGCTCACACAGGACAGCCTTGTCCTAGGGATGGACAAGCCAGAGATGTGGGTGGGGGCCTAGTGGGGACAGGGTGGGGGGCGCAGCCTGAGTCCCTAAACGCTCGCTTGCTCCGTTGACGGCTGAAGAAGAGGACGAAGGCCGCTCACCAGCCCTTTCCTCTGCTCTCAGAAGCCCGGGAAGGCGGGATTCCTCCCCTTAGGGGACAGAGGACCCCAGCCCCAAGCTGGGGCCAGGACCCAGGGCCGTCCCTCGGACGCGGCGCCGAGGCCCCCCCCCGCGCCTCTTGTTCTGTCCCCTCGAGTCACCTCCGAGGTCCCGTGGGACCAGCTGCGGCGAGCCGGGCGGTCAGCCCCGCCCCTACGTCCTGGCCAGCCCCGCGGGGACTGGGTCCGGCGGGCCGCCGGTCGCCGGTGAGTGGGGTCACCCTGGTCTGAGTCCGGGGGGCTGCAGCGGAGTTTCAGGACGCGAGGGGGCTCAGGGCGTCCGCGGACCGAGCCTCCGGCTGTGCGGTGCGGAGGGAGGGAAGGAGCTCTCCGGGGCCTGGGGGTGGACCCTGGGGGTGTCGCCTCCCCAGGGCCACCCGTCCAGCGCGCCGCTGCTGCGCAGTGCTGTCGCCGTGGTAACCGGCGCTGCGGAGCGGGCGGGGGCGCCGGGATCCCCCCGTCCCTCCTCCCGGGTCCCGCGGGCGGGCGAGGGGCGGGGCGGGGCCTCCGGGCCGGGGGCGGCGCGGGCGGGGTAGGGGGAGGGGAGGGGAAAGGGGGAGGGGGAGGGGAACGGGAGGGGGAGGGGAGGGGCGGAGCCGAGCGCGGCCTCGGCCGCTCGCAGAGGCTCGGCGGGGCCGGCCGGCGGGCGCAGCATCTGGCCGGCGGCTGGGTAGGCGCGGGCCGGCGGGCGGGACTGGCCGGGCCGGGCCGGGCGCGGTGGCCGAAGGGCCCGCCCGACCCCTGCCCCAGGCCGCAGGGGCTGCGAGATGCGGCGGGGTGGGGGGCGGGCTGCAGGGCCGGCCGGGGCCGGCGGGGTGACCGGGACCAGGGCCTGCCGGGGCAAGCGGCTGGGGGAGAGACACGCGGAGACGCAACCTGCCGCGGCGGGAGGGGCAGCGGCCCTTCCGCTCTCACCCCGCCCCCTCCTCTCGCGGGCACCCAGGGGGGTGGTTTTGGGGTGGGGGGCCCATGCGAGGCGCGGGAGAGGGGTGGGCAATGAGGGGCCTGGAGGCCCCAGAGTCTGTGCCAGGGCTGAGCCGTGGGGCATGGGGAGGGGTACATGGCGGGGTGACACTCAGGCTGGGCACAGGAGACCCAGGATAGGTGGGCCTGGGGCCAGGTCTCTAGGGAGAGAGGCCTGGGCAGGGTGTGGGGGAGGGGTGGCCAGGCCTGGGGGCTCTGGCTTCCTGGGACAGGGGCTCCCCTTGGAGATGGGGTCTGTCCCATCGCCTCTCAGCCCTCAGCCCGGGTTTGGCAAGAAACTGAGCCAGCGAGGGAGACCCTGGTGGAGAGGATGGGCCGGGAGGACGGGGAGGAAAAGGCCAGCAGTGCAGCGGCTCTCTGGCTATTTGTCCTGGCCCAGTGCTGAGAGGAAGGGAATTCCCAGGCCCGGCTGCAGCCAGAGGAGACCCGGGTGGGCCCGGAGTGGGCTTCGTGGGTCCGGTGTGTCCACCCAGTGGGTGTAAAAATGGGGTGTGCCAGTGGGGAGCAGGAGCTCATGGAACCTTGCAGGCGGGGCATGGGCTGATGGTCCCCCATGGAGCCCTCTACTCCAGGTGTGCAGCTCCGAGTGGTTGGGGGTCCTGTGTGTGGCTGTGGGGACCTCTGGGAGGTGGTGCTGGGTGGGGGCAACGGCTGGGGTGGGAAGCAGAGTTAGAGGCCTTCCCCAATCACTGGGGCCTGTGGTGCTGCCAGGGGCAAGCTGAGTGCCCGACCGTCATGGGTGACATTAAATTTTATGTCTTCGTCTAGACAGGGCAGTAAACTGAGCCCCCAGGCCCGGGGTGCTGTAGAGGGGAGGGGCCTGGCTGGGACTGAGCCTGTGAGTGACTTTGGGGGTGTGTGTGAGGGCCTGCGGGCCTCCATCGTCACCGGCTGTGATCAGGCACAGGTGTGGGGACCCACAACCTGGTGCACAACTCCAGCCAGTACAGCCGTGTGCCAGGTGTGTGAGAGACAGGTGCAGGGGGCAGTGGAAGCCCAAGGAGCCCACGGTGGGCCAGCTTCCTCAGACTGAAGGTGGAGTAGAGCCAGCGGCAAGGACCCCCCAGTGCAGAGGCGCAAGCAGTGCGGGGGTGCTGGTGCAGAGCAGGGGTGTGTGGGGATGGCAGGAGATGCGGCCAGGACCAGAGGACCTGGGCCCCAGGAGGTGGGGAGCCACGGGGCAGAATGGTCCGCCCTGCCCTGGAGGGTCGACGGGAGGGGGAGACTGAGTGTGTCCGGGCAGGGAGTGGTGGCTGCAAGGCAGGGGCAGGGGGGCGTGGAGAGGCTCGTAGGGTCGATTCATCAGGACCTGGATGACTCTCAGTCCCGGGTTAGAAAAGCTGCCCCGAGCCCTGCCTCCCGGATGGGGGCCCGGGCATCCCTGGGAGCCGAGGGAGCACGCCAGGCCCCTGCCCAGCGCGGCGCCGTCCGCGAGACAGGGCGCCCGGCTTCCCAGCGTCAGCGGCCTCGAGCCGGCGGCGCGGCGCGGGCGTGGGGTCCGGGCCGCCACAGCAGCGGCCGAGCAGCGGGGGGCCGGGAGCGCGCGCGGCGGGGCGAAGCCATTTCCGTTCCGCTTCCTTCCCGGCCGTGGCGGGAAGGAGGTCTCCGGTCCCTCAGGTGGGGCTGCAGCGCCCCCTGGAGGCCCCGCTCCCGGCTCCGGATCCCCCGTGCGCGCTTCGGCGCGTGCGTGCGGCAGAGACGACGGGCGCCCGGGGCTGGCACAGCGCCCCGCGCAGGAAGCACGTCGCGAGGTGCTGGGAGGCCGCCCCCGGGCCGCACCCTGACCCTGTCTCCTCCGGTCTTCCCCAGGTTCGGTGCTCGCCGGCCGGGAGCGGTGGCGCCCTCCGGGCAGCTGGACAGGCCGCGCCGCGCCATGCCCGCGGGCTGAGCGCCGCCGAGCGACCCCCGCGCTCCAGGCCGCCGCAGGGCCTCGTCCCGCCTCGCGTGGGGCCGCGCGCGCGCTCCCAGGCCGGGCCCCGGCGGCCGACCATGGTGCTGCCGCCCCCGGACCGGCGCCACGTGTGCCTGACCACGCTGGTGATCATGGGCAGCATGGCCGTCATGGACGCCTACCTGGTGGAGCAGAACCAGGGCCCGCGCAAGATCGGCGTGTGCATCATCGTGCTGGTGGGCGACGTGTGCTTCCTGCTGGTGCTGCGCTACGTGGCCGTGTGGGTGGGCGCCGAGGTGCGCACGGCCAAGCGCGGCTACGCCATGATCCTCTGGTTCCTCTACGTCTTCGTGCTGGAGATCAAGCTCTACTTCATCTTCCAGAACTACAAGGCGGCGCGGCGCGGCGCGGCCGACCCGGTGGCGCGCAAGGCGCTGACGCTGCTGCTGTCGGTGTGCGTGCCCGGCCTCTTCCTGCTGCTCGTGGCCCTCGACCGCATGGAGTACGTGCGCACCTTCCGCAAGCGCGAGGACCTGCGCGGCCGCCTCTTCTGGGTGGCGCTCGACCTGCTCGACCTGCTGGACATGCAGGCCAACCTGTGGGAGCCGCCGCGCACCGGGCTGCCGCTGTGGGCCGAGGGCCTCACCTTCTTTTACTGCTACATGCTGCTGCTGGTGCTGCCGTGCGTGGCGCTCAGCGAGGTCAGCATGCAGGGCGAGCACATCGCGCCGCAGAAGATGATGCTCTACCCGGTGCTCAGCCTCGCCACGGTCAACGTGGTGGCTGTGCTGGCGCGCGCCGCCAACATGGCGCTCTTCCGCGACAGCCGCGTCTCGGCCATCTTCGTCGGCAAGAACGTGGTGGCGCTCGCCACCAAGGCCTGCACCTTCCTCGAGTACCGCCGCCAGGTGCGCGACTTCCCGCCGCCCGCGCTCGCGCTGGAGCTGCAGCCGCCAGGACCGCAGCGCAACTCTGTGCCCCAGCCAGCCCCGCTGCACGGCCCTCCGGGGCGCCCCCGTGGCACCTCGCCCACGCGCGACGCCCTGGACACGTGACAGGGCCCGCACGGCCCCTGGGGACGCTCACAGGGCACAGAGATGGGGAGGCCTGCCGGGCACGCGGTTTGCATGGGATGGGGACGGGAGCGGGCTCCCCTCCCCTCCGGGGCAGGTGCGGTGAGTGCCAGTGCCTGGGGGGGGGGGGCCCGCAGCCGCTTCTTCATCTCAGGAATCCCTCGGACCATGGACCTTCCGCTCCCGCTCCGCCAGCCCACCCCAGTGCGTGGGGCAGTTCCTGAGGCCTGGGCCCGATTGGTGGTGGTCTGGCCCCTGTCTGCTGGGTGCCCGGGTGGGAAGGGAGGCCAGTGTGAGCAGAAATCTGCTCTCTTGTTGGGGTCTCTGCCTCAGAGTTTGGGGCCAAGGAGGCCTCTGTCATTTTAAAGACTTGTTTACAGTTTTGTATCCAAATCCGCACTGCTCTGTCTGTTTCCTGCCTCCCTGTCTTCAACAGCTGGGTAGGGGGTGGCATGGAGGGGTGTGGGAAGGGAAACTGAGTGGGTATCGTCCGATAAAGGGGTGCTGGTGAGGTGGGCCTGTTCACTTCCCGGGCCTCCTCCCCAGGGGCTCTCAGGAGGACCACCCATGCACGTGTTCCAGAGAAATGCCCCCACACCCCTGGTCGTACACACACACACACACACACACACACACACACACACACACACACACACACACACACCCCATCTCCCCCAAAATGCCCCCACACCCACACCCCTGGTCGTACACACACACACACACACACACACACACACACACACACACACACACACACACACACCCCATCTCCCCCAAAATGCCCCCACACCCCTGGTCGTACACACACACACACACACACACACACACACACACACACACACACACACACCATCTCCCCCAAAATGCCCCCACACCCACACCCCTGGTCGTACACACACACACACACACACACACACACACACACACACACACCCCATCTCCCCCAAAATGCCCCCACACCCCTGGTCGTACACACACACACACACACACACACACACACACACGCACACACACACACACCCCATCTCCCCCAAAATGCCCCCACACCCCTGGTCGTACACACACACACACACACACACACACACACACCCCATCTCCCCCAAAATGCCCCCACACCCCTGGTCGTACACACACACACACACACACACACACACACACACACACACACACACACACACACACACACACACACACACACACACACATCTCCCCCAGGCCTGGAAATGCCCCCCCCCCACATATCTCCCCCAGGCCCGGAAATGCCCCCACACCCCTGGTCGTCCCCTCCATGGGAGCCCCTCAAATAGGATCAGGTGCCAGCTTTTCTCCCAAGCTGATGTAGCCCAAGGCTAGGAGCATGGAGCCCAGCCCCTACCTCACCCCAGCCTGGCCCTGCCCCACGGGGCCGGCAGTGCCCTGGCCCAGGCAGCACACTGCACTGAAGCCCATCTGCAGGCGTCCTCTCACCTGATCTCCATTTGAGCCCCTGTGTCTGTGATGGGACCCTGTGGATTCACCAGGCCCGGGAGGGTCTCTGTAGCATGTGCGGAGGGGCCCTTTGTGAGGCTGTTGAAATGGCTGTTTGAGGATACATTACCCTATGGTTGGGTGATGGTGATCTCAGGTGGCACATGTAGCATTGTGGAGCCCCAGGCATGGGATGCACATGCTCACGGCATTGGTCTTCAGCTCCCTTGAAGCAAGGACCACCATCCCTATGGCCCAAAGGCGGCAAGGTTTTGCTAGCTGTGCCTATAACTACTCCCAGAAGGGCATAGAGCTGGCTGGGCACTGTGAGTTCAACCTGAGCCCCCCTCCTGACAGCAGCAGTTCAGGGCATGGCTGGCAGGTGACAGGGCTCCACCCCCACACCCAGCTCTGGGCCCACTGGCCACCCAGCTGGCTGCTTCCTGGGATCTGGTCTTTGGGAGTTGCCTGCCTTCCATGCAACAGGTCTTGTGGACTGCTGTTCTCAGGTTCACAGGGACTACCTTGTGGCTATAATCCAGTCCCTGTCAGGTGTGGCCAGCATCCCCTGCCTTCCAAACCTGCACCTCAGCCCCACCTCTGGTGATGCCCTCAGTAGCACCTCTGTGAGCACCCCACATGGGCTGTAGGGAACCAGCATGGGGAGTAGAGCTAACCGGCCCTTCCCTGGGCTGTGCATGCACTATGAATTGGCTGTGTTGGGAAATGGAGGGTCTGTGGGGTAGGGGAGTGGTGTGTGTGGGGCAGGGGAGTGGTGTGTGTGTGGGGGGATGGGAGGGTGGGGGAGGAGTGGTTCTGGAAAGGCCGTGGGTGGGGTGTGGAGAGTGAGGGGCTGCAGGAGTCGCAGCCATCCAGTGGGGCAGGGCCTGGTGGGCAGCTCCTATTCTGGGTTTCCAGGGCTGGAGCCAGTTTTCTTCTCCTGCTGAGGCCAGTGCCCACCCCATGCTGTCCTGGTCGGCTCTCCTGGATGGTGACAAAACCTCCGTCCCTGCCGGCTCTGGGTATCTCACTGGAAAGTCCCATGGAAACAGACGGGGATGGCCTGAAGGATAATGTGGGTGGGTGAGGTCTTTTAGGTTCTGGGCTTCTCATGAGTCTTCCTGGTGGGGCCCCTTGCTGGCCCTCTGGTCTGGGGAGGCAGTGATGGGCAGCTTTGCCATGGGGTCAGCTCTGCCTATGAGGACCCTCCTGTCTGGTGTCAGAAGTGGGACTCACCAGCCTACCTTAGTTTACTCTCAGGGCAGAGAAGAGGGTCCTGGGCACAAAGACCCCCCCCCAGGCACTGTGCCCTATACGTGCCCTAGCTCCTCTCCACCTGTTCTGGGGAACTATTCCCTGGGGTGACCATGCTCCTCAGTGCTGGTCAGTGCCTTCCTCCTCTGCCTCTCCAGCAGTGTCCCACAGTGGTGGCCCAAGTCCTGGCTGTCCCTCTTGCCAAAGGGGCCAGGGACCCTGGCTCCACCTCTCCTAACCTGGTGTAGTGGCCCATCTGCCCCTCTGTCTCGAGAGCATCTGAACAGATGTCGAGGCTGCACCTCCCTGCCTGAGTGGCCTGTGCCTGGTTCCCACTCTTTCCATAATGTGGAGCTTGGCTTTGTCCATCGCTGGGCTGGGAAGCAAGGGACCTTTGTCAGGCTTGTGGCCTGAGGTTTCTGTCTTCTGGGGTCTCCCTTGGGGACAGGGTGGGGGCCCGGCCACATTCCGGATTGCTCTTGCCTGGCTTCCTGAGGTGGCCAGGTGCAACAGAGAAGCTGGGTAGCTGGTCCCCTTGTCCTCCCATTAATTCACTCATCAGCTCACCAGTCCTCATAGAGCATCTGCTGCATGCCAGCCCTGGGCTGGGGCCTGATGCTTAACCCAGGCAGTGACTGTCCCTGTGCACGTGGGAGCCAGATTGAGGGGAGTTAGGGCCTGCGAGGGGCAGGGAGGCCTCAGGTGGGTGGTCAGGGTGGGCCCTGGGGGAGCTGACCTTGACGCTGAGACCCACAGGTGCAGCAGTCAGGAGGTAGGACAGCTGGTGTGTCGTGCAACTGAAAGCATAAAGCATGGTGGGAAGCCCACCAGCAAAGGAGGCCAAAAGGGCCTGGAGGAGAGAGGAGTGGGTGGCTCAGAGGGAGGATGGGGTGCAATGCTGAGTAGGGTGTGGACTAGAGCGCCCACTGGGTCGACCAGAAGTCCGCTGATGACGTGTCGTGAACAGTTTTCATAGACTGTGGGATGGAAGCTCCATCTGAGCATGTGGAAGCGTGGAAAGGAGAGCGAAGAGAGTGTGTGAAGAGACTCCTCGAACCGTCTGGTGGGAGGGGAGGGGTGGGCGTGGTGGGAGAGGAACTGGGCAGCGGCAGGTCATGTCCTGAGAAAGGGCTAGTTTCCAGGGGCTGTGCCCCCTCCCGTGGGCTTAGCCCACCTATGACCTCATCGGGGGCCTTTCTGCCCTGGCAGCCCCCTCCTCCCAGGCAAGGTCAGATGCTGCCTCCCGATGCTGCCTCCCTGCATCGTCCTCCCCCAGGCCTCTGTGGACAAGAGTCAATCAAGGGTCAGAGAAGGAAACCCCCATCTCTGGACACACTAGCCACTGTCATGGATAATGATTCATGCCAGTGCCCCGGAGTGAGATCTGCCCTTCTCCCAACTTGAGCTGTCCTGGGAGAGAGACCCCCACTTCCAGATACCTGGGGGGCTGTGCCTTGCCAAGATCTGAGGCGCTAACCAAAGCCTGCCCTGTGTGTCTCTTGCCCAGACACATCTCAGGTCATGGAGCCTGGCCTTGCCGAACATCAGGGCTTGCTCCTGCACCAGCCCCACCATCGCCTGGGAATTCAGGCATGTTTATCTTATTCCAAGAAAGTCCTGGCCTGATAACCTTCTCTCAATAAGCTCAAGTTAGCTCCTTTCTAAGTGTGAAGAACAGATGGTAGGCACAAGGGCATTTGCCATCTCACTCAGTGAGACGTTTGAGGCGAGCCCTTCGAGGGTCGCTTCAGTAGTTTGGCCATGTCCCGGAGGACCCAGGCTGTCCATCTTTATTTGCCATCTAGGTGGGTTGGTGATGTCACCCTGAGTCATCCCAAGGGCCACAATAGCACTAAGCTTCATGTCATCTCAAAAACAGCATCCAAAAGCAGGAAGGAATGGGACCAGGGCCCTCCTTGTGAGTCTCCCTCCTATCGATAGGAAAATCTTTCTTGGCAGTCCCCAGCATGTGTCCCTTCAGGTCCTATAGTCCAGAACTGGTTCCCAGGACAATCTCTGTACCTTTTGCTGGCAGTGGGGAATGGGGTTACCATGGCTGGTTGGGTCTGGGATTACCTTTGCCATGCTTGGGAGCCACCAGGTAAGTTGCCACAATGTCACAGACACAGGCAGAAGACACGAGACTCCCGGGTCTGAGACAAAAGACTTTGTTACTCACAGCACAGCAGGCAGCACGAACATCAGCCTACTTGTGTGGGTTCCTCTTGCTCAAAAGTCCGGTGGGGGACATGGGGAGGGTTTAGTGGGTGCTGCACCCGCAGTTGATGGGAGCCCACCCCTCCCTCTGACATGACCCAGGAGGCTCCCATGTGGCTTTGAAAATACTCCAGAACTTGGCCCAAGTTCACCTTCATCAAAAGCCATGAACTCGCAATTTGCCTTTGGCCACCTAAAAGCCATCATCATGATTAATTCTATTGCCAATTTTTTCTACATAATGCTAGCACATATTTAAATCCACAAAGAAATGTTCAATTGAACCTGCAGAGAGAACTGAATCTCCAGCCCCATATTATTTTTCTTCCTAGGTGATTCTAACAGCATAGCCCAAGCAACTCCTGAGTCCTTGGAAAGTTCTGTAGTGCCACTTGGTCCAGGGCCAGCTCTGGCCAACGCTCACCCACTCCTCTTCACTGAAGAGAGAGGGACCGAGCACGTTCCCCTCCATCCACCTGGAGCGGTGGGGATGGGGGTGGGGGTGAGGGTGGGGGTGGGGCGGGGTCAGGCCCACCCTCACATGCTCGCAGGGAGGACAAGTCAGTGTGATCATACCACACGTATAAGTTTGGTTACTCAAAAAGATTAAAACACATGCAAACATCTGACCCTTCATCCACCCCAAAGCACATTCACACTTTCTGCAGGAAACAGCCTCATAATAATAGAAACCCAATTTAGCATAATTGAACCCATTACTCATCTTAAGTAATGTGTAGAACTTCACATGATCAGGTTCATTTTCTGCAGGAAAATAATGGAGATCCAGTAACTGATAACCCCAGAAGGAAAAAGGCATCACACTCATTGCCCAGTTTAGGACGGTTGGCTGGTCCCTCTGCCTACTTGGGAGCCCTCTCTGCTAATGGTGACCAGCTGAGGAGGGGAGGCAGACTGCAGTCACATCACTGCTTGGGGCTGAAACGTGTGGCTTGATTTGTTCCAAACACACTGTGACTGCCATCCAGCCAGAGATTAATAGGAAAAATCAGTGGATGTGAGGGAGGGCATATGCCCCCAAGGGGCTCAGCCTGGGGATGAGGGGTCAGAAACCTGAAGCTCTGTTAGCAGGCAGGAGTGCCCTGGAAGCAGAGTGATTCCTCCAGGGCTGCTCCGGGGAGCTGAGGGCCGAGGGCAGAGGTTCAGGAGGTGGGTCAGGAAGGACAGGGAGGGACACTGGATTAGTCCTTTTCTGTTACTTATAACAAAATATTTGGAACTGGGTAGTTTATAAAGAAAACAAAATTTATTGCTTGCAGTTTTGGAGGCTGGGAAGTCCACAGTGCAGGGAACACATCTGGTGAGTGTCTTAGTGGTGGCGACAGTGACTCAGGGGTCTCAGGTGGCAGAAAGAGCAGAGCAGAGAGAGACTAACCTCTCGTGCTCTTCTTTCAAAGTCCTCAGAACCACGCCCCTGACCGCCATTATTGATCCATTCACTACCCATGGTCCTGCAATCTGATCACCTCTTCAAGGCCCCACCTTTCAATTACCATAAAAGAATTTCTCACCCTCAACAGTTACAGTGAAGGTTAAGCTTCTAATACATGAATTTGGGGAACACAATTCAGTCAATTGACAGCAGACACTGTGAGAAGACAGGTGTGCAGAAGGGAGAAGTGGCCTGGGAGGTCGGCAGGACTGGGCTGCTGAGCAGGGGCGTTGCCATGGACACCCAGTAGACACTCCCTGCATGGTGACAAGATGGCTTCCTTTGGATGGCTCCTGTGCCTCTCCTCAGCCCTACGGTTGCTTTGGAAGATGTGTTAGCATCCTGCCGGCTATGGACTTGTTCAACTTCCCCAAGAAGAGAAAAAGGAAGCCCGAGATGGCTGCTGTGGTTTGAATGTTTGCGTCACCTCCAAAATTCATGATGTGACTTGGTCCCAGTGCAGCAGTATTGAGGGGGGTGGCCTTTGGGAGGTGGCAGAGTCAGGAGGGCTTTGCCATCACTAATGGGATGAGGTGCCCCAATAAAAGGATGAGGGAGGGCGTTTGCCCTTTTATCCCTTCCACCATGTGAGGACACAGTGTCCGTCCCCTCCAGAGGATGCAGCTGGGAGGCACCATCGTGGAAGCAGAGAGCAGCCCTCACCAGCCGGCAACCTGCCGGCGCCTTGATCTTGGACTTCCAGCCTCCAGAAATGTGAGAAATAAACTTCTACTGTTCATGAATTGCCCAGTCTGTGGTCTTTTGTCACAGCTGCACGAACAGACAAAGACTACAGTGGTGTTAAAGCAATGTAGTTGTTCCTTTCTCTCTCCCAGGCAAGTCTGGGGGGGGGGCGGTCCAGGCTGGCGGCCCACCCCAGGCTGCCGAGGACATGTGTCCCTCCTGCTGGTGGCTCCTCGGAGAAGGTCTCGCTCTCCTGGTTCAAGCTGCCCCATCCAGGTCTCTGCTGTAGCACAGGCAACAGGCTGAAGAGGCTGAAAAGGACATTGTGGGATCTCGTTGGGACGGTTCTCGGAAGCTGGCACGAGACGTGCTTACACTGTGCTGTCTAGAACTTAGACACATGGGTGCAGTGAGCTGCCGGGGAGCTCAGGAAAGGGGTGTGCATCGTGGGTGCCCGTGTGCCCAGGTGAAACGGTTCTGCTAGGGAGAAGGGGAACCGCACGGGGGCTGCTTCACAGCTTCCGGAAGAGCTGGGCTGCTGCCTTGTCAGCAGTGTCTTTCTTCGAAGCACTGGCAGATTTACATTGTCACCAGCGGTGTGAGAGAGTTCCACTTCCCCACCTCTTCACTCACACTGGGAACTGGCAGACTTGTCAATTCTCGCCTCGCCAGCAGGGCCGCAGCACAGCTCACCTGTTTTAATCAGCCTCGCCTCGATTACTCATGAGGCTGGGCGTCTTCTCATACGTCGACGGGATGTTTATCATTGCTCTCATCAATTGTCTGCTCTTACTCCATTTTTCTATCAGATTTTTTTTTTTTGTTCTTATTGGTTTGGAGGAATCTTGTCCTGATCACGATTTCGTTTTCTTTACATGGATCTTAGGTGTGAAGGATTGGACAGATCGTTATTCTTGGGACCATGCTGGGTGCATTTTTAAAAAAAAATTTACTTATGTAGTTCTTTAATTTGTTATTTTAAATGTAGTAGGCACTCACACACCCATCACGCACATCAGAAGCTAGGATCTCCACAACAGCCTGCAGCGAGCAGGGGCTCCCCTGGGCCCTGCACCCCACTCTCTCATCCAGGCCCCATAGTGATATTCCTCAGCCTTACTTTTCATACAGTTTTATTAAACCTATAAGTATTCCTGAAATGTGTACTTTTGGGTTCAGTAGTTCTTAGCTTTATGAAAAGGGTGTCATGGCATATACAATCTTCTGTGACTTATTTTTTCACTCTGTATTTTATTAAGATTCATCCATATCGCTGTGGATCTCGGTTTACTCATTCTGGGTGCCAATTAAAAACCTATGCTGTGTGCCCTAAGTGAATCATGCGGCAGCATATGCACGTATTGAAACAACACACTGTACTCCACAAATATGTGCAAGTAAATATTAAAATAAAAAAGCCCATTATGTGAATATTCCACACTCTTCAATCCCGTTCTCATTCATAGATATTTATTTGGATTAGTTTTAGATTTTTGCAATGTGAACAGTGCCACGATGAATATTCTTTTAGGGCCTAGAAGAAAAGCCCCAGCTTCCAATGTGATGGTGTTTGGAGGCGGGGCTTTGGGAGGGAGGTAGTTTTAGATGAGTTCCTGAGTGTGGGGCCCTGTAGTGGATTGAATTATGTTCCCCCCAAAAAGCTTGAATTCTGTCCCCCAAGTTTTATGTATTAGGAACTTAGCCTCCACTGTGACTGTAAAGGGGGTGGGAAATCCTAGTATGGTAATTGAAAGGTGGAGCCTTGAAGAGGTGATTAGATTGCAGAACTGAATGGATTAAAAATGGTGGCCAGGGGTGTGGTTCTGAGGACTTTAAAAGAAGAGGAGAGTCTGTCTGTCTGTCTCTCTCTCTCTGCTTCCACCATCTTACAATTTGAGACCCCTGGGTCACTGTCGCCACCACCAGATGGACTTTGGACTTCCCAGCCTCAGACACTGTAAGCAATCAATTTTGTTTTCTTTATAAATTACCCAGTTCCAAGTATTTTGTTGTAAGCAACATAAATGGACTAATACAGGCCCCCGTGACGGAATCAGTGTCCTTATAGGGAGTGGAAGAGACCGGAGCTCTGTCTCTCCTGGGCGTGTGGTGATACAGAAGCAGACTTCTGCAAGCCAGGAAGAGGCCCTCACTGAGACCCGGGCCGTGCTCACGCCCGATTGTGGACTTGCAGCCTCCACAAGTGTGGAAAGCGCATGTCTGCAAAGTAAGCCCCGTTTACGGCCTTTTGTGGTGGCAGCCTGAGCTGACTGCCACGCTCTCCGTGTGGCTTTGTTTAAGATGTGGACTTAGCTATTAAAACTCCATGTGAAAATCTCTGTTTGAAAAAGCAAGCTCAACCCACTCGTTTACTGTGAATTTTGATATATTTGGACCTCTTTCTACTGTCTATTTTGTGTATTTTTTGGTCACCCCCGTGCCCCACCCTTTCCTGTCATCCATTGGACTGGCAATGTTTTCCATTGTGCTTTTTATCCTCTTTTGGTTTGGAAAATATTGTGGGTATTTTTTTTTTTTTTTAATGAAATTCTTTTGTAAATCATCATTGAAGTTTTTTGAGGATGGCAAATTTTATTCACTGTTTTCTTATTGTGGTAAAATATACATAACATAAAATTTGCCATTTTAACTATTTTTAAGTGAGCAACTCATTGGCATTAACTACGTTGACATTTCTGTGCAGCGGTTGTTGAGCACAGGTCCGGCTGCCTGCCCCAAACGAAAACCCTGGCTTGTCACGCCAAAATCAGTTACCCCAGGGCACTCAGCTGCTGACTGAGACTCCCCCAAATCTGTTACCGAACCCAAGTCCGGCTGCCTGCCCCAGAGAGAAAGAAAAAACCCCAGAAGTCACGTGTTGATGAAAACGGGAGTGAGCTTTGTTCAGGAGTCCCGGTGACCTGAGGACAGACGCTAGGCTAACCCACCTCTCTGGCACACCTGAAGGAGGTTGGACAGGCCAAAGCCATCTCAGAGACTCAGGTTTACTGAGGGGCTTTGAAAGAGGGGGCTGAAGGGCCGGCCTGTGGCTCACTCGGGAGAGTGCGGTGCTGATAACACCAAGGCCCCGGGTTCGGATCCTATATAGGGATGGCCGGTTCGCTCACTGGCTGAGCGTGGTGCTGACAACACCAAGTCGAGGGTTAAGATCCCCTTACCGGTCATCTTTTAAAAAAAAAAAAAAAAAAAAAAAAAAAAGAAAGAGGGGGCTGAAGGGATGGAACGTGGGAAATGAAAAGCAGGAGGAGGGGCACGTGAGCTACGAGGGGCCCACACCTACGTGTCAGGTACGAGGTCTCGCAAAGCTCCGTGTGGTTTCTGCTCCTGTCCTTGCTGTTATCTCAGGATCCCGGTGGAGGGTGGGGTCAGCACAGCTTTACTGACGGTTTCTCAGGGTCTGGATAGTGTGCGTTTTCTGGCAAGTAGATTCAGGCTGACTGGAAAACAACGTTACATTCGTGAAAATAATGTCATCTTGCCCCATAACCAAGGCTCAAAGTATCAAATAACCCTGGGAAAAGAGGCAACTCAGAGAAATGCTTGCTAAGAAAAAAATCAGTGCCCTTTTATAATCTTTACAGCCTATGTGGCTTTAGGCCCCAACATGACCTCAGTCCAGCTCGCTCCAACGCAGCCATCACCGCCATCGATCTCCAGAACTTTTCCATCTTCCCAAACAGAAACTTTGTGAAATTTTACTGAGGAGAGTTGCACTTGGGAGTCCTAATGGCCGTGAGAGAAAACTCAGAGTGACAGAAGCCACACACTGGGGAAATTTGCTATGGATGAGCACGAATCAAGTCTTCTCTGTAAAATTCATGCAGAAGAGAATTCTTACCAATCATTTATTAAATAAGGCTGGACATGGAGAGCATCAGGAACGGTTTAGCCATATTGCAGGGAGAGTGGAGGGAAGACTTTCTCCTGACCTCGTGCGGATCTGCCCCAGGATGTGCTTTCTTCTTGAGAGTCAATCAGCGCCCACACATGGGGAACACTCAGGCACGCTGTAGGGGCCGGCCCCAGGATATTGCAATGAAACAGCTTGTGCCTCATCTGAGGCGGTTGGAGGGGACCGGGATGTTGAGGCATGGCTGTGACAGTAGCTATGGACGGGACCTCAAGTGCAGCATGAAAGCTCCGACGTCAGCACAAGATGCTTCCTCCTCCTGGGCCTGTAAAGGGCACATCTGTGGCATGTGCCCCAGGTCCATCTAGGACTCACCTGATGTGGCCCCACCCTCAGGTTTTCTCTGGGACACTTCCAAGGAGAGAGGCCCTGACATCTGCAGGGAGACAGACATCACACAGGTGAGTGGGGTAGTTTGCTAATGCAGGGACCAGTGGGGGTGCGGGGCCACACTAAGGAACTCTGCCCAGATGGGCCTTGGGTGAGGCCTCCCCATCAAGTGACTTGACCATGAGCTAGGTGGCTTGGAGGAGAGGAGGAGGCATTCATTCCCGTCAGGGGGCACTGCCCACAGAGCTCACCTGCCCAGGAGCCCACCTGGCTGGGGTGGGGCTGAATCTGCAGGGATCAGGGACTGGCAGAACATGCAGTGCCACAGGACGGCCACCAGGGGGCTCCTGAGCCTGGCTCTGTGGTCACTGTGGGGACCAGCAGGTGTGGGAGGGGCTGAGGCTGCGCAGGGGGACCTGCCAGGGAGACCCTGACCAGCCCCAAAGGCTAATGACGCTCCTGACTCTGGTCAGCAAACCCTCATCAGCTTTCCCGCATCCACCTGCCCCCTTTCAGGGAGGTCCTGGACAGTGCGCTGAGGACAGAGTGGCCAGTGTCACTTCCCGCTGAAGCCTAACCCATCGGTGGCCTCTCCCCCTGCTGTGGTGACTGTCAAGGCTGTGGGCTCCAGGAGGACCACTGAGGAGTGTGGGGCCTGAGTGACCGTGGAGCAGATCCCACTGACCTGTGTCAGACGTGGAGCGAGAGCAGGAAATGACCCCGTGTCACCTGGGCCACTGAACTTTGGGGTTGTTTCTGCAGCACAGCCCCACCTCACCTGATTAGCCCTCCTTTCATAGATTGAGCCTCCGAGCTCAGCTACATACTGAACCTCAATGCTAGTTACAGACTGAGCGGTGACCCTGGCCCTGTCACAGGTGGTGTCTGGGTCCACATGGAAGCCCTTTCTAGTACATCTCATGCACACTCCGTGGTCCAGAACCCAGCGACACAGTCACGCCCACCCGCAAGAAGCCTGGGACTTCTGTTCTGCTGTGTGTCCAGGAACCAGGACAGCTGACGTGGTCTCTGCTGTCAGCATGTTACAAACATCACTTTGCGTTAAGATTTCAAATATGTAAATGTATTTAAACATAAAGAACTACTGTGTTAACAAAGTAGCTCTGTCCAGGCACGCTTTATTTACTAATCTGTCCATCTATTCTCTCTTTCTCTCTCTCATTTGTCTATTTAATGAAACTCATCAGAATGCTATTGCTTGAAGAATACAGCAGGTGAAATCTCAAGAATGTCAAAATGAACAGTTACTAGGCTTCTAACATGTAATACATGATCGGTGTACTGAAATATTAATTAACCTGAACTCTGCATCGTTAAAAAAAGGTATAGAAAAATATCTAAATTCTTTACTTAAGAAACTGGTAAAACAGAAAGCATAAGGACCTTACAGTACAAATTGAAAAGCCAACACTTGTTAACTTATTAGTTCTCTAGATCAGACTACCTTTGTTACTTAAACGTTTTAAAAACAGTTCCTTCTATCTCATCAAAGGCACTTCATAGATAGATATGACATCCATGAAGTATCTTCAACTTAAAACATTCAGCAAAATTAACCTTTTCACTACATCGGGAAAGTGTATTTGGTAAATGTATAACAATATTTCCCTTTTTATAAAACTGCAAAATATGCTCATTAAGAAATTTAATACTTATAAATTCTACTTATTTAGATCTCCAATTAAAATAGGAATCTTGGCAACCACAATCTATTTTTGGGCTTGCTGCATATAAAATTTTAAATGATTTGGCCATGACATAGGAATTTAATTACTTCATGCCGTCTTACGTAGCTTTTCCTTTCTGTTTCCAAAATACCAACAACATGCCATTTCTAGAACACCCTGGATTCCTGTGACAATCATCACTATGCTTCATTTATTGGAACCAAATGAAATCTTCTCCCTTTCGATGAGCAGGTTAAAAGCAACTGTTTGTGTCTCATATAGGGCTGACACTTTCTTAAGCTAAGCTAATGTCTTGTTAGAGTGATCACTCGATTATCAGAAGGAGACGGTGAGACCATTTCACAGTGCAGCATTGGACTCCACGCTGTGTAGTCAAGAAAATGCCAAAGTAATGCTAAAAACACCCAGGAAGTGAACTGTCACTACACATGAAATTAAAGAAGCCCTCTATGATAGCAAGCGTGCTCATTAACTTTCTTTCTTTCCCCAGCAAAGGTTTGAACATTCATGAACCTCAGCTTAACCAAGCGATAGTCCCACAAGTCCTACGCATACATTTGAATGATGCAGAAGGCCTGGACTAAGCAAGCAATGCTATTAACAAGTATTGAATGGGAGGGAAATACTAAGCACCACGACAGTTCTCAAAACTGGGCAGTCTTTGAAATGTAACAGTGTAGCTCCAAATGAATTGTGCCGTAATGGAACTGTGGTTTTTACCTCTACACAAAACAGAAACAAAATCAAAAACATAACCCACCACCACATTTATACCACTACTGTTGAACATTCCCTTTCCTAGTTTTTGAATGTCTTGTTTTGAGGGTTTTCTAAAAAAGTATATTTATCTGAACATACATATTTATTTATATTCTCATTTTAAAAGACAAAAAATTCAGATACCATAGAACCAAACTCTTTTTTCACCAACCTGATCCAGTGCCTACTGCGTCACACAGCACCCCCGTCAAAAATCTAAAATTCTCAATTTTTAGTTTAGTTGAAATTTTAGTTTAGTTAAATCATGCAAGTGCAGATTGAGAGCTTCTGTGTCAATTTCATTGCATTTCCCTAAAGTCAAGGTTTTCTGTTGCACTGTTTGTTGATCAATTTAAGGACTCACTGCTATTTAAAATTTTGTGAACACCATTAAAAATTCAGAATTGATATTATACCAGACCTTACATTTCCAACAGTTTGAAGAGACAGTTTTTACAGGCATAACATGCAATAGATGAAAGCCAACAGCAGACACCCCCAGAATACCACATCCAGAATTAGAGACAAGCGTTTCTTGCACTGTTTTGTTGTGCAGGGAACAACACTCATGCAGGAGATGGAAACTTGCTGGGGAATTTCAGGTGCCAGCATCACGTCCTCATCGCCTGCTCCCTGCCGGGTTGGAGGCGCTGGACGAGATTTGTTGCAAAAATGAGATTTGTTGCAAATGTCATTGGCTTCAGAAGGGAGAAGGTGAATTAATTTGGTGCAGCCATTCACCACCAGCCCTGGGGCATTGCTGGCCACCCGGACATTGGGGAGAGTCTCTTTGATCATCTCATTTTTTCCCCTCAGCAACAGAATTCATTTTTTGTAGCAGTTTTAGGTTTTAGTTTTAGAGAAGCTTTAATTTGGTTTCAAGTACAGAGAGTTCCCTTCCCGCCCCATTTCTCCCATTATTATCACGTTGCATTAGTGCGGTGCACTTGTCACGATTATGAACCAGTACTGATACATTACTATTAGCTCAATTTTACATTAGGGTTCCCTCTTTGTGTTGTACGTTCTGTGGGTTTTGTCGTCTTACTGACAGCAGCTCTGGGGACAGCGAGACCGTCATCATTCCCAAAGGAAGAAGCCGTTGTCCCTTCTGGGCCTTGCGCCTGACGCTGACAAACTCCCTGGCTCTGTCCACTACTCCCCAGAGATTCTTCTAAAGTCTGCCATTTGGATAGTGTCTGGGGACGATCTGAGAAGAGAGTGCAGAAAATGAGGATGAGAGGAGTGGCTTTGGGAAAGTGGGGACCATCCCGGTGTGCAAGAGATTTAGGGTGAGTTTGGGAGGAAAGCCGGGGCTGAGGCTTCTGGGGATGGCACTGCCCAGGTTGGGGAGGGGAAAGAAAGGAGGTCGGGAAATTGGAGTGTCTGGGAAGCCACCGTAGTGTCCCCTAGCAGGGCCCCAATGGAGCCGGAGCAAGGCCACCACCCGGGGGCACCATCTTGTGGTGGGGCTCTACAGAGCCTTGGTCACACTGTACTCAGACACCTGCACCGCAGCGACCACTTGGCCCCAGCACAGGCCGTGGAAGCCCATCCTCGCACTCTTTGAACGTCACAATTCTCTGCTATTTTGGTGTTAGAATGATGGATTGGAGGATCTGATAAATTGCTCTCTGAACCCAGTTTTTAAAAAATTAATTTTTTTCTGAATTGATGCATAACTTATATTTGTGGGGTACAAGGTGATATTTGGGTACATGCATACAGTGTACAATGATCAAACCAGGGTTATTTGCATATCCATCACCTCAAATATTTGTCATGTCTTTGTGTTGGGAACACTCAAAATCCTCTGTACTAGTTTCTGAAATTATACAATAAATAAATTGTTGCTAACTGTAGTCACCCTCCAGTGCTACAGAGCACTGGAACTTTTCCTCCTGTCTAGCTGTGATTTTGTTTCCATGGACCACCTGTAGAGACAGGTGTCTCCCCCCTGCCCCTTACCAACCTCTAGTAACCACTGTTCCACTCTCTACTTCTGTGAGGTCAACTTTTGTAGATTCCACACAGGAGGGAGGACATGTGGTATTTCTCTTTCTGTGGCTGGCTTGTTCTCTTCATTTTCTCCACGTTTGATTTCCGCAAATGGCAGGATTTCACTCTTTTCTGTTAACAGCTGAACAGTATTCCACGGTGTATATGTAAATGAGACCAGTTTTTGAAAAATAGATCTGCACTGTGGCAAGGTTCAGAACTGGTCCAGACTATCACAGTTTTCATATAAGTTAATGTGTCATTCTTGTTACCTCTTAGGTGATTTAATCATAATCTTTCCTATTAAAACTCTGGTGATGCATAATATAAAAAGAATATATGTAAAAAGATGTTCACACTCTGTTTAGGGCTTGATGGTCAGACGAACACTCGTCTACTTGGAGCCCAGCTTGAGAAATAGAACATCAGGGGCTTCCAGTCCTGCCAGGAGGAAGAATGTAGGAGTGGCAGCTCCTGCCCCCAAGTCAACCACGGGGACACTGCATACCCAGGAAGAACACAGATTCTAGAAACGAACCCGAGTGCCTGCTGTAGAGCCCTGGGCAGGCTGGACACCATCTCAGGCACCTCAGAGGGGAGGTGAGGGCTGCAGACTGGGGTGGGGGACCCTAGAAAGGTGGAGGAGATTCCTTCAATCATCTTGTATTTCACTCTCTACTAACCTTTCTTGGTGGAACTCAGTGGGAGCAGTCTGGACCACTGCCACCAAAGTCCTTTGGGTACTTCCAGGGTGGCAGCCAAGCCCTGCTGGAGTTGAGGAAACAGCGTGGCTGACCAAGGCTCTGGGCGTTTCCTTGTGTAGTGGATTGAATTATGTCCCCCTCAAACTCACTGAAGCTTTTATTGTGTCCCCCAAGTTATATGTATTAGAAACTTAGCCCCTGCTGTGACTGTTAAGAAAGTGGGAAATCCTATTATGGTAATTGAAAGGTGCAGCCTTGAAGAGGTGATTGGATTGTAGGACCGTGCAGTAGTGAATGGATTAAAAATGGTGGTCAGGGGCGTGGTTCTGAGGGCTTTAAAAGGAGAGGAGAGTCTGTCTCTCTCTGCTCTCACCATCTTGCAGTGTGAGACCCCTGGGTGTAGGGAGCACTAACATTTATAAAGCAAATACATTTCACATTTCAGGCCTATTTTCAAAAGCCCTGTAGTCTCAGGTTTAGCCTAACCTTTTGGAATTATGTATAGAAATGTTAACCTTGCAAAAGATGGGAAACTTTCCTCAGGCTAAAGTCTTTGTAACACAGCAAAGTTGCTGGCTCAAGGACAGTCAAGTTATTTGATTGATATGTGAAAATACTGGGGAAATTGCTGTAGGGAAAAACAGTGTTTGCTAAGATCAAGCTTTTGTTGGTGGATCAACTCAACCTTTTGCAAATTGCATTATGAAATGTCACTTTGCTTGTTACCAGCCTTTATTGTAACCTATAATTGGCCATAACACCACCTATGCTCTTTTCCTGGAGAATAAATGCGGGAAGAGAACCCCAGTTCGTGGTTAATTTCCAAGGAAGGAATGCCTCTCTCTTGAGAGTTCTGGGAAATTAACCCCTTCAGGGTCTCTCACTGCTTGGAAGAGATGGGCTTTGAGTAATCCTTTGTGCTTCTCCATCACCCAGGGGAAGAGGGGTGACAAATCCGTGTGAGGAAAAGCAACACCTGAGTCACTGTCACCACCACCACGTGGGCTTTGGACTTCCCAGCCTCAGAAACTGTAAGCAATAAATGTCATTTTTCTTTATAAATCACCCAGTTTCAGGTATTTTCTTATAAGCAACAAAAATGGACCAATACATCACTTTGCTGAGATACTTCAGTTCTCCCCTCCAGACCCCTCTCTGCCCTCTCCCTGCCATCTGCTCAGGGGCTCACCCACCTGGACTGCATGAGCAGGCTCCAGTGCTCTGGACTGCTGGGTTGGCAGATGTGGAGGTCCTGCAGGAACACAGTGAGAGGGAAAAGAGGGAGTTCAGTGTGTCCCTATGCCTGGACCTCCCTGTGGGGTCACGCAGGCTGGCCATGCCCATGAATGTGAGACCACTGATTCTCCAGAAGTGGTAGGGTCCACACAACTTCTCTTCCTTCTGGAACCTACCTCTGGTCTTGCTGGGTGATAGAGTTTGGATGTGTTGCCCCCCCAAAACTCATGCAGCAATTTGATCCTTAATGTGACAGTGTTGGAAACTGATTGAGTCTTGGGGGCAGATAACTCATGAATGGATTAATGCTCTCCCTAGATGGGGGAATTAATGAGTGAATTCTCGCTCTAGTAGTTCCTGCAAGAGCTGGTTGTTTAAAAGACCCTGGCACCTCTTCTATCTCTCTCTTGCTTCCTCTTGCCATGTGATCTGCTTGTACCCACCAGCTGCCTGTTGCTTTCTGCCATGAGTAGAAGCAGCCTGAGGCCCACACCAGATGCCGCTGTCCCAGAACCATGAGCCAAATAAACCTCTGTTCTTTATAAATTACCCAGTCTCAGGTATCTCTGTTATAGCAACACAGAAATGGACTAATAAAGAAAATTGGTACCAAGGAGTGGGGTGTTGCTATACAGATACCTGAAAATGTGGATGCAGCTTTGGAACTGGGTAATGGGCAAAGGTTGGAGGAATTTGGACGACTTAGAAGAGAAAAAGATGAGGGAAAGTTTGGAACATTTTAGAGATTTGTTAAATGGTTGTGACCAGAATGTTGATAGAAACATGGACAGTAAAGACCATGTGGATGATGAGGTCTCAGATAGAAATGAGGAACTTATTGGAAATTGGACAAAAGATAACCCTTGCTACACCATAGCAAGGGATTTGGCTACATTGTGTCCGTGCCCTTGGACTTTGTGGAAGGAGGGACTTAAGAGTTGGGAACCAGAATGCTTGGCAGAAGAAATTTCCAAGCAGCAAAGCATTAAGGACACTGCATGGTTACTTTTAACAGCCTACTCTGAGTTATGGTGGCAAAGGCGTGAGGTAAAGCCAGAATTTAAAAGGGAAGCAGAGCATAAAGATTTGGAAAATTTGCAGCCTGGCCATGTGGTAGAGAAGCAGAGAGTAGGAGAAAACTGCAAGGGTGAAGCAGATATACTGGTTGTTAAAAACATTAGTTTGGTGATGAGGCAGCCAGATGCTAATTGTCAGGACAATGGGACAAAAGCCCTAAAGGCATTTGAGAAGTCTAGAAGGGTGCCCCACCCATCACAGGCCCTGAAGCCTAGAGGGACTGAGTTGTCCTGGGGGACAGACCTGGGGCACAGCTGCCCTTGGGAACCTGCTCTCTTCATCCCAGCTGCTCTGGCTGGAGCAGCCCTGCCTCAAATGGTCCCAAGTGTGGCTCATGCAGCAGCTCTGTAGAGTAGAAGCCTGAAACCTTGGTGGCATCCCTGTCGTGTTAAGTCTGCAGGCCAGCAGGACATGAGAGCAGTGGAGGTGTGGCAGCCTCCACCCAGATTCCAGAGGATGTATGGAAAAGCCTGGGGGTCCAGGCAGAGACCTGCTGCAGGGGCAGAGCCACCACAGAGGTCATCTACTACAGCAATGCCAAGCAGGAAAGTGGGGTTGGAGCCCCCACAGAGAGCCCCCACCATGGAAATGTCTAGTAGAACCAAGGCAATAGGGCTGCTGCCAGGACCCCAGATCTGTAAGGCCACTGGCAACATGCAACACAGGCCTGGAAAAGCCACAGGCACCAGCACAGGTCGACGGGTTGCACCTGGCAGAGCTCTGGGAGTGAGGTTGCCCAAGGTTGTAGGCGCCTGGATGCTCAATTGTGCCCAGGATGCAGGACTTGCATTGGAATCAAAGAAGATTGTTTTGGAGTTTTGTATCTCGGAAGTAGATAAATTTGATTTTGATTTTTACAGGTTCACAGCTGGAAGGACTTTTGCTTTTGGTCTCAGATGAGACTTTGTACTTTTAAGTTGGTGCTGGAACAAGCTAAGACTTTTGGGACTGTTGGGATGGAATGATCGTATTTTGCATGTGAGAGTGACATGAGTTTTGGGGGTCCAGGGGTGGAATGATAGAGTTTGGATGTGTTGTCCTCCCAAAATTCATGCAGAAATGTTGCACTCTTTGTCACCTCTGTTCCCCTGGGTGATGGAGATGCAAAGGATTACTCAAAGTCCATTTCTTCTGAGCAGTGAGAAACCCTGAAGGGGTTAATTTCCTGGAACCCTCAAGAGAGAGGCATTCCTCCTCAGGAAATTAACCCTGAACTGGGGTTCTGTCTCAGAATTTATACTCCAGGCCAGAAAGTTACAGAAAAGGAACATAGGTGGAGTTATGGCTAAGTACAGTTTAACAATAGAGGCTGGTAACATCAGTGAAATAACAAAGTGACATTCCATAATGCAATTTGCAAAAGGTTAAGTCGATCCACCAACAAACGCTTGTTCTTAGCAAATACTGTCTTTTCCTACAGCAGTTTCCTCAGTATTTTTACATAACAATAAAGCAACTTTCTTAACATATCAATCAGTAGGTTAACCTGCTCCAAGGACATCTGTCCTTGAGCCAGCAACTTTGCTGTGTTACAATTCTTTATCTACAACAGAGACTTTAGCCTGGGGAAAGTTTCCTGTCTTTTGAATGCTTAACATTTCTATATATAATTTAGAAAAGGATATACCTGAAACTACAGGGCTTTGGAAACTAGGCCCTGTGAAATACATTTGCTTTATACATTTAGTGTACTCCACACAGAAATTTGACCTCAGTGTGGCAGTGTTGGAAACTGATTGAGTCATGGGGACAGATCCCTCATGAATGGATTAATGCTCTCCCTAGGTGGGGAGATTAATGAGTGAGTTCTTGCTTTATTAGTTCCTGTGAGAGCTGGTTGTTTAAAAGACCCTGGCACCTCCTCTCTTTCTCTTGCTTCCTCTTGCCATGTGATCTGCTTGTACCCTCCGGCTGTCTGTCACTTTCTGCCATGAGTAGAAGCAGCCTGAGGCCTGTGCCAGATTCAGCTGTCCCAGAACCGTAAGCCAAATAAACCTTTGTTCTTTATAAATTATCCAGTCTCAGGTATTTCTGTTATAGCAACACAAAATGGACTAATACACTGGGTCTGGGGGTGGTGAAGCTCTACCACTGATGGCCCAGGGCTCTTGCCCTATCCTTTGTGGTTCCTACACTCCACTCACATCCTTTGGTAACACACCTTTCTTGCAAACCCTTATTTGAGTGCACCAGCTCTTCCCTGTTCCCTGCCTACTCACTCCCTCCACACCTCCAGAGGTGGGTTACAACCTGGAGACAGCACCCCCCAGAGCTACTCCACCATGAGGGTCAGAAGGTGGCCTGGTGGTGTGGCAACCCAGCCAGAGGTGGCCTGGTGGTGTGGCAACGAATAGGAGAGACAGTCAGCCATCCAGAGGTGGTCGGGCCTCTCTGCTCCCTGCTCCTGTGTCCTGAAACTCACCAGGACCCACCCAGACCAGAGTGTGGCCTTCAGACTTTCCTCAGGTCATGACACAAGAGGGAGGAGCTGAATGCCTTTTCGGGACATGAGCTCACAGGCCAAAGTAACAAGATGCCTGGAGAGTACAACCAGAAAGCAAAGAAAGATGAGACACTTGATATCATATAGCACGTGAAGCAGAAGTACAGAAGGGCTAAGGATTGAAAGTAATTGTGATGACATCCTTAAGGAGATAAGAGAAGATATTTGCAATAGAAAACAAGAAGAACTAAGTGGAAATATCAGTTATGAAAAAATAATATTTGAAAAAACATGATAAGTGAGATTGGGTGAGATGGATACAGCTGAAGAAAGAATCCATGGCCTGGCAGACGAGATGGAGCAGCTCCTGCTAAAGCCGTCAGGAGACTGGGATAAGAGCCAACTCCCGCAAGGAGAGAAGAAGTGGGCGGGAGGATAGATCTGAAAAAAAGAGGTGAGATTTTTTTTTAAATTAAAGATGCCGGACTCCACAGAAGTCCAAAAGGGGATATGAGGAAAATCCACACCTAGTCACAATGATAGGAAAATTTAAGAATATTAAGAAAAAAAGTTTCAGTGAAAGAACTGGTGCCTGATAAAGGAATAAGAATCATATTGATGTCAGACTTTTCAATATGATTGGAGCAAAAAGACTATGGCATAGTATTTTTAAAGTATCAGAGGGGGCCAGCCCATGGCTCACTTAGGAGAGTGTGGTGCTGATAACACCAAGGGCATGGGTTGGGATCCCTATACAGGGATGACCAGTTAGCTCACTTGGGAGAGCGTGGTGCTGACAACACCAAGTCAAGGGTTAAGATCCCCTTACCGGTCATTAAAAAAAAAAATATCAGAGAAAAGGCACTTTATACCTACAATCTTATATCCAGCAAAATTTTTTCAAATATGAGGGTGTAATAAAAACACTTTTAGGCAAAGAGGCCTCAGAATACTTGCTGTACAGAGAACCACACCAAAAACACTTCAGGAGAAAGTTCTCATAGAGGAAAACAAAAATTCCAGGAGCTGTTGCAAGAGATATTGGAAGTAAGAGTGAGTAATGTTTATTGTTGAAAAAGGTAATATCATTGGGGCCGGCCCGTGGCTCAGTCGGGAGAGTGTGGTGCTGGTAACACCAAGGCCACGGGTTCGGATCCTATATAGGGATGGCCAGTTTGCTCACTGGCTGAGCATGGTGCTGACAACACCAAGTCAAGGGTTAAGATCCCCTTACTGGTCATCTTTTTAAAAAAAAAAAAAAAAAGAAAGAAAAAGGTAATATCATGAGAAAGAAAAAGAAATAATATGTCTAGTTACCCACAAGTAAAATTCTAGAAAATATCAACATGATGGAGAATGAAGATGGAATTATTAATAAACATAAGATTATGCTAAAGTGTATGTCTTGTTGGCAGGATATGAATATTAATAAATTCAATAAGTTAGTAGGGGTAATTAAAAATGAGCCTTAAGAACAATCACCATAAAAATTAAACAGTATAACTTTTTAAACCAGCAAAAGAAAATGTAATCTTTTCAATGGAAAGCAGAGATTATGGAAGAAAGAAACAAAAAGAAAACACCAAAAAATGGAAAAAACCCCCAAAATAAAAATCAAACACCCGATGATAGAACTGAGACATAAGACAGCAGTAATTACAATAAATATTAATGGCTTAAACTGATCAATTTAAAAGTAGAGATTCTTGAATTGAAATTAAAAATAAACCAAGACCAATTTTGTAGTTAAAATACACAAAAATAAATAAACAAACAAGCAAACAAAAAGACACAGAGAAGTTGAAGAATAAAGGGATAGGAAAATATACATTGGAAAATATGAACCAGAGAAGGTTACCATGAGAGTTATAGCACGAAAGATAGGACTGAAGAGGATCCTGGCAATTAAATGCTTAGACTTGGAAACTGCACACACCACTGCTTCTCAGACACCATTGGCCAGAGCCAGTGACAAGACCTAGGGGTCAGGGAGGAGTAATTCTCTGTGCATGTGGGAGCAGAGGACCACTGCATATTGGTGAATATTAACAATGTCTACCACTACCACACACACAGACACACACACATATCCTAGATCTGAGTGTGTATTGCCAAACTATAACATTCATGCAGGAAAATACAGGGGAATAACTTTGTGACTTTGGAGTAGGGAAAAAGTTTTAAAATAAAATTTCAAAAGCACAAAATGTGATGTGGATAATGGATGAGATCGATCACACAATATTAAGAAAATATTACCTAACTGTTCTGTGTTTTTCTCTCCTCATCTGGAAAGTGAGGAGTCGATA
This sequence comes from Cynocephalus volans, assembly GCF_027409185.1. NCBI lineage: Eukaryota > Metazoa > Chordata > Mammalia > Dermoptera > Cynocephalidae > Cynocephalus > Cynocephalus volans. The sequence goes on from NC_084462.1 coordinate 184,595,576, forward strand.
CAACTAATGGCTTAGAAATGCTTCTAGGCCACATCAAGAGCTCCCTGTGTTAGCCATTATCATCATAATCATATTTCAAGCCCTTTAAAACATCCCTGATAATTGATGCTTTCCCCAAAACATCAATTTTGCCTGATAAGTAAAATGCTACAAAACTCACTTCTGTTACTGTGTGCCTTGTTTATGTTTTCCCATCTTCCCCTCCCCAACTTTTCTGTGTCCTTTTGTTTCATGTGTGTCTCTTGCAAGGCTACGTAGCTGGATTAACAGCATACATCTTTTAACTGGAAAATTTAGTCCACTTCTAGTTATTATTGTTACTTATATTTATATTTATTTCTACCATCTTTTTTGGGTGTTTCAATTTGTCTTACTTTTTCTAAGCATAATTTTAATCTTTCTCTTAGTTCTTTAGGAGTTATTTTCCTCACTGCACTTTTCCTCTTCTGATTAAGAAGTTATACACTGTATTTCCATTCTCTTAGTACTTACCCTAGAAATTGTGCCATGAAAAAAATTTTTATTTTTGGTTTTTTAAAAATTTTAATAAAGAATGAAATTCTGCCATTTGCAGCAACATGGACGAGCTTGGAGAAAATCGTGTTAAGCAAAATAAGCTAGGTACAGAGAGAGAAATACTGCATGTTCTCAGTCGTATGTGGAAGCTAAAATATTTTACCTCATAGAAGTAGAGAGTAGAATAGTGGGTACTAGAGACTGGTGGGGGGAAGGCGAAGGGGGTGGAGAGAGGGTGGTCGGTGGATACAAAATAGTAGAGAGATGGGAAGAACGGGATCTAGTGTTCTATAGTAATATAGACTACAGTCAACAACACAGTACTGTGTATCTCTGAATAACTAGTCGAGATGATGGTGAATGTTCCCAACACAAAGACGTGACAAATGTTTGAGGTGGTGGATATACTAAGGCTCCTGATTTGATCATTGCACACAGTATGAATGTACCCAAATATCATATTGTTCTCCATAAATATCTACAATCATCATGGGTCAATTAACAAAAATAAATTGAAAAAGGGGAAAAACAGAGAAATAGAGAGTAGAATAGTGATTACCAGAGGCAGAGAAAGGGAGTGGGGAGAGGGGACTGGGGAAAGGTTGGTGACAGGTGCAAAGTTGCAAAGTTACAGTTAGATAGGAAGAGTCAGTTCCGGTGCCCTAGGGTGACAATAGCTGTTACTATTGTATCGTGTGCACACACGTGTGTGTATTTTTTGTGGCTGGCTGGTACAGGGATCTGAACCTTTGATGCTGGTGTTAGAACACTGTGCTCTAACCAACTGAGCCAACGGGCCAGGCTGTTTTGTATATTTCAAAATAGCCAGAGAAGAGGATCTTATAACCGCAAGGAAATGATCAATGTTTAGGTGACAGATATGCTAACTATTCTGATAAGAACATTATACATGCTTCCAGTCAAGATGGCAGAATAGAGTCTCCAGCATCACACCCTCCCACAAATCAACAAACTTACAACTATAAAAAAGCAACGACAGCCAAGCTGAGGCACTAGAGCTCAGGGGAAGAGGAGGTGTACATGAAGGCAGAAGAAGCCATGATGAGAGAAAGAAAAAACTGCTCAGAGTGTTTCGGGCCATGGCTGCTTTAAGGCTGGAGCTGCTGAGCACATGGAGCAGGCAGGAGCCAGGAAAAGTCACAGCTGTGCCCTTTGGATGAAGTTGCTTGGAGGCGGCAGCAGGGAAGTGGGCCTTGGTGGCCCCCTAAGCCAGCAAAACCACTAATAGGGTTGACATTGATGCACACAGGAGAGAGGAGCCAGAACAGCTGAAAAAAGGAGCCACTCAGAGGCCAGTGAGTCATTGCTTATTAATAAATAAGCTTAAAAAAGAACATTATACAATACATGCATGTCTCAAAAGAACAAACTGTACCCTATAAACATGTACAATGAAAAAATAATTAAAATAAAAAAATCTAATAAACTTTTTATTTAGAATAGTTTTAGATTTACAGAAAAATTGGGAAGATAGTACAGAGAGTTCCAATATAGCCACACGTTTCCCCTGCTATTAGCATCTTACATTACTATGATTTTTTAGTATATTTGTCACAATTATGAGCTCATATTGGTACATTGTTATTAGCTAAAATCCACACTTTATTCAGATTTCTTTACTTTTTACCTCATGTCATTTTTCTGTTCCAGGATCCCAGCCAGGATGCCACATTACATCTAGTTGTCATGTCTCCTGAGGCTCTGTGTGGCTGTGACAGTTTTCAGATTTCCACTGTTTAGATAATCTTGACAGTTTGAGGAGTCGGGGTCAGGTATTTTGTAGAACGTCCTCCAGCTGGGCGTTGTCTTGAGTTTTTCTCGTGCCTACACTGTTCATCCCCTGGATACTCTGGGCACCACCGTCAATATGACTTAGCGCTGCTGACAGTGACCTTGACCCCGGGCTGAGGTCGCGTGGTCAGGCTTCTGCACTGTAAAGCTCCCGCCTCCCGCCTCGCACATGTCCCCTGTGGAAGGAAGTCACTGTGCACAGCCCACACTTAGATCGTCTCCCTCCTTGAGAGCAAAGCATTTACATAGATTACTCGGAGTTCTTCTGACATGGACACTTGTCTCTTCTCTCCATTTATTTATTTCTTCACGTATTCATATCGGTACAGATCCATGGATCTTTCTCTCTCTCTTTGGGTTATAATCCAATAGCACTTTATTTATTTCGCAACGGAATCGTCCAGCTCTGGCTCTGGGCGTTCTTTCAGGTGGGTCCCGGGTCACAGGTGACAATTTGCACGAGTCCGCTTTGCCCCGCGGACCTCATGTCCCTTGTTTCCAAACACGCCCTCAGCAAGTGCCTGCAGCGAGTATGCAGGAGGCCAGTTCTCCTGCGGCGTGTGTGGCAATGTCACGGCGTGTCCTGTCCTGCAGGCGGCTTTGCGGTGTAGACTGCAGGCGGAGCGTGTTCTCTGGCGCTCTGAGGCCGGTCCAGGGCGCGCTGGTTCCGGAGATGCCGCCTGGTCCGGCAGAACGTGCAGTGGCGCAGGACGGCCACCAGGGGGCTCCCGAGCCCGGCTCTGTGGTCACCACGGGGACCGAGCAGGTGTGTGCGGAGCTGAGGCCGCCCAGGGGACCTGCCAGGGAGACCCCGACCCCGACAGGGCCCTGGCCGACCCCATGGCTGAGCCTGCCCCTGTCCCGTCCGTGTCCACACCCTGATGGGCAGGGGTCTTCAGAGGAAGTGAACATCCCACGAGAACGTGCTGAAGGTGGGGGTGGGGGCGTCGGGGTGTGTGGGGACGGCTGGCCGTGGGCGCCTACGCCCCCGAGACCCTCACCTTCGCCGTCAGGAACGTCTCTCTGCTCCACGTGGCAGCCCGGGAATCCCCGCTGCCCGGAGCGGTTTGTGTCCGGGGCCCGCTGCAGCTTCGCTGTGGACGCGAACGTGCGGGCGGCGGGGACACACGATCCTTGGGGTCTTCTCCTCCCTGAAACTGCGAGTGTAAATACAACACCCGGCCGGCCGTGGGAGGCGCCCGGCTCTGCCCTCTGTCCCCTGCCCCTGTCCCCGCAGCGCCTCCCGGGGCGGCGTGGGTGCGATGCCGCTGCCGGCCACACGGGGGCGGCAGAGCCCGATGGGCCCGCGCGGCCGTGGCTGGGCTCGGGGACCCGCCTGGTCCCAGTGGACCCTGCGCTGAGGCTGCCCAGGCTCAGCCAGACCCCAGACGCAGACTTAACCCCAACTGGCCCAGGCTGTGCCCGACCCTGGTCCTAGACTCAGCTACCCATCCTCAGGTACCCACCGCCCTCGGTACAGACCTGGCTCCTCAGGCTCAGCTACCCCCAGGCGCGTGGGATGTCCCCGGCCAGTCTTCAGTTACTTCAGCCAGAATCACGGTTGTCCCCGACGTGTCCTCCTAGACACTTCCGTCCTCTGACCCCACCCTGCTCCTTGGCTCCACATCCCCACTCGCCTGTGCTGTGACCCGCCCACTGCAAGACCCCATTGCGGGGGCCCTGTACCTGTCGCAGTGGTCCCCAATAGAGTCTGCCTTCCCAAACTTTAACAAGTGCCCTCGAATGAATTTTTCTTTCTTTTCTTTTCTTTTTTTAAGAGAAGCGAGCCTTTAATTACAGCCTTTCAAGTCTGGGTGTCTGGGAATGGGACAGGCACACGGAAAAGGGCTGTAGCAGGCAACGTATTCCCAGCACGCAAGTGTCTGCAGTGTGGGCGGCAAAGGCAGGTTCGCCTGCCGTGTGTGGCAATGTCACGGCGTGTCCTGTCCTGCAGGCGGCTTTGCGGTGTAGACTGCAGGCGGAGCGTGTTCTCTGGCGCTCTGAGGCCGGTCCAGGGCGCGCTGGTTCCGGAGATGCCGCCTGGTCTGGCAGAACGTGCAGTGGCGCAGGGCGGCCACCAGGGGGCTCCCGAGCCCTGCTCTGTGGTCACCACGGGGACCGAGCAGGTGTGTGCGGGGCTGAGGCTGCCCAGGGGACCTGCCAGGGAGACCCCGACCCGACAGGGCCCTGGCCGACCCCGAGGCTGAGCCTGCCCTCGTCCTGTCGGTGGACGTCCACCTGCCTTTCTTTCTGAATGCCTCTAACATCTATTTACCTCTAGCGTTTGGCAGGTTCACCCGAAAATGTGAAGATGTGGGTTTTGGTTTTATTGTTTCTTTTTGGGATTGTAAAGCGAGGGCCTACAGACCCCTCGACTCTGTTGCACAGATTGGGTCACAAACCCTCCACAGGCTGGTCTATGAGCTAGGTAAAAAAAAAAAAAAAAAAAAAAAAAAGGTTCTGGGAGCCGTGGGTATAGAAAAATGAATGGGTTTTAATCAGATCTAGGAGCGACTGTCCTAGCGGCTTCTCTGAGAGTTCTGAGAAGCACCGTGGATCGCAGCTGTTAGTCTTTTATACTCAGGTCCACAACCCTGCACACCTGGGTGCCCATACATTCCTTACATTAAGCAGTAACAGGGAACACCTGAGGACTTTTACAGCAAGTGCTCGGCAAGATCCTGAACATCCGAGGGGCCCTGACATTTTCCTATTTTTCCCCAACGATCCACCCCTTCAGGGTCCCTCGCTGTACAATCTACGTGTTCAGAATCTCCTGCAATGTTCCCTTAGCAAGCATAAGTGACCCTTACATTCATACAACCTATCGTTTGTCCAATATGCCTTCAGGCTTGTCCTTAAAGTTTGTCCTGTAGTTTTGTTCGTTCAATTATTAGCCGCACATGTCCGGTTAGTAGTCATCATTTGTATGAAGTTCAGTGCATATTCAATAAGCCAACACACCGGTCACACGAACGTATGTCTGTATCCAGTTTACTCTGGTGACCGCAGCCAGAACACTATGGGCGAAAAGACAGAAGAGTTGTTGGTACCAATAGGGGGAGCTCTTGCCCTTCTGGTAAGGTACATGCCAGTCTGCCATCCTGGGAAAGAAGGGTTGCAGGAGTAGGTATCTTACCTGGCTTATGATACCTTACATTATCTGCTAACACTGTTGGATCTGTAGATTCTACATGTAACAGTATAGGGGAACTCATAAATGGCTGTAATGATAATACAAATGTGCCCTTTGGAACAGAGCACTCATCTGTTCCAGGCCATGTTACCTTTACTCGAGGAGGCCAAGTACTTGTCACCCAAGGTGAAATTTGCAAGTCTTCTTCTAATCCTTTCCCCCAAGGCCCTATTAGGCCTACCCAGCATATACGGGGGGCTTCTATTCTCCAAGGCCATTCCCATTCTACTGTCTGTCCGTGTTGTAAACAGGTTGGGGCTGGTAAGAGAATATTTCCATTCTTGCCATATCCTGGCTTCAAAAGCTCATCTCTAGTAGTGACTTGCAGCTGTATAGGTGCTGCAGCCCAATGCGACAGAGCTTCCACTGGAGAGGGCCTGCCCTTGCAGGGTCTCTCATTTAGAATCCTGACTGTTGGCCATAACCGCCACGTCCACCCCTTCAGGGACGGGGGTTGGGCAGATAGCCTTGGCCCCTTTTTAAAAAGACCATTGTAGTGCTCAATCATCCCTGCTGCCTGGGGACGATATGGCACATGCAACTTGCACTGAATAGACAAGTGGGAAGCCCACTTCTGAACCTCATGTCCAGTAAAGTGGGTTCCATTGTCACTCTCTGTGACTATAGGCTGGCCATACATGGCCACCAGGCTATTCAGTGCCTTCACAGAGTTTACCTGGTCTGGGGCCTTACGAGGGCAAACAAACGGAAGACCAGTATCAACAGCAGTGAAGATGTATCTAATATTCTCTGTCATTGGCAGTGGCCCAACAAAGTTCACTTGCCATCTAGTCAGGGACACCCTTCCTCGAATTATTTGCCCATCTATATGGGGTACCTGCCAGGGGTGTGGACTCTCTTGAACACATACTGGACAAGCATGACAGGCATTCACTACATCTTCCCATTTTATAGGCGAGGCCCATCTTTGAGCCGCCATCCACATGGTCTTGCTGCCAGCATGCTGCATTCATCGATGTAACCACTGGGCTACATCAGCAGCTGGGGCTCTCTCCAGCCATCTTACCTTAGACAAGGCATCAGCTTCATCATTTCCTGGACTGGCTAAGAGGAAGTGTCCTGTGACATGGAAAAGAGTTACTTCTTTCTCATGCCCCAATTCCCATAACTCTTGCCACATGGCTTTTTCCCACAGGGGCCTGTGGCCTACCATCCAGTGTTGATATTTCCAAGTAGAAATCCAAAGGATTAAACCTTTGTACACAGCCCAGCTGTCAGTACAGATGGTTAATGGCCCAGGCTCATTTTTTATCACCATCCAAACAGCTTTCAATTCAGCCCGTTGACTGCTTTGCCTTGTGCCATTTTCATACCACATAGTATGTGTTAAGGGCTGGACAGCAACAGCTGCCCATGATGCTGAAGGTCCCATGCTAGATCCTTCTGTATGATCTTGCTCTGCGATAGGTCCCTGTCCCTCATGGAAAGGTGTAGCCTCCCCCCTCCATGGGTAGGGGTTGTGCCAAAGTTTCCTCCACAACCACTACTCGGCCTAGCAGACTTCGCAACTCTTTGGACAGAGGACTTGTTGACACAGTGCTCCTTTGTTCTATATATGCTCCCCATTTAGACAGAGTGGGAGTCTGAGCTACACCTATTTTAGGGTTGGTTGCCCACGTGCACAGCCAATCTAGTATGTGATATGTTGTCCTTACTAGGACTTTGGCAGTTCCTGCGATAGCTTCAGTGGCCATCAAGTCAGAATATACAGTTGCTAACTGCTTTTCTATTAGGGTGTAACGCACTTCAGCGCCCTTCCAGACCTGAGACCAGAATCCTACAGGTGTTCAGAATCGGTCTTGTCTCTGCCACAAACCCCATCCTAACCCCTCTTGGGTGATATTTATGTCTGATTCAAAAGGTTCAATGGGATCAGCCACTTGTAAAGCCTGCACTTGCTGTGTTGCTCTTTTTGTAGCCCAGTAAGCCTGCTCTACTTCCTCAATTCAATCCCAGGGGGCTCCTTTCTTTATTAATGCATACAGCGGGCATGCCATTTGAGCCATATGGGGTACAAAAGCTCTCCAATACCCCAGAAGTCCCACATATGTCTGTAGCTGAGCTACAGTTGTGGGTCGAGGGTATGCCTGTATCTTGTCTACAATAGCTTCTGGGATGACCCTCATCTTACCTGACCACACCACTCCTAAGAATTTGACTGACAGCCCAGGTCCTTGCACTTTGGCTGTGTTCATGGCCCACTCACATTGTTCCAAATGGCTTAGCAGCATTGGAGCTGCCTGAGTTAAATCTGTAAGAGAATCAGAGGTTAACAACATATCATCAATGTAGTGAAACATTGTAACTGTGCTGGGCCTAGTCCACTTGGCTAGGTCCTCAGCCACTAAACCATGACAGATGGTTGGGCTATGCAGATAACCTTGGGGCAGTACTTGAAAGGTCCACTGCCTCCCTTTCCAGGTGAATGCAAACTGATCTTGGATATCGGCCGAGATTGGAATAGAGAAAAAAGCATTTGCAAGGTCCAATACATAATGATAAGTTCCCAGCTGAGTCATCAGCTGATCCATCAAGTTGTGAATCGAAGGCACAGCTGCATGCAAAGGAGGCACTACTTTGTTTAATTCTGGATAGTCTACAGTGATTCTCCAGGTACCATCAGGTTTTTTTCACTGGCTATACCGGAGCATTAAATGGGCTATGAACTGGACGAATAATGCCAACTGTCTCTAATTCCAGTATAGTGGCACCTATCTCTGCATGTCATCCTGGTAGGTGATACTGCTTTACATTAACTACACGTCTTGGCTTGGGTAACACCTCTGGGTCATTTTTAGCATATCCTCATGACACAGGCTTTACTGTCCGTATCTGCAGCTGAAACTCTCCAACTGTTGTTTGCAGGTGCAAACCATAAAGTACATCCATACTCAAGATGTACTCAGCTACTGGGGATATATATACAGTATACACACAAGGGGGTAATTGTCCAATGCTTAATGGCAGTGACACACCTTTGACTTCAATAGTATGTCCTCCATATCCATCTATATGAACTGTGGCCCCTGGAAACTTATCTGGATTGCCATATCAGGCTACATTCTGCACCTGTATCCACCAATGCCAAAACACACTACACGTCAGTCCTTGATTAGTGTATTGCCAATTCAACATGAGGCCTCTGGTCCTTACCTGCCCCCAGAAGATGAGTACCTTGGCCTGTTCCCTAATGAAATTGGAACATTTCATCCACCTCCTCAGAAGCAATAAAAAAATCCTTTAAGTCCACCGAGTGCACTTTGCTACCTGTTTCTGGATGTTTAGTGAAATGCCGTTCAGGGCGCAATTGCTGCCACAAGGCAAACAGGACCGCATTTGGCTTAGGGTCAATTTTCTTGCTATCAACCCCTGCTGCAAGCACGTCAAGCCACATCTGCTTATGGCTAGTCTTGCTTGGTCCCCTCAGGATAAAATCCTGAGCATTTATTAGGGGTTGGATCTTAGCCACCTTTCGGACCTTTTTTCCTTGTCTCTTTTCCTCTACTTCACCCAGGCTGGCAATCATGGTCGTTACCTCATGTAGAGGACAACCAATGTATGGGGCCAGTATGGCCATCAGTGACCCAAAGGATGTTGATGGGGCATTTTGCAGCACTAAGTCTCTCATGCTGCCTGTAAAGTTTTCATCATCCAGGACACGGGTGTTCGCATTAAACATGGACTGCCTCATCCTTGGCTCCTGAATTATTTGAGCCAAGTCAGTATATGTTTGCCATTTACTCACAGTCTTGGGCAGTTCTCCAGCATTTGCCCACATGGTTCAGGCAGGTGCACTCACCCAGTCCATTAAGGAGTGATTATCTGTCCCTTGTGCATATCTGTGGCTATTCTGCAGCCGCTGCCTCAGGGACGGGTGCATGGTGATGGAGGCCAACTTCTCCATCCCCTCACCAGAGCACATCACACTGTCCGCCCCTAGGTCCCATAACCGCAGCAGCCAAGCAGCCAGAGGCTCCCCCTGTTTCTGCCAGAACTGTCTCCCTAAATCAACTAATTCAACCTGGGTATGTGGGACATGGGTAGTGAATTCAGTCACCTGTAGATCACCTGCCGGTTGACCACCTGGTCCTATAGGCTGCTCGTGTTTCAGTTTCTGGTGCACAACAGGTCGTGCCTAGAGATGCAAAGTCTCCTCCAACTCACCACTGGGTTTGTCGTTCTTCCAGGTGTGAGAGGCAGGGATGCCCAGTCGCAGCACGTCATCCTCCAGATTATCCGTGCTTCCAACAGCTGTGCTTTCTTCTTTAAATCTCGATCAGTTTGTATCATAGTGAGCAGTAGCCGGGCTCCAGTCAGCAGAAAAGTGGCCACCGGACACCATATGCTCGTAGCCATATTTCCTCCCCCTCCCAAGGGGCTCTCCAAGGCCACACTGCTTCATGGAGTGCGTGGTCTATGCTGACTTGTAGCATAGCGAGCAGCAAGCAGATCCCCGTCAACAGGAAAGTGGCCAGAGGGCACAGCATATTCAGGAGTAGCCACATTTCCTCCCTCTCCAAGGGGCTTTTGGCTCCTGTACCTGCTCAAATATCCTGCTGACTACACCAGTTGTAAAGCTAGGGCTTACAGACCCCTCGAGGCTGTTGCACAGATTGGGTTACAAACCCTCCACACGCAGGTCTGTGGCTAGGTAATAGGGAAAAAAGGTTTTGGGAGCCGTAGGTATAGAAAAATGAATGGATTTTATTCAGATCTAGGAGCAACTATTCTAGCGGCTTTTTGGAGAGTTCTGAGAAGCACTATGGATCCGAGCTGCTGGTCTTTTATACTTAAGTCCACAATCCTGGACACCTGGGTGCCCATGCACAACTTACATTAAGTGGTAACAAGGAGCACCTGAGGACATTTACAGCAAGTGCTCGGCAAGATCCTGAACATCCGAGGGGCCTTGACATTTTCTTATTTTTCTCAACAGGGATGTGTTGGGATTCTTGATTGTGATGAGTCCTGCCTTTAATCACTTCTGGGAAATTCTCAGCCACTACATCTCCCCATCTCGATATTTCTTTTCTAGGAAGCAACCCCCCCTCTGTGGGATTTCTCATGGTGGCCTTGGGGTCTCCTACGGTGGCTGACATCGTTTCTCTCCCTTCAGCTGCCTGGGCTCCATCTTTGGTTGTATCCTTAACTCTGTCTTCCATTCCACCAATCCTCTCTCTAGCTGTGTCCTGCGTGCCGCTTGTCCTATTTCTATTTAGTATCAGGTGTCAGAATTTTCAATTCCAGAAGTTTTTGCAAAACCATCAGGTAAGTCCAAGATGTTTTCTCATTTTGTAGTCCAACTTGAGGAGTTTCTGTAAGTTTCAAAAGGATCTAAAACATACATTGTTGGGCCGAGCCCGTGGCGCACTCGGGAGAGTGCGGCGCTGGGAGCGCAGTGACGCTCCCGCCGCGGGTTCGGATCCTATGCAGGAATGGCCGGTGCACTCACTGGCTGAGTGCCGGTCACGAAAAAGACAAAAAAACAAAAACAAACACAAAACAAAACAAAAAAACCCATACATTGTTTATTCTATATCTGATAACTAATATTTGGTTCTCTTTTGGGCTCTTATTCTATCATGTCTTCTTTCACGGATTCTTGCTTGTGGTGGCTTCTTGTTTTTGCTTCTTTATGTATTTTCGGGTTGGTTCATAAGCCCTGTGTCCCCGATCTCTATCTGTGAGTGTCTTTGATGTGTGCCCCCTCTGGAGCACCCTCCTGCAGGAGCAACGTTTGCTTCTGCCAGACTCGTGGAGGTCTTTAGACCAGGACCAGGCTACTAATTTAATGGTTGTCCTGGGCTCTTAGGCCCACCTGGATATTGTGATCCTGACTCCTAACCTGCCCAAGGCTGCTGGTAATTAACATTTCTCTATCCTGGGGCCAGGGCTGAGAGAGGCCCCATCGTTTTTCTTATCGCTTCTCTCTTGCAGTGGGATTTCTGAATTCACTCTTGGGGGCCCTGGTGTGATGGGCCCCAGCTTGTCATTGCTCCCTGGGGCATGTGGACCATGGCCACCTAACCCTAACCACAGCTAGGCCAGCACCCTCCTCCCTTCCAGGTCCAGGCTTTTGAGGCTCTCCTCCCTTCTCTTGCCATCTCAGCTGTCCTTTCAAACACTTGCTCAAATACATGGGAAACACAAATTCATGTGAAGATATCTCATGTTCATGGATTGGAAAAATTAATATTATGGAAATGCTCATAGTACCTAAAGTGATCTACAGATTCAATGCAATCCCCATCAAAATTCTAAGGACATTCTTTGCAGAAATAGAAAAAAAACTATCATGTTTCAAATGAAAGCCCACAAGACCCCAAATATCCAAAGAAATATTGGGAAAGAAGAACAAAGCTGAGGCACCACACTCTCTGAGCTCAAACTATTCTACAAAGCTATAGTAAAAAGAACAGCATGACTCTGCATAAAAACAGCCACATAGGCCAATGGAACAGAAGAGAGAGCTTAGAAATACAACATGTATGGCTAACTAACCTTTGACAAGGGCACTGAGAATCCCCAATGGGGAAAGGACAGTCTCCCCAGTAAACGGTGCAGAAACAACTGGATATTCATATGTGGAAAAACAACAACAATAAAAAACCACGTTACGTTCTTTGTGTATTTGAAGAGGATGAGAGACATTTTGAATAACTTTGTAAATTGCATGTGTTAAAATTTGACCCATAAAGATAGAAATACAGTTTATAACTTCAAAACAAACAGGGAAAATTAAAAATGAAAATTAAAATCTGGCGGCAGAAGACAAGCAATTCTGGTGACTGAGAATGTTTCACGGATCGGAGGCATCTGGAACTGGGAAGACCGGTGTGAGCGTGTGGGACTTAGGGCCGGAGTTTCATGGGAACCACGGTGTCAGACGGTGACACTCGCTGCCCACCACCGCACGGGCAGGTGATTACGACACACTGAGGGCGTCAAACCGCATTTTCACCCGTATGTTATTGGTGTATCATATTCACAGGTGTAGAGCTCAACAATGATCACAAAACCACAAAACGAATGCGCCCCGTGTCGTCGATCCAGTTGAAGAAGTGACACACGGCCGTGCGTCAGTGGTCAGTTGTGGGAGGTGTCCCCAAGCACTTGAAAAGAACGTGTCCTGCGCCATTGTTTCCTCGTTCTTTGTTGATTGGATCAAGGCTTTTAATCATGTTTTCCAAATCGTTTAAATCCGATTGACTTTTATTGGTGCATTTCTTAGATCAGTTATTAAAAGGTGTAATAGAAGCCGGCGATATGAAAAAACGTTTTTGCTTAGACCCTAGTTGCAGATCGAGTCCACTCCAGTCCCGGTTCCGTGCCCCAGACTTGGTCCTGCACCCCTCAGTGGCTGCTATGGGGGCTCTGGGTCTGGGGTAGTGGGACTGGAGCGGGGCCCGATGGCTCCGGGGTGGCGGCAGGGGACGGAGCACGAGCCTCGTCTAGGCGGAGGGAGCCCTGGCGAGTCTCTGATCGGCCATGGACCAACCTGGTCACCTGGACCGGAACCAATTCCTGACTCGACCCCAGGTGGATTTTGACCCCGGCCCTAACCAGAGGCCCAGTCTTGGCTGTAGCGTCAGGCAGCCCCTGACCCAGTGGCAGGAACCTCCTGCGTTGCTGACAGAGCTCACCTGCCCGGGAGGAAGCCGCACCTGGCTCAGGGGCAGCGGGAGCCTGGGGACCCTGGGAGCGGCACAACGTGCAGTGGCGCAGGCAGGCCACCAGGGGGCTCCCGAGCCCGGCTCTGTGGTCACCACGGGGACCGAGCAGGTGTGTGCGGAGCTGAGGCCGCCCAGGGGACCTGCCAGGGAGACCCCGACCCCGACAGGGCCCTGGCCGACCCCAAGGCTGAGCCTGCCCCTGTCCCGTCCGTGTCCACACCCTGATGGGCAGGGGTCTCCACAGGTCAGAGGAAGTGAACATCCCACGAGAACGTGCTGAAGGTGGGGTTGGGGGCGTCGGGGTGTGTGGGGACGGCTGGCCGTGGGCGCCTACGCCCCCGAGACCCTCACCTTCGCTGTCAGGAACGTCTCTCTGCTCCACGTGGCAGCCCGGGAATCCCCGCTGCCCGGAGCCGTTTGTGTCCGGGGCCCGCTGCAGCTTCGCTGTGGACGCGAATGTGCGGGCGGCGGGGGACAAACGATCCTTGGGGTCTTCTCCTCCCTGAAACTGCGAGTGTAAATACAACACCCGGCCGGCCGTGGGAGGCGCCCGGCTCTGCCCTCTGTCCCCTGCCCCTGTCCCCGCAGCGCCTCCCGGGGCGGCGTGGGTGCGATGCCGCTGCCGGCCACACGGGGGCGGCAGAGCCCGATGGGCCCGCGCGGCTGTGGCTGGGCTCGGGGACCGGACGTGGGCCCCAGTGCACACCGCACTGAGGCTGCCCAGGCTCAGCCAGACCACGGCCTCAGACATAACCCCAAATGTCCTCAGATTCCGCCTGACCACAGCCTCAGACTCAGTCCCTTTATTCGCCAGGCTGAGCCTTGACCTGCCCACTGGTCAGCAGCTCGTCCCTCGGCCCTGGGACGTCCGGGGGTCAGTTGCCTGTGCCGGGGTGAGCGTCCCCTGACTACCGTCTGGAGATGCAGAGTCTTTGTCAGCAGTAACGCTGCCGGCCGGTCGCAAAGCTAACCCCCCGTGAGGTTGCAAGAGCACAGACAACAGCCCTCATCGCCCTCCCTGTGTCCTGCTCATCCTCGACTGCATCCTCCTCCTCATGCATGTAGATACACGCACCGCTGCAACTAGGGATCTCAGAGAGCAGAGCTAGGACGTACATGTAGGTGAATATGCACACATACATATACACGCACGTACACGGAAACTCACATCTGTGTCTGCTTTTCTATCTCGCTTTACCTGAGAACCCCTCCTGTCCTGGCTGGGGTGAGGACAAAGCTCTGGATCCTGTTCCGGCAGAACGTGCCGTGGCGCAGGATGGCCACCAGGGGGCTCCCGAGCCCGGCTCTGTGGTCCTGGTGGGGACCCAGCAGGTGTGTGGGGGGCTGAGGCCACACTGGGGGACCTGCCAGGAAGACCCCAACCTTACCAGGCCCGGACCTGCCCCAGAGGCTGAGTCTGACCCCTTCTCTCTCTTGGCAAGGCCCCCCCCATCAGATTCAGACGAACCCAACACACCACAGGAACATGCTGATGGCGGGGTACAAGGTGGGGCGGCTGGAGACGCAGGCTCTGGGCACCTCTGTGGGGCCCCAACACCCCCTAATTCTGCTGCCGCCACCTGACGCCCTCTCACCTTTGCTATCAGGAACCTCTCTCCTCTCCTGGAGGTGCCGTGTGCTCCCCATGGAATCCCAGGAATCCCCGCCTGCCCAGGAGCCTGGTTTGGGTGTTGGGAGCTGCTGCAACTTCGCTGTGGATGGAAAGGTGTGTGCAGCTGGGGGGTTACCTGGGGGCACGATGGGCGTCTCCTACCTCAGCTGTAAGTATAAATTCAGCCGTCAAATGACCATATGAGGTGCATGACTCTGCCCCTACCCTCTACCCTCTTCCCCGTGCCCTCACCTGCCAGCGGGCTCAGGTCTGGCAAGCGCCTCCTGTGGGCAGCCTGGGTGCGATGCTGCTGGCGGCCACACGAGGGCGGCAGAGCCCGACGGGCCTGCTTGATGCTGCTGTGGCTGACCAGGGCTGGGGGAGAGGGCCTGGGCCCTTGTGGCCCCTGCACTGAGGCAGCCTCAGGCTCAGCCTGACCCCAGACTCAGATTTAACACCAAATGTCCCCAGGCTGTGCCCCACCCCCATACTCATTTCCTATTGTCCCTAGGTTGAGCCCTAAACTGGCCACTGGTGGGCAGATCACACCAGCAGTAGCTCGTCCCACGGCCCTTGGCCATCTGGGGGTCAATTGCCTGTGCCATGGTAAGTGTCCCCGCTGAGGTCAGCATTTGAAAACCTCTGGGTGTGCTGGGCCCTGGACGCTGAGATGGGGTGCCTGGGAGTCAGGGTGAGGTGTACCTGGTTGGTCACCTGTCCTGTCCTGGGGAGAGACCACCTGTGTCCCTATCATGGGAGGGAAGCCTGAGCCTACAGACCCAGGAAGGACCAGCTCCTCGTGTGACAGGCATGCACATGGGAGGGTGTAGGGGTCTAGGGAAGCCCCCGGGAGCCTCTTCCAAACTTGTCCCATCTGCAGACACCTGACGGTCCGTGTCTGTACATGTCACCAGGTGCATATGTCTAACTCCCTGTGAGTTCTCGCTGACACCCCCAATCCCAGTCCACCCCCGAGTTCTCCCCAGCCTTCCCCAGTTCACACCGGACCCCATGTGACAGTGAGAGTCGGCCGTCAGCTCCGTGTGTTCAGTAATAAGCTGGTCCCTCTGTCAGCTGGCCGTGTCCCCCCATCATAGGCACCCTGATGTCCCTCCTGGGCTTGCTGAGCCCTCAGCCCCTGGGCCTGCCACCACCTCTGAGGGAAGGGATTGTATGAACCTTGGTAAAATAAGGCAGTAAAGGGAAAAGCAGAAGTGGGGATTTTGTGTCCGTCGGTCGGGCTGGGCAGATACCGTGAAGCACCCTCCTGGCCATTAAAAATACTGGATGTAAATAAAACCTTTGGAACTCCTGTTTTCTAAAGGCATGCTTTCTGCTAAAGGGCCAAATGTCCTGCAAAGGTCCACCCCAGACCACTGTGCAGCCCCCCCATTACCAGTGGCTTCTAGGGCTCCTGGCCACTGTGATTGTTAATGGGGTGGGTCAGTGGGAAGGGGCTGCCCAGGAGACGCCCACGGGGCCCTGCCTGCCACAAGCTGCACCCCAGCCCAAGGCCCTGGGTGGAGACCCCTGTCCCCCAGTGTAGTGGCCTAGGGTTAGTAACCCCCTAGGGAGGGTCTTAGTCTACATTGGTCCTGGGTTGTGAGTCTCCGGCCTTTGTTAGAAGTCTGCACGTCCTATCTGGGGCCTCAAGAGCAAGAGCTCTCAGCTAAACAGGAAAACAGAAACCAGGCCGGGGAAGAGGCTGGAGGGCGGCGGGCTGGCCCCGGGCAGGTCTGACGCTTGGTCCAGCCTCTCGGCTTTACCTCCGACTTTGCATTGGGGGGTCTTGAGGGGTCTGGCCAGTGGGGAGGAGGCCACCTGGCAGCAGAAACTCAGAGTTTGAGGTGCCTCCCCAGCCTGCCCACCCCATCTATCCCCCCAGTACCCCTCCCCTCTCCCCAGCTCGCTTCCCCCTTGTCCGTGGCCCCTTCTGTCCCCTTACTGTCCCCTCCCCCGTATTCCTTCCCTCTCTCCCCTCCCCTCCCTCCAGTGATGCCCCAGGGAGCCCCCAGCCCTGGGCCTGGGGCAGCTGCTGGAGCTGGGGAGGGGGCCGATCCTTCCCCCGCCGCGCTCTACTGTAGTTGACAGTGAGGTCGCGTGTGCGCAGGAGGGCAGAGCGCGGGCACCAGCATGCAAGGCCACTCCTGAGCGCCCCTTCCCAGCCGGGGACCCTCCCACGGCCCCCTCCCCAGGAGGCTTGTTAATAAACCTTCTTAATAAAACTTCCTCACCAAAGTGTGCGCGTGGTCACAACACCTGGGGTAGTTGTAACCTTTCCTAAAAGCGGTGTTAGAAGCTAATACACTTAACACAGAAGAAATACAAAGAACATAACTGTTCCAGATTGCTCAGTGGGGAGCACCTGGGTGGGGCCCAGGATGACCGAATGTCCTCCCACCAGCTTCTCCCCTGCCCACCTCTGGATGGGTGGCGGTCAGGAGGGGTGGGCAGCACCTCTGCCAGGTGTGCGGAGGACGCCCAGGACCAGGAGGGGGTGGCGACTGCCCAGCCAAAAGGGGGGCCTCCAAAGCCCCAGGTGGGCCTAGATCCATGGTCCCCGGGTGCTCTGCCACCAGGTGGTGTGGGGGGCTCCCCCACCCAGACCCCTCACCTGGGGTCCCTCCCAGGGCATCTCCCCAGGCCTCCAGCCCCCCACCCACAGCCCCTCACCCTTTTCTTTGGACCCAACTTGTGAAGGGGTGTCCACTGGGGTGTCTCCCTGCCCACTACCCACAATACCACACAGCCCTCACCCAGAAATGGGCTGTTTCCCTTTATTCTTAGAGGAAAAAAAAAAGCCCTTTTTATTGTGAATTATTTCATTCTCAAAATGCCGCAAACCAAGACCCAGAGCTGGAAGAATCACCATGAGCACCTGCACCCACCCTCAGGCTGAGCCTCAGCAGCCCCTCCTTGGGCTCACTGGGGTCCCTTCCTCCCAAAGGCACAGTGGCCTTCAGGGTCGATTTCCCAAGTGGTCTGTGCCACCCCCTTGTCCCCATGTGTCAGGGACAGGGGTCTGCGTGGGCTGCTAGCCCTGCTCGTGCAGTGGGCAATGAGGGGCATTTCCCCCACAGCCCCCTCAGCATCAGTGGTGGGACTTACTGTTCTGTGGCCAGCTGGTGGGGGGCTGGCCGGGTGGGCCAGGGGCTGCCCTCATCATGGCAACAGGCCAGTCCATGGGGCTGGGCAAGAGCAGGACCAGGAGATTTCCTGGTCAGGTGTCCAGAGCTGGCTCAGCAGGAGGGGACGAGGGGACAGCAGTGGTCATGCTGTACCTGCTGCCCTCAGGCTGGGTCCTTGCAGTACATGTGGCAGACCCTGTCCAAGAGACCCCTCCTCAGCCAGTGTGGGGAGCCCAGGGCACTGGCAAGGACTTCAGCCAAGAGACCTGGAGGCCAAAGTCAGGGCGTGGGTTCTAGAACAATCCTGAGGAGGCTGCTGGGAGTGGGAGGGGCTGCAGGCTGGGAGCCCTGCAGGAGAGGTCAGCATGGGGTCAGTGGAGATGCAGGGCCTAGCAGTGGGTGCAGGGCAGGGGGCTCCACACACACTTGTGGGCACACACTTGGGATCCAGGCCCCGAGCTGAGAGGGGACAGGCCAGGGCAGCAGGACCATGAGGACTGCAGGCCAGCTTCAAAGATGTGTGTGTGAGTGTGTGAATGACAGCGTGTGAGGGTGTGAGTGAGTGACAGTGTGTGTGTGAGTGACAGTGTGTGTGTGACAGTGTGAGAGTGTGTGGGTGAGTGACAGTGTGTGTGTGGGTGACAGTGAGAGTGTGAGTGACAGTGTGAGACAGTGTGAGTGACAGTGTGTGAGTGACAGTGAGTGTGTGAGTGACAATGTGTGTGTGAGTGACAATGAGTGTGTGAGTGACAGTTTGTGACAGTGAGTGTGTGTGACAGTGTGTGTGAGTGAGAATGTGTGTGTGACAATGACTGAGTGTGTGTGTGACAGTGTGTGTAACTGTGAGTGAGTGACAGTGAGTGTGTGAGTGTGTGTATATGTGTGTGAGTGACAGTGTGTGTGTGACAGTGTGTGAGTGTATGTGTGACAGTATGTATATGTGACAGTGAGTGTGTGAGTGTATGTGTGTGAGTGTGTGTGAAAGCATGTGTAAATGTGTGTGTGACAGTGGGTGTGAGACTGTGTATGATAGTGACAGTGCGTGTGAGTGACAGTGTGTGTGAGTGACAGTGTGTGTCTGTGACAGTGTGTGAGTGTGTGGCAGTGTGTGTATGCATGTGTGTGAAAATGTGTGTATGTGTGACAGTGTGTGTGTGTGTACATGTGTGAGTGGGTGTGTGAGCAGGTGTGTGCACGATGGCTGGAGGTGCCTTTTGTCCTGCTGGCCCAGGGCCACACGTGCGCTGTCTGTCCTGTCTGCTGGTGTCTGAGTCGGGCTTGGTGGCTTGTGCAGCTCCGTGTGTCTGGGTGTGGTCCTGCATGTGCAGGTGTGTTTCTTTTTGGATGTGTGTCTCTGCAGAGCTGAGGTCTCTGTGTCCCCAGAATGAAGCCCCTGCCCCAGGGCGATATCTGAGAGCTGGCCTGGGGGTCTCAAGGTCGGGCAGGTTCTCCCTTGGCCTCCTCAGGGACCCTCGCTGGGCACCCTCAGCTCACACTCATGTGTGCATGACATTGGTGTGTGCATGTGTGCCTCTGGGAGTCACTGTCTCTGTGGGGCTGTGAGCACATGTGTGCCTGAGCGTGTGCAGTATCCTCAAGTCTGCACCGAGTGTGAGCCTCTGAGAGAGTGTGTGTGTGTGTCTGTATCTGTTTGCCAGTGTGAACACATGTTTGCCTGAGAGGCTGTGTGTGTGAGTGTCCAGCAGTGTGTGGATGCCTGAGCATGTTTGCGTTTCTGTGCATGTCTGCATCTGTCTAGTGCCTGTGTGTGTCTGTGTCTTGGTGTGTTTCTGTGTGTGGTGGTGTGTCTGTGCTTGCATATCTTTGCGAGTCTGTGTGTCCACGTATGTCTCTGTGTGAGTCCATATGCCTATTTGTGGGAGACTGTGTGTGCAAGGAAGAACCACCCCCTGACCCCTGTCACCCAGGCCATAACCTGAGGGTCCTCCTGGGGACCCCACCCTCAAACTTAAGAGTCCTCCCTTGATGGGTTGGGCTCAGCTGGGGAGGTGGGCACAGGCACTGACCCTCCTCCCAGAGGGCTGAGGTGGGGACTGGTCTCCTGGGCCAGGACACCCATCACCAAAGTGTGTCCCCACAGGGATGCTCCCCACCCTCGGTCATCATGCCCTGGGCTGGGTATGGAGGATGCTGTCCCCCACGTGTCCCAGCTGGTGGGGTGACGTGCAAGAGGAAGCCCCTGTGTGTGGGGCAGGGTCTTATGGCGGCCCCTGTGGCCTACTGGGGACATGGGCTGGGGTTAGGTGTGGCCAGGAGGGGCAGGCCCAGAGGGTCCCAGGGCCGGGATAGGGTGAGCACCCCCACCAAGGGGCTCCCCTGAAGGAGTCCAGATTGGCCAGGTCTGGGATCAGCAGGGACAAAGGTTTGGTGAAGGCAGGAGCTTAGGGGGTGGTGGGACCTGGCTGTGGGTCTGGGGTTTCATTCCCAGGTGGCCCACAAAGCCCCTTCCCAGGGCGCCAAAGGCCATGCCTGGTCCCCTAATCAGGGGACTCCCTGGACTCTCCAATCTCCCCGCACGGAAGGCCTGACTCGATGCGTCCTCCACCAGGCAGTCCTCCGGGAAGTACCTTGGGGCCTGGTCACTCTGGACCTGGCCACAGCACAGGACGGGCTACCTGGGAGGGGGTGTCCAGGGTATGGGGGATGGTCAGGAATCCTCCAAACCAGCTGGCCCTGGTGCCAGCCTCCCCTCCCCCATGCTCCCTGATGCAAATCTCCAGATGGTTCTGGCTCCACCAAGTTTTGGTCTCAGGGGTGAGTGGGGCTTTCCGGCCTGGTCCCCCACCTGTTTTGTGGTTCCCATTCTAAGCATTTTTAGAACTATTTGCAAGTGCATGTTTGTGCTGTGTGTAAGGTGGGGGTGCTGCAGCCCAGCACCCACGGGGTCTTGTTTTTCAGGCCATGCTAGAGTCGGGGTGGGGGGGAGCTGGGGACCCTCTGCAAGCCTCCCAAGAAGAACCTCAGGGTTGCAGTTCCATGGTGAGTGTGGAAGCTAGGCTGGGTCTTGTCCCTGGTGGGGGCCCGTCCTGATGGTGGCCCTGCCTCAGCCTCACACTGGGGCCAACCCAAGGGTGGTCAGTTGCCACATGGTGACTTCCAGAACCTAACTCTCCCTGACCCAAGAGGGATGGGGACTGCCCAGGCCTGTGCTCTAGAACCTTGGCAGACCCCATCCCACCCAAGGACCCAGTACACATGAACACACACGTGTGCACACACAACACCACATGCACACAAATATGCACACACACTTGCTTTGGCCCCAGCACTGCCTGGCCAGGATGTCCCTGTAATGTGGTCCCATGACCCTGGTGACATGAGCTGACCCCAGCACTCGGGGCAGTGTCCCCGCAGCCCATAACTCCAGATCCAGTGGCCCAGGGAGCCTCCTCTGACCCCATGTGCCAAAGCCTGGCCCAGCAACGCCACATGTGCAAGTGAGGAGCACACGAGTGTGTGAGCGTGAGCATGTGTGAGAGCACGTGTGTGTGAGGTGAGCGGAGCGAGCACGTTGTGTGTGCAGGTGTGTACAGGTGTGACCAGTGGTGTCCTCCCAGCTGACCTGGCAAGTGCCTCTCACCCTTCTGGCCTGGCTTGTTGTTACCCCCAAAACAAGGCCTCTGACCACCCTCCTGGTTGACGCAGGCCCCAGGACCACTGAGCAGTGACGGGGCCAGCTGGGTGGTCAAGGCTGTGGTCAGGAGGGTGTGTCCTGGCATGGGCACAAAGGGACTGGGAGGGTGTTCCTGGGAGTGGGTTGTGTGTGTGTCTGTGCATGTCTGTGTCTCTGTGTCTGTGTGTGTCTGTACGTTTGTGTGTGCCTCTGTGTGTGACTGTGTCTGTGTCTCTGTGTGTGTCAGTGTGTGTCTTTGTGTGTGTGCATGTGTGTGTGTGTGCGTGCTGGTGATTTGCAGAGCCCCACACTCCCAGCCCCAAACACGTGAGGGAGGCCTGGGCACCCATGTGGGGGCTGAGGAGCCTCTTGGGGTCAGATCTTGGACTTGGACCCCCAACTGGGGTGAGCTGGGGATGGGCTGGGGTGGTGGACTCGGTGGCTCAGCTTCAGAGGGTGCTGGTCCCCAGGGAAGTGCAGGTCATGTGGTCATTCTATTTCAGTTTCTGTAGACGCCTCCGTTCTGTTTCCATAATGGCTGTACAGTGTGCAATCTCGTATGGGAACACACTTGAGTAGGAATAAACTAAATTTTTAAGGATTAAAGGAAAGCTACAAAATACAGCAATGTGCTAACCTGTGCACCTGCCCTCTCCCAGCAAGTCGGATCCCAACCGCTTCCGTGTAGCTCTGCCCCGGCCAAGGCTGTGCCCCGACCATGTCTGTTCATGGGTTTTATGCACCAAACAGATCAATGCGTGTCCCAAAGCCATAGGAACTCTGATAGGGTTTGTGTGGTTTCGAACGTTATGAAGAGTCACGAATGACCTTGCATGGGATTCGGGGCACGTGAGTGGCGTTCTCCTTTGGCTGTTCCTCTGTTATCATGACATGTAGCAGTGATTTTCCCAGCGTGAGCCGGGCTCCATGGCGTGTGACAGACACATCGTTCACAGACAGCCACGGCGCTTCCACCTGCTGACAACCACGCTGAGCAGAAGGCGCCTTCAGAGTGGAGAAGTGGAACTTGTAACTTAAACTTAGGTTCAGTCATTTATAACGTGATTATCAATAAAAACTTACGAACCAAAAATAAAAAAGAGTGAGAGAAGATTAGAGATGAGAGACACAGAGAGACACATAGAGACAGAAAGGGCGGCGGCGAGGCCCAGGAGTGCAGGTGCAGGCCCCTCACACTCACTCACACACACTCGCAGACGAGCGTCCACATGTCTTCAGCGGCGAACACACGCACGTGTGCTCCTACACACTCACAACCACAGCACTCACACCTGCCCACTAGACACAGTCACAGACACCCTCCTGACCACACACTGACCTCACACGCACTCATGGCATCCACACACACACACACACACACACAGGCACGAACACACACACACTCACACACCATCACGAACACACACACACTCACACACCACCACGGACACACACACACACACACCATCATGAACACACACACACACTCACACACCACCATGGACACACACACACACACACACACACACACCACCACGGACACACACACACACACACTCGCACACACACTAGCATACACATCAATACTAACACACATCCACACACCCACACACACTCAGTCACACTCCTCCCTCCAGGCCCTCGGCTCAGGGAGTCACACGAGGCTCACTCAGGCCTGCACACTCCTCTGGGGCCGAGCAACGTGTCTGAGCCTCCAGGGCCACCACTCCATCTCTCACTGGCCGTGTGTCCCCACGTCCTGCCTCGGGGGTCCCACCTGTGAGCTGGGCATGCAGCCAAGCAGGTCCTGTCTGTGGGTGGTTGCACAACCGCACAGGGACCCACCTGCCCCTCCGAGTTCTGGTCTTGAGGTCACTGGGACACCCGTCCAGCTCCCCACTGTGCTGTTCGCTGTCACCGCTGGCCAGGGCAGATCTCTGGGTCTAGGGGAGGAACCCACAGGCCCACATGGGACCCCAAACACAGGGCTGGTGAGGTGGGGATGACATGCTGTGGGGAGCAGAGGGGCCCGGGACCTTGGGGGCTCAGGCCTGGGGCTGATTCTGGTACCCAAGGAGGGTCCTGACAGCAGGGGACAGTCAGAGTGTCACAAACTGCAGGTGGAGCCTGAGGCCAGGGTTCCATGTGTGTGTCTGTCTGTGTCTGTGTGTGTATCTCTCTGTGTGTCTGTCAGTGTGTGTGTCTCTGTATGTGTGTGTCTGTGTGTATCTTTAATACTAACACACTCACACTGAAGCTCACCCACACAAACACACACCAATACTAACACATTCACACTCACACCCACCCGGTCCCCCACTGTCCCTGCTGGCCAGGGCAGACATCCGGGCCTTAGGGAGGAACACACAGGCCCACATGGGACCCCAAACACAGGGCTGGGGAGGTGGGGGAGCCACACACTGTGGGGAGCAGGAGGGTGTGGGACCCTGGGGCACTGGATCCCAGCCCTGGGGGCTCAGGCCTGGGGCTGACTTGGGTCCCCTGGGAAGGCCTGGAAAGGGGGTGAGGAAAGCTCTGAGAGGGGCCTGGATGGGCTGCATGTCTGTGGGAATGGGGTCCTGTCCTGGTCCAGATGCAGCCCAGAGGGGGCAGTGAGGTGAGGAGGTGCCCAGGCTGAGCTGGGGTCTGGGGGGACACTGGGCTTGCTCTGACTGAGCCCAGGCTCTGACCCAGCTGTAATGCTGTCCTATTGGCTGCCCTGTGAGAACAGACCCAGGGTCAGACAGAGGTGGGGGAAGCAGGTGTGAGGGGCAGGGTGTTCAGGTGGGGCACAGGGGTGAAGGGCTTGGGTCCTGGGGGAGGTATTAGGGTGGAGGTGATGGGTGGGGGCTGGGGGGGCAGCAGGGGTGAGGGGCGGGGGGTCCATGTGGGTCAGCAGGAGTGAGGGGCTGCAGGCTCAGGGGATTGTGAGTGGGGGTGCATAAGGGTGTTGTGACCCTCTGATACAGAGTGTGTTTCAGACCCACACTTCGTGGCAGAGGAGAGCTGGGTGCATGGCTCGTTTCTCACTGCACTCAAGGCCCCGTGTGTGGACCCGTGTTCCTCCTGCAGCTCCTGTCACATGGGTCATGCACATTAGAAGACTCACCTGAAACACTTGCTGTGAGAAGATGTCGGGGGGGTGAGGATTTTGGCCTGGGCCCCCGGCCAGGGGTGGTATTGCATACCTAGAGGGGCAGGGCGAGGTTGGGGGCAACTCCTCAAGTGTGTTGTGGTGAGGGGACAGGTTTGGATGTGCCCGTGCGCCCATCACCTGCCAATGGGCTCCACCCAGGCTCAGTCTGTCCACATGTCCACAGTCCCAGATGCCATGAAATTCCATCTGTAACCTGCAGAATCTGGAAGATCAGGAAGCTCTGAAAATAGCTACCCTGTGCTGGTCACTCAGAGTGGTGACTCTCAGTGTCACTCAGCCCCTGCCCAATTCCACCCACTGTCCCCTATGAGTGAGGACGTGGTCTCACCCCACACCACACACTCACACACACATGCACAGAGATGCACACACAGGTCCCCACGCACACCTGCCCATCACTGCCCTGTGTGTGCTGTGGGCATCTGCCGCTGTCCTTAGGGGTCCCCCTGTGACCCCCACACTGCCCCTATCCCTGTCCTGCTGCAGTTGGATCCTGGCGTGCTCAGGCAGCAAGGGCACCTCATCAGACCTGGTCCCCATTGGGTGAGCTGCCACCTCCTCTGTGGAGCCTATGGGCTCTGGGTTTGGGTGTTGACCACCCTATCTGGTGGCTCAGGGGTCACTGGCAATGGGCCCCAGACTTGCCCTCATGGAGTCACCGGAGACTCTGAAAGTGCCAGACCCTGATGGGAGTGGTCAGGGTGCAGCCTGGCACCGGAGATCTCATAGTTGGGAGCAGTGGCTGAGGCATTATTTCAGGAAGGGTTGGAAGACGGGGGTCTCCTATTTCCCTCATTCCTTCCTCACGTGTTAGGAGGGAACCTTCTAGAAGGAGGGCTCCCCACGTGTGCTTGGTGACTGTGGAGATCACACAGTCCACGCAGGACTGAGCGTGGCTGCTGGTGTCTCTTCTGATTCACCAGGTCAAGATGGGGAGGAACACAGTGGAGAGAGACAGAGACAGACAGAGAGAGACAGAGAGAGAGAGACAGAGAGACAGAGAGAGACAGAGACACAGAGAGACACAGAGAGACACTGAGGAGCAAGACTGCAGAGCGACCTGCAGATGGGGTGGCAGAGGTGGAGGCTGCTGAGAGACAGGGGTCCTGGCGGTGGGAGAGAGACAGCGGTTCAGGCGGGGAAGTGCAGAGGGAGGCAGCGGGCGAGGCGGCAGCTGATGTGGCCAGAGGAAGGCACAGAGGGAGAGATGGGCTGTGGACAGGGTTGGGGCCGCAGAGTCTGCCGCTGAGTGACCAGGCCAGCCCTCAGCTGTGCTAAGCCTCAGTGTCCTCGTCTGTGGGCGCCTCTGTCACCCTCCCTGGGGCCGTGGAGTGGGGGCTGGCCGAGGGGCCCTGTGGTCCTGAGCGTGCCCCCCCTGCACTCCTTCCCGCTCCCGTGGCCCCCACCAGCTGTGCCAGCGTTGGGGCTTGTACCCTCTCATGCCAGCCTGGGGCTGCCCCCACGCCAGGCCCTGAGCACAGAGATGGAAACAAGCCGAGAACAGCGAATTCCACAAAGTCATCATTTGCAGGGTGGTGGCCATGACACTGACCCAGGGTGGGCCTGCCCTGGGGCGAGGCCCGAGTCCTGCGGCCTGGGCCACACTGGCATGCTGGCGGGGGCTGTGGCTGCAGGTGGGGAATCGGTGTAAGCTATTTCTGGAAACAGCCTCAGAGGGCGAGGAACATGTTTTTCGGTGTGGAACAAACAGCCATTTGCATGAGCCCTTGAGGGCTCAGTTTGTCCAAAATGAGTAAGTTGGGGAGAAACTGAGATCGGAACCCCCTCACACCTGTCTTGGGGTGGGGGCTGGGGTGAGTGTTGGGAGTGGGCTCTGTATCCTGCACCTGGTCTTTGGGTCCAGAGACCCTGAAAATGTAGCCCCCAGTCCACTGTGGCAGTGGTTCCGTTGTCCTGGCTGGCTCACCCACAGGCCAGACCCCCACGGGGAGACCCTCTGGGCAGGTCCCACATTGCAGAGAAAGCAGGGAGCCTCAGAGGCCTGCTTGGGCTGAGACCAGACATGCGGAGTCCTTGGCTAGCCTGGGCGTGTCACCCCTGGGGCCCCGGCTGGGTGGTGGGAGGGGGCAGCTGGGAGACCCCTGCGTGCCCTCGGGGCTCACTGGTGCCCAGGGATGGGGCACAAGTGAGGGTGCAGAGAGGTGCGGGCACCTGCTGAGTGTGGGGCTGGGACCCCAGGACTGCTCGAGGCACCTCCTTACCACAGGGTCTGCAGGTGCCCTTGGTCTAGATGGAGATAGCCACAGCCTGTGAGGAGTGGGCTCCTGGACACCTAGTGCCACCAGCCTCCTGGGGCTCTAGGAAGGGCCGGCCATGTGGGCCCCGGGGATGAGTGCAGGGAAGAGGTGCCACCCAGGTGGTCACTGTGCAGGGGGTCGGGGGCAGGAGGACAGCAGGGCCAGTGTGGCTGATGGAGAACCTCATGGGATGTCAGGGCCCCCAGGAGGGGCCCCGGGCATGGTGCCTTTGATTCTCATTCCAGAAAGATCCTTGGACACTGGCGGGTGTAGGTGGGGGTGTGACTCTTTATTCTGAAAACTGGAAAGTAACAAGAAGCACCGGCAGCCACGCTCACTCCTGCGTGGACTGTGTGATCTCCACAGTCACCAAACAGATGAGGGGAGCCCTCCTTCTAGAAGGTTCCCAGCTAACACGTGAGGAAGGAATGAGGAAAATAGGAGACCCCCGTCTTGCAACCCATCCTGAAATAACCCCTCACCCCTGCTGCCTCCCCAGACCACCAGCCCCTCACACCTGCTTCCCCCACCTCTGTCTGACCCTGGGTCTGTTCTCACAGGGCAGCCGACAGGACAGCGTTGCAGCTGCGTCAGAGCCTGGGCTCAGTCAGAGCAAGCCCAGTGTCCCCCTCAGGCCCCATCTCAGCCTGGGCACCTCCTCACCTCACTGCCCCCTCTGGGCTGCATCTGGACCAGGACAGGACCCCATTCCCACAGACACGCAGCCCATCCAGGCCCCTCTCAGAGCTTTCCCCACCCCCTTTCCAGGCCTTTCCAGGAGACCCGAGTCAGCCCCAGGCCTGAGCCTCCAGGGCTGGGATCCAGTGCCCCAAGGTCCTGGGCTCTCCTGCTCCCCACAGTGTGTGGCCCCCCTCCCCAGCCCTGTGTTTGGGGTCCCATGTGGGTCTGTGGGTTCCTCCCCAAGGCACAGAAGTCTGCCCTGGCCAGGAGTGACAGTGAACAGAGTGGGGGGCCAGGTGGGTGTCCCAGTGACCTCAGGACCAGACCTCGGAGGTGTAGGTGGGTCCCTGTGTGGTTCTGCCCCCACCCACAGACAGGACGTGCTGGCTGCTTGCCCAACTCATGGTTGGGACCCCTCCGGCAATATGTGGGGGACACATGGCCAGTGAGTGATGGAGTGGTGGCCCTGGAGGCTCAGACACGTTGTTCGGCCCCAGAGGAGTGTGCAGGCCTGAGTGACCCTTGTGTGACTCCCTGAGCCGAGGGCCTGGAGGGAGGATTGTGAGACTGAGTGTGTGGGTGTGTGAGTGTGTGAGCATGTTAGTATGTGTGATGTGAGTGACTGTGTGTGGGGTGTGCATGTCAGTGTCTGTGTGGTGTATACATGTACATGTGGTGTGCGTGTGTCAGCGTGTGTGGTGTGTGTGTGGTATATACATGTGTGTGTGTGGTGTATAAGTGTGAGTGTGCGGTGTGAGTGTGTCGGCATGTGTGGTGTGTACATGTGTGCATGTGTGTGTATTAGTGTGAGTGTGTGAGTGTGAGTGTGTGTGGTGTGTGGGTGTAGGGTACAGATATGGAGGGCGTGGCCGCTGCACGTGGCCCCTGAGCCCTGTCCCTGGACCAGCAGGTCTCTGTGACTCCCCATGGGTCTCCTTCTGCCTCTGTCTCTCTCTTTGCTGTCTCTGTCTCTGTCTCTGTCTCTGTCCTCCTCTGGGTCTCTGTGCATCTGTCCCCCTCTGGGTCCCAGTCTGGGGCCACTTCTCCTGGGAACTGGCTCCCCCCTGAAGCTGAGCCACGGGGCCCACCAACTCAGTCCTTCCCCAGCTCACCCCAGTTGGGGGTCCAAGCCCCAGCCCTGAATGATCAACCCAGTGGCCTCCCAGGCCCTCATGTGTCAGCCCAGCCCTCCCCGGTGTGTCGGGCTGGCAGTGTGGGGGCTCTGCCTGGCCCAGGGGGTGCTCAGCAAACCCACCTACACTAGGAGCCCACACAGGTTGTCCCCTGATGCACACACACAGAGACACACAGACACAAACACTGACACACACTCTGACACAGAGACACACAGAGATACATAAAGACACACAGACACAGACACACATACAGAGATATACACACAGAGGTACACACGGACACTCGCATACAGAGATACACACACAGAGACACACATAGACACAGACACACACTGACACAGAGACACACAAAGACACACACACAGAGATAACATACAGAGATACACATACAGAGACACACACAGACATACATATTGACACACACAAAGATACACAGAGACACAGACACACATTGACACAGACACACACAAAGACACACACACAGAGATAACATACACAGATACACATACAGAGACATACAGATACACACATACAGAGACACACAGAGACACACAGACACACAGACACAGACACACACACTGACACTGAGATACACAGAGACACACAAAGGCACAGAGACACACATACAGAGGTATACACTGACACACACAAGGACACACATAGAGATACACAGAGACACACACACGAACAGACACACACACGAACAGACACACAGAGAGATACACACACAGACACAGACAGACACACACATGGAACCCTGGCCTCAGGCTCCACCTGCAGTTTGTGACACTCTGACTGTCCCCTGCTGTCAGGACCCTCCTCGGGGACCAGAATCAGCCCCAGGCCTGAGCCCCCAAGGTCCCGGGCCCCTCTGCTCCCCACAGCATGTCATCCCCACCTCACCAGCCCTGTGTTTGGGGTCCCATGTGGGCCTGTGGGTTCCTCCCCTAGACCCAGAGATCTGCCCTGGCCAGCGGTGACAGCGAACAGCACAGTGGGGAGCTGGACGGGTGTCCCAGTGACCTCAGGACCAGAACTCGGAGGGGCAGGTGGGTCCCTGTGCGGTTGTGCAACCACCCACAGACAGGACCTGCTTGGCTGCATGCCCAGCTCACAGGTGGGACCCCCGAGGCAGGACGTGGGGACACACAGCCAGTGAGAGATGGAGTGGTGGCCCTGGAGGCTCAGACACATTGCTCGGCCCCAGAGGAGTGTGCAGGCCTGAATGACCCTTGTGTGACTCCCTGAGCCGAGGGCCTGGAGGGAGGATTGTGACTGAGTGTGTGTGGATGTGTGTTAGTATTGATGTGTATGCTAGTGTGTGTGCGAGTGTGTGTGTGTGTGTCCGTGGTGGTGTGTGGGTGTGTGTGTGTCCGTGGTGGTGTGTGAGTGTGTGTGTGTTCATGATGGTGTATGTGTGTGTGTGTGTCCGTGGTGGTGTGTGAGTGTGTGTGTGTTCGTGCCAGTGTGTGTGTGTGTGTGTGTGTGTGTGTGTGGATGCCATGAGTGCGTGTGAGGTCAGTGTGTGGTCAGGAGGGTGTCTGTGACTGTGTCTAGTGGGCAGGTGTGAGTGCTGTGGTTGTGAGTGTGTAGGAGCACACGTGCGTGTGTTCGCCGCTGAGGACATGTGGACGCTCGTCTGCGAGTGTGTGTGAGTGAGTGTGAGGGGCCTGCACCTGCCCTCCTGGGCCTCGCCGCCGCCCTTTCTGTCTCTATGTGTCTCTCTGTGTCTCTCATCTCTAATCTTCTCTCACTCTTTTTTATTTTTGGTTTGTAAGTTTTTATTGATAATCACGTTATAAATGACTGAACCTAAGTTTAAGTTACAAGTTCCACTTCTCCACTCTGAAGGCGCCTTCTGCTCAGCGTGGTTGTCAGTAGGTGGAAGCGCCGTGGCTGTCTGTGAACGATGTGTCTGTCACACGCCATGGAGCCCGGCTCACGCTGGGAAAAATCACTGCTACATGTCATGATAACAGAGGAACAGCCAAAGGAGAACGCCACTCACGCGCCCCGAATCCCATGCAAGGTCATTCGTGACTCTTCATAACGTTCGAAACCACACAAACCCTATCAGAGTTCCTATGGCTTTGGGACACGCATTGATCTGTTTGGTGCATAAAACCCATGAACAGACATGGTCGGGGCACAGACTTGGTGGGGGCAGAGCTACACGGAAGCGGTTGGGATCCGACTTGCTGGGAGAGGGCAGGTGCATAGGTTAGCACATTGCTGTATTTTGTAGCTTTCCTTTAATCCTTAAAAATTTAGTTTTTACCTACTCAAGTGTGTTCCCATACGAGATTGCACATTGTACAGCCATTATGGAAACAGAACGGAGGCGTCTAAAGAAACTAAAATAGAATGACCATATGACCTGCACTTCCCCTTTTGGGTAAACACCCAAAGGAAATGAAGTGCATCCCTCATAGAGACATCTGCACTCCTGTGTTCACTGTAGCTTAGTCACCACAGCCTAGATGAGGAAACAGCCTCAGTGTCCCTGATGGACGTGTGCATGAGAAACTGCGGTGTCCATGTGGTACACAGTGGAATATTACTCAGCCCTGAAAAGAGCAAGATCTTGCTGTCTCCCACAGCATGGAGGACATTATGCTCAGTGAGATAAGACAGACACAAAAAGAAAAATACTGCATAATCTCATGTGTCTAAAAAATAAAAACTCAGATGTATGTATAGAGAGAACAACACGGTGGTAGGCAGGGGCTGGTGGGGATGGGAAGAGGTCGGTCACAGGATGCAAGTAGCAGCGACGCAGGACAAGCAAGTGCAGAGACCCAGTGCATGAGGACTGTAGGGAAAAATATTGTGTTGACTCCTCGAACTTGTTAAGACAAGTGAATGGATATGACGTTGATGGGGCAGGGGTAAGAGGGAGGGAGAAAAGCAGGAATTGGTAAAGGGACACGAAAATCAACTACATGGTGTATTGATAAATTAAAATTTAAAAAGTAACACTGTGCTGTGTTGGGATTCATGCTCAATGAGGAGATTTTAGCTGTGCTTGCCACTAACACAGAAAAGGGTGTCTGTGTGATTTGATGGGTGTCTTGGCCCTAACCTAACCCTTGACTGTCTGCATGCACCCTGTAACATCATGCTGTGTATCTGAAACGTGCA
Source organism: Cynocephalus volans (assembly GCF_027409185.1). Classification (NCBI taxonomy): domain Eukaryota; kingdom Metazoa; phylum Chordata; class Mammalia; order Dermoptera; family Cynocephalidae; genus Cynocephalus; species Cynocephalus volans. Next base: position 184,627,541 of record NC_084462.1, read on the forward strand.
AGTCGAATTTATTTGTGGAACAAGATGACATACTGATAGACAGATTGGGCTGGAATACGACCCAAGGGCTGTGATGTGAAACTGTTTCTTGGTGGCCTTGCTTTGCTATTTTGCGAATCTCTTCTCTACTTGCCGTGTCCATGTCTCTTTCTCCCTGTCCCCATCTCTTCTCTTCCTGTCTCTGTCTCTCCCTGTCTTTCTGTCTCTTGCCTCTCAGTCTCTCTCCCTCATCCGTGTCTGTCTCGCTGCCTGTGTCTCCTCAACCCCCTCTCTGTGTCTCTCAGTGTCTCTGCCTCCCTTCCTGTCTCTGTCTGTGTTTGTGTCTCTCTCTCATGGACCCTGCAGGGGTGGCCATCGAGCCCCAGGGCTGTGCTCACAGTGTGGCCCTGGCTGTGGGGCCCCGGGGGAAGCTGAGGGAGGGTGTGCAGGGTGGAGCTTGGCTGAGGTCACTGCCAGATGCTCCATGCCAGTGTCCCTCCTGGGCCTGCTGTGTCATGGGCATAGCCCTTATGGGAATGCAAGCTAAGGACAGAGCCTGGCCTCAACTGGGCAGACACCAGAATAACCCATGCAGATCATCAAGAAACCTGCGGAGCCTGCATGGTCCCAGCTCACTCTGACTGACCGTGTTGTACCTTGGCTGGCCCTGGATCACCCTGGCCAGAGTTTATCCTGACTGACCTTTGCCTGATTCTGGCTGATCTTGGCCTCTCTAGAGCCTGATGGTGGTTGACCATGGCTGATCCTGGGCTGCCCCTGGGCTGATGGGGGCTGGGGCCTCCTGCAGGCCTTGGGGAACACACTGCCCCCAAGGAACTCTCCCAGGCCCCAGGCCCATCTGACCAGATCTTGGTTTTTTGGGGCATGATTCTCAGAACAGCAGCTCTCTGGTTGGGACACCTGGGCTGGGCTGTGTTCGGAATGACTCAGCCACTCTATAGGGCTATTTTGGGTGTTTCGGCAGGTGATGGGGCACAGGAGGCTTCAGAAGAAAGAGAAAAACAAGAAGATAGAAACAGCACTTCCTCCCACCCTCCTCCTGTCCCACTCCTGTGCTGTCACCCCTCCCCCAGTAGTAACCCTTGACCTGGCGATCCCCAATGGACTGAGAGTCCAGCTCTCACAGGCATGGGGCCTGGGCTGATCCTTGCTATGCCAGGTCAGCCTGGTGCCAACACACCCTCTGGGCCTGGGAAAGGTGGAGCAAGGCCCTGGGGGTCATTATTTCATGTTCCATCCAGTGCATGCACTGAGAGGGTCTTGAAACCCCTAAAGAGCTCCCTGCATCCCTGAAGGTCACTTCCTAATGGGGGTCAAGTCTCAGAACAAAGATACAAAATCCAGCATGCAAGACAGAGTGAGGCAGGCTCAGAACAAGGTCTCAGATGTCAGAATAAATGGGTATGAGATAAGAACATGGTGATAGGGCCCAGGGCTCAGTAATCGGGCCCAGGGCTCAGTATTCAGGCCCACGGCTCAGTGATCAGAGCTAAGACACAGTGACCGGGATCAGGACACACTGATCAGGACAAGGCCTCAGTGATCAGGACCAGGACATAGTGATCAGGAGACACAGTGATCAGGACCAGGGCTCAGTGATAAGGATCAGGGCTCAGTGATCAGGACCAGGACACAGTGATAAGGATCAGGGCTCAGTGATCAGGACCAGGACACAGTGATAAGGACCAGGGCTCAGTGATAAGGATCAGGGCTCAGTGATCAGGACCAGGACACAGTGATAAGGATCAGGGCTCAGTGATCAGGACCAGGACACAGTGATCAGGAGACATAGTGATTGGGACCAGGGCTCAGTGATAAGGATCAGGGCTCAGTGATCAGGACCAGGACACAGTGATCAGGAGACACAGTGATCAGGACCAGGGCTCAGTGATAAGGATCAGGGCTCAGTGATCAGGACCAGGACATAGTGATCAGGACCAGGGCTCAGTGATAAGGATCAGGGCTCAGTGATCAGGACCAGGACATAGTGATCAGGACCAGGGCTCAGTGATAAGGATCAGGGCTCAGTGATCAGGACCAGGACACAGTGATCAGGAGACACAGTGATTGGGACCAGGGCTCAGTGATAAGGATCAGGGCTCAGTGATCAGGACCAGGACACAGTGATCAGGAGACACAGTGATTGGGACCAGGGCTCAGTGATAAGGATCAGGGCTCAGTGATCAGGACCAGGACACAGTGATCAGGAGACACAGTGATCAGGACCAGGGCTCAGTCATAAGGATCAGGGCTCAGTGATCAGGACCAGGACACAGTGATCAGGACCAGGGCTCAGTGATAAGGATCAGGGCTCAGTGATCAGGACCAGGACACAGTGATCAGGAGACACAGTGATTGGGACCAGGGCTCAGTGATAAGGATTAGGGCTCAGTGATCAGGACCAGGACACAGTGATAAGGATCAGGGCTCAGTGATCAGGACCAGGACACAGTGATCAGGAGACACAGTGATCAGGACCAGGGCTCAGTGATAAGGATCAGGGCTCAGTGATCAGGACCAGGACACAGTGATCAGGAGACACAGTGACAAGGATCAGGACACAGTGATCAGGACCAGGACATAGTGATCAGGAGACACAGTGACCAGGATCAGGACACACTGATCAGGGCCAGGACACCATCATCAGGACCAGGACACAGTGATCAAGACCAGGACACAGTGATCAGGGCCAGGACACAATGATAAGGAACAGGCTCCAGTTATTAAGACCAGGGACCAGTGATCAGAAGCGGGGCCCAAAGATTAGGACCAGGACTCAGTGATAAAGGCCGGGTCCAGTGATCAGGACCAGCACTCATGGATCAGCATCAGTGATCTGTGTGTGGTTCTGGGGAGGACTCTCCCTCTCCACCAGCCTTGGTGACACCCGGCACTCATCCCTATATCTTAGCTTTGTGCAGGACCAGGTCATGCCTTGGTTCCTAGACTAGGGTCCTCCTGGGCCCATGCCCACCCTAACACTCTCATGGACTGTGAGGCAGGCATCCTCCAGTCTGAAGCCACAGTCGTTTCCTGGGCCCCCTCCCCTCATCCAGAGTCTGAGGACGTTTGCCTTTGGGATCAGTTTATTGCTCCAGGAAGGTGTGGGAATCGGGGGTGGGTGGGAAGCTTCAGTCAAAGCTGAGTCCTGGCACGCACAGCTGGCTTCTCCAGGAGGTCCTTCCACACTCCCTGCAAAGACAACAGGGGTGAGGGGCTGGAGGAACTCCTGAAGCTGGGTATGTCCTCCCCAGTGACCCAGTCCCCGCCCTGGCCTGACTCATGGAGACTGAATTGGATCTTGAAGTTCTGCACCCATGGGACACTCATGCCCTGACCCCAGGCCGGCCCGTGTCCTCCTGTCTGTGGAAAGACCACCTCCCCAGGACAGCAGGGCTCCCTGTGGTGAGATCAGGTGATGCGCTCCTCAGAGCAGGGTGCCTCCAGCCTGGATCTACACCCTCCTGGCCCCCCACCTGCACCACGCCGGCTCCTGCTCAGTACTTGAAGCCTCCTGCTCTGCTGCCAGGTGGGCCCCGCACACTCGCCACGGTCAGCGCCGTGCTGTAGAACAGGCTCAGCAGGAAGAGGGTGAGGAGGGTGACGGTGGTCGGCCACAGGCCAGCGCCTAGGGCCTCCTCCTCCAGGCTCTCCTGTGGCAGGTCCAGCACCACCCAGGGAAGCGGCTCCAGCCAACCTGCAAGACACTGAGGGCCTGTCAGGCCTCGACCTGCATGGGTGGGGACCTGGGCCCAAGCCCTGCCCTCCCATGCCTCATTGGGGTCTGGGGACAGCCACAGTGGGAGTCCCTATCTCAGGTCTGAGACTTGCTCAGGGAGGTCGAGGAGGCACGGCCCCAGGAAAGGGGTGGGGACCCTTGCAGCTCTCGAGATGCCCACAGGACCCCTGTCTTTGAGGGTCTCAGTGGGAGACTGGGCAGGGCAGGTGGGTGGGCTCTATCTTTGCTGCTTCTAAGACAGCTAGAGCCCAAGGCCTCCTGGGTCTCAGTGTACTCAGTGAGCCCTCACCAAGCCCCAGCTGGCCTTGGCCAGGGTCTTGGGTCTGGAGAGGAGCAGAACTCCTCACCCCCCAGGAGATCTGGGTCAAGACAGAGATCTGGATCTGAGGTTCAGTGTGCCAAGGGCTGGATGGACGTGATCAGAGGCCTCTGTTGCCTTCCCAGGAGACGTGACTGAGGGCCGAAGGCCACCAGCACAGGCAGCCCCTGCGTCCCAGGGCATAGATCTCCCTTGTTAAATGGGAGTTGGACCTGCTTGTCGTATGCTGATATATCCAATCACGCACCATTCCGCCCGTCCACCTGCCCACCCAGCCATCTGTAGAGCTGTTATCCATCTATCTACCCAGCCATCCATAGAGCCATTATCCATCCATCCATCCATGTATAAAGCTGTTATCTATCCACCCAGCCATCCATAAAGCTACCATCCATCTACCCACCCACCCGTCCATCCACCACCATGTGTCCTATGATCCATCCACTTATCTGCCTACTCTCCCTCTATGGGGTCAGCCCCTCACCCACTGATTCTGCCACCTCCCCCTCTCTTTAGAAAGCTGTCCTTTGGTCAGGCCTTGGGTCCCCAGGGCTGGCTGGAGCACTACTCTGTGGCTGTGCTTCCACGACTGGCCTGATGCTCTCCCTGCCCTCCTTTGGTGACTGGACCCTCAAGGGAGAGCCGTGGTCAGAGTGTGCATGGGTTTCCACCCACCTCAGCCCTGGGAGCGGAGGGAGGCGCTGAGGCCGGGTCCCGTGGGGAGGGTGGAAGGTGTCTGAGACAAGAGCAGGGGCCCCGCTGCCCCCTTGTGGGAGTCGTGGTGCCACGTGTCCCCACAGGGGTTATGGGACTGTTCTCTTTGTGCTCTTGTGAGCCCCAAGCAGTAGCCAGAGGCCTGCAGGGGGCCCTGGGTGGGAGCTGTCTCCTGGCCTGCTTCTGGCTCTTCCCCACCACTACTCCCCGCCCTGTCCATGATTTGGGTCATACTTGGGCTCAGGAAGGTAGGGGAGACTTGAGCCTGGGGGCCGCACAGGGAGCAGGGGCTTCCTGGGAGGCGTCTGGGGACTTGGCACCTGAGCTGGAAGCACAGGGAGGCCAGGAGGGGTCTGGGGCAGCGGGGCTGAGCCTGGGGAGACCCCACTGTGGATTTGGGAGGGGACTTCCCTTGCCTTCCTGGAGCTGGGTCTAGGCTGTGAGCTCTCTGCACCTGCAAGGCTCAGATGTGTGTGTGCACATGTGAGTGGTGTGGTGTGCAGGTGGGGCAGGCTGCACCCATGGGGGTCCCCCTTTCTGTGTAAGTCGGGGGCTGGCCTGAGCACTGTGTGTTGTTTGGCTGAGGCTGACCAGCTGGGGGTGATGTGGGGCCTGCCTGGGGTACACTTCTCTGGGGGTGCCCTGGAATCCAGCCCCTCTCCTCCCCTCTTCCTGCCCATGACCCCCACGATGGCATCTGTGCTTTCCTGGCCAGCCTTGGCCTCCCCAGCTGCAGCCATGTCACCTTCCCACTCGGGAAACTTGCACGGCCCACTGCCTTAGGACACACCCTGGGCTGTGCTCGCCTAGGCCGGGGGACGCTGCCACCCTCAGATTTCTCTTCCAGCTCGGCCTCCCCCCTACGCCCACGCCCATGCCCCCAAGCACCCGGTGTGAGGCTCGTGGCGGTGCCACAGGCTGAGAGGCTCAGGGCGGTGGGCTTCCCCCTCCCGGCCCCGGGGATGGACAGACAGCAGTGCGGGGCTGCTTCGGGCGAGCTCAGAGTTTATTCAAGGGGCAGGGTGGCGGGTGGCTCAGTAGCAGATGCCATCCACCTCGGACAAGACCACGGACACGTTGACTTGGTTGGGTTTACCCGCCAGGCGGTCGATGGTCTTCTGGGTGAAGGCCTTGGGCAGAGTCTCGTGCCCCACCACGCAGGAGAAGTTGTCCCCGTTCCTCCAGACCTCGGCTGTCACGCGCAGCAGGCTGGCCACGGCAAAGGTGGTGGCGCCCTGGCTGGGCTCCTGCTTCGGGGCCCACGTCAGGTAGTCCTCGCGGGGCAGCTCCTCGGTGCCGTGCAGCCAGCGCACGAGCACGTCCTTCGGGCTGAAGCCCCGTGCCAGGCACGTCAGCGTCACCAGCTCGTTCAGGGCCAGCTCCTCCGACGGCGGCGGCAGCAGGTGGACCTGGGGCTGATAGGTGTCCTCTGGAGGGTGGAGAGTCAGGTCAGGGGTCTGGGCAGGGGAGGAAAGAGCCCCTCTGCCCTGCTAGGCTCCCGGGACTGTGTCCTGACTCCCGCTCAGCTGGCCTTGGTTTCCCTGGCAAGTGGGGATCAGAGCACCAAGCCCAGGAGCTGGAGGAGGAGGCAGGATTGGGAACGGGCTTTGCAAACTGTAAAGTTCTGGGCAGTGCCCCGAGGGAGGGGTCCAGGCCCACCTGAGGCTTTGGCGATGGTGGCGGTTAGTGTGGTGCTGGACGCAGGGTAGGTGCCAGTGCACGTGAAGGTCTGTCCGAGGTTCCAGGGCTCCGCGCAGCCGGGCAGGATGCTGGACACGCTGTAGCAGCCGCAGGCGTCAAGCTTGTATGGCTGCTGGACAGCGGCCGCCCCCTCTGAGGGCTCCCAGGTAAAGTAGACGCCCTCGGGATCTTTCAGGCCACTCAACGTACATGTGAGGTTGGCATCTGAGCCCAGGAGCAGGTCCTCGAGGGCCGGTCGGTGCAGTGACAGGCGGGGACTGCCGCACGGATTTGTACAATTGTCACAAGCTGAAGCTGAGAGAGAGGCCCGAGCAGGTCAGCGCGCCCCTTCCTTCCCTCCATCCCCCAGCCTTGGCCCCTCTAGGCCCACTCCCTGGGCCTGGCCCTACAGTCCACTCTTGTGGCTTCTGTCGGGGACACAGGCCAGGGCTGACCCCACCCCCAGCCCGTCCTCTGACCTTTGCAGGGCACAATCACATCCTGGCTAGAGTCGGAGTTGTGTTCCACGTGGCATGTCACGGACTCACTGTCCGGGCACTGGGCGGCTGGCAGGGTCAGCTGGCTAACTGTGGTGTATAGGACCCCAGAGGCATCCTGGGCTGGTGGATAGTTTGTGACGATTGTGTCCTCTCCGCTGTAGCTCCAGGTCACATTCAGGGGCTCCGAGGGGAAGAAGCCCTGGACCAGGCAGCCAATGACCACCTCGGTGTCTGACTCAGCACTACAGACGCTCAGCGGGAAGACACTGGGGCTGGTCGGGGACTCTGGAACACAGGATGCACTGTGAGACGTGGGTCCTCATGACAGCCCCAGGAGGACAGGACCATGCCTGCTTCTCCTTCACACTGGAGGAGCCTGGACAGAGAGGGTTGTGACTGCCCCAGGGTCACACAGCTCCTATGCCATGAACCTGGGTTTGGAACATGCTCCTCAGAGAGAGTTCTTGCACGTGGACAGGGCCTCAGGTGCAGGCCCCTCCCAGACAGCGAACTGTGGTTATTAACACGGCTCTGCATGGAGCAGCCGAGTTCCCTGAAGCTCTCTGAGCCTCAGCTCCCACTCTGCGCAGTGGGCACAGCCATGCTCTCTCCCCTGGGGTTTGGGGGATCATGACAGGGAGGCCCAGAAGGAGATGCCCAGACAAGGACTGAGTGGCCTGGGCTTGAAGCTCAGCCTTCATGGGCTCTGCTGTGTTGAAGGTCACACTGGGGAGGAGGGGCCTGTCCTGTCTGTGTCCCCACCTCCCACTTCCCCTGCTGGGTTCTCATCCAACCACCCACCACTCAACAAGCAGTGGTCGGCCCCTGAGGCCAACAAGGGTCTCAAGTCCAGAGGCCCAGATACAAAGCAGTCCTCCGCCATGATCTGCCAGTACAGGGCCTGCTACATGGTGAGCTTAGCCTTCTCGCACATTCCTGATTTTCTTCAGGGCAACTGGTGAAGGGAGAGGACTGCATCATGGATGCTCTGAGCTGTACAGCCCTCATGCACCAGAGGACACATGGGGACTGCCTGGCTGGACCCAGGGCACTGGGGATTGATCCACCACCAGATCACCGAGTCCCACTCACCTCAGCACCCACTTAACCCCCCAGTACAGACAGCTCAGCTCAACCCAGCAAAGCTCCACAGCTCTGTCCAGCTAAGCCCAGCCCAGTTCAACTCAGCTCAGAACAGCTCAGTTCAGCCCAGCTCAGCCTAGCCTAGCTCAGCCCAGTTCAGCCCACTCAGCCCTGCCAAGCCTAGCCTGGCTCAGCCCACCCCAGCTCCACTCAATCCAGTTTAGCCCAGTACAATTGAGCTCGGTTCAGCTCAGTTTAGTACAACTCAGCAAAGCCTAGTCCAGCTCAATCCAGCTCGGATCAGTCCAACCCAACTCAATTCAGCACAGTTTATCTCGGTACAGATCAGCCCAACTAAGCCTAGTTCAGCTCAGCTCAGCCCTACTCAGCCCAGCCCAGCCCAGCTAAGCCCAGCTCAGCTCACATTAGTCCAGCTCAGCCCAGCTCAGCTCAGCTCATCTCAGCCCAGCCCAGCTCAGCCCAGCTCACATCAGCTCAGTTCAGCCCAGCTCAGACCAGCTCAGCTCAGCTCACATCAGCTCAGTTCAGCCCAGCTCGGCCCAGCCCAGCCCAGCTCAGCCCAGCCCAGCCCAGCCCAGCCCAGCCCAGCCCAGCCCAGCTCAGCCCAACTCAGCTCAGCTCACATCAGCTCAGTTCAGCCCAGCTCAGCTCAGCCCAGCTCAGCCCAGCCCAGCCCAGCCCAGCCCAGCTCAGCCCAGCTCACATCAGCTCAGTTCAGCCCAGCTCACATCAGCTTAGCTCGGCCCAGCTCGGCCCAGCTCAGCTCAGCTCAGCTCAGCTCAGCCCAACTCAGCCCAGCCCAGCCCAGCTCAGCCCAGCTCAGCCCAGCTCACATCAGCTCAGTTCAGCCCAGCTCAGCCCAGCTCAGCCCAGCTCAGCTCAGCTCAGCTCAGCCCAACTCAGCTCAGCCCAACTCAGCCCAGCCCAGCTCAGTTCAGCCCAGCTCAGCCCAGCTCAGCTCAGCCCAGCTCAGCTCAGCCCAGCCCAGCCCAACTCAGCCCAGCTCAGCTCAGCCCAGCCCAACTCAGCCCAGCTCAGCTCAGCCCAGCCCAGACCAAGCCCAGCTCAGCCCAGCTCAGCTCAGCCCAGCCCAGCCCAGCTCAGCCCAGCTCAGCCCAGCCCAGCCCAGCTCAGCTCAGCTCAGCTCACATCAGCTCAGCTCACATCAGCTCAGTTCAGCCCAGCCCAGCCCATCCCAGCCCAGCTCAGCTCAGCTCACATCAGCTCAGTTCAGCCCAGCTCAGCCCAGCCCAGCCCAGCCCAGACCAAGCCCAGCTCAGCCCAGCTCAGCTCAGCTCAGCCCAGCCCAGCTCAGCCCAGCTCAGCCCAGCCCAGACCAGCCCAGCTCAGCTCAGCCCAGCCCAGCCCAGACCAAGCCCAACTCAGCCCAGCTCAGCTCAGCCCAGCCTAGCCCAGCTCAGCGCAGCTCAGCCCAGCCCAGACCAGCCCAACTCAGCCCAGCTCAGCTCAGCCCAGCTCAGCCCAGCCCAGACCAGCCCAGCTCAGCCCAGCCCAGCTCAGCCGAGCCCAGACCAGCCCAGCTCAGCCCAGCCCAGCTCAGCCCACATCAGCCCAGCTCAGCCCAGCCCATCCCAGCTCAGCCCAGCTCAGCCCAGCCCAGACCAGCCCAGCTCAGCTCAGCCCAGCCCAGCCCAGACCAAGCCCAGCTCAGCCCAGCTCAGCTCAGCCCAGCCTAGCCCAGCTCAGCGCAGCTCAGCCCAGCCCAGACCAGCCCAACTCAGCCCAGCTCAGCTCAGCCCAGCTCAGCCCAGCCCAGACCAGCCCAGCTCAGCCCAGCTCAGCCCAGCCCAGACCAGCCCAGCTCAGCTCAGCTCAGCTCAGCTCACATCAGCTCAGTTCAGCCCAGCTCAGCCCAGCCCAGCCCAGCCCAGCCCAGCTCAGCCCAGCCCAGCTCAGCTCACATCAGCTCAGTTTGGCCCAGCTTGGCCCAGCTCAGCTCAGCCCAGCTCAGCCTAGCCCAGCTCAGCTTAGCCCAGCTCAGCTCAGTTCACATCAGCTCAGTTTAGCCCAGCTCAGCTCAGTCCAGCCCAACATAGGCCAGCTCAGCTCAGCTCAGCTCAGCCCAGCTCAGCCCAGCTCAGCTAAGCTCACCCCAGCCCAGCCCAGGTCAGCTCAGCTCAGCCTAGCTCAGCTCAGTCCAGCCCAACTCAGCCCGCTCAGCTCAGCTCAGCTCAGCTCACATCAGCCCAGCTCAGCCCAGCTCAGTTCAGCCCAGCTCAGCTCATCTCAGTCCAACTCAACTCAGCCCAGCTCAGCTCAGCCCAGCTCAGCTCAGTTCAGCCCAACTTAGGCCAGCTCAGCCCAGCTGAGCTCACATCAGCCCAGCCCAGCTCAGCCCAGCTCAGCTCAGTCCAGCTCAGCTCACATCATCCCAGCTCAGCCCAACTCAGCCCAGCCAAGCCCAGCTCAGCCCAGCTCAGCTCATCTCAGCTCAGATCAGCTCAGCCCAGCTCAGCCCAGCCCATCCCAGCTCAGTCCAGCTCAATTCACATCAGCCAAACTCAGCCCAGCCTAGTCCAGCCCAACTTAGCCCAGCTCAGCTCACATCAGCTCAGCTCAGTCCAACCCAACTCAGGCAAGTCCAGTTCAGCTCAGCCCAGCTCAGCCCAGCTCAGCCCAGCCCAGCCCAGCTCAGCCCAACGCAGCCCAGGCCAGCTCAGCTCAGCCCTGCTAAGCCCAGCTCAGCCCAGCACATCTCAGCTCAACCCAGTTCAGCCCAGCACATCTCAGCTCAACCCAGTTCAGCCCAGATCAGCACTGCTCTGTCTCGCTGAGCCTAGCCCAGCAAAGCCCAGCTCAGCCAGCTCAGTTCAGTCCAGTTCAGCCCAGCCCAGTTCAGTCCAGCCCAGCTCAGCCCAGCCCAGCCCAGCTCAGCTTAGCCCAGTTGAGCCAGGCTCAGCCCAGTTTTGCTCAGTTCAGCCTAGATTAGCCCTGCCCAGGCCAACACAGGCCAGCTCAGCCTAGCCCAGCCCAGCCCATCCCGGCCAAGTTCAGCTCAGCCCAGCCCAGCCCAGCTCAATCCTGATCAGCCCAGCTCAGCCCAGCCCAGCTCAGAAAGCTCTTCTTGCTTTGTCTCAAGCAGATTTGGTTTATCCCAGTTCATCTCTGCCTATCCTAGCCTCATGTCCTGAGCCTTCTCATTGGGGGTCTCTGCCCAGTTTATCCTCACCTGGTCACAACCCAGCCCTGTGTTTCTTTGATCTCTGTGGTGGTCCCCACTTCCCCTCTCCTCTTTTGTCTTGGTGCCTGTTCTCCATCCTCTGCTCCCAGGAGAGCTCAGGACGGGGCTGGCTGAGACTCCTCCCTGTGAAGGTGAGGAGACAAAGGCCTGGAGGGGATTCATGACCCACCTGCTCAAGGCTGCTGGAGGGTCTGCTGCGGCTGACAGGGGCCAGGCCTCCCTCAGCCAGGCAGACCTGCACTGGAGGTCCATCCTCTTGGCCATGTGCCCACCTGCCGAAGGAAGGCTGCAGTGGGGAGGGCCTGGTCCCAGCCCTGCCTTGATGGCTGTGCAGCCTCAGCAGATCCCTGCTCCACTCTGGCTGTTTGCCCACAGATGGGGTGATGCTGGATGCTGAGGGCAGGCTGGGGAGGGGCTGCATGACTGTGTGTTTGGCCAACAGATGGGGTCACTTTCCCACTTCCTGCCCTGCCAGACGCGGCCCCTTGCCTCCACGTCATGTCTGGTCTGTGGTCTGGCTGTGGTGGGGCCACGTGTATGTGACCCCAGGGCCGTGGTGTGGCCCTAGCTCCACATGGCTGGTCACAGGGTGGGCTGGGGGCTGAGATGCAGGGAAGGAGAGACCAAAATAGAGAGTTAGAGGATTAGAGGCTGAGACAGGGATGGAGAGGGGACTCTAGGGGCTGGCAAGGGCAGGGGCTCTGAGGGATGGGGCCTGTCCGGGGTGGGCCCCAGCAAGGGAAGCCTTGGGGAGGACCTTTGGGACAACAGGGCACGCATCAGTGTGGGCAGGTATGCCTTGTGTCATCAGCGTTCTCACCATGGGGTCTCCTACCACCTCCTTCGGAGGCTGCCCAAGTGGAGTCCAGCCCTTTGCCTGGTCCCATGATCCAGCCCACCCCCCTATGTCCCCCTTGGGAGGTGGCCCCTGTCTGGGCAACAAGGGACAGCCAGGCCTGGTTCACATCAGCTGGAGATGGAGGCCTGGGGTGCTTCACATGTGCTTCATCAGGCTCTTGGAAAGCGTGGGGGTGAATTCAAGATCCCCTGGCTGTGAGGCCAGGATACCTAGGAGGCGGCTGTTGGGTGGACCCTGGGTGTGATGGTGTGGCACAGTCAGGGCAGGTGGGGGTGGAGAGGGGGAGGGCAGGGAGCCTGGGTGGTCGGGGGTCCTGGGCAGGGACACCCTGGCCTGGTCCAAGGAACCTCTGGAGATTTTATCATTAACCTGGGATGCTACGCAGTCGTCACCGAGGTGGGCTATTGTGGCTGCATGTCTGAGTCATATCTGGGTGCTGTAACAAAAATGCCATAGACTGGGTGGCTTAATCAACAAACACTTATTTCTCACAGTTCTGGAGGCTGGAAATCCAAGATCAGGTGGCACCAGGGTCAGGTTCTGGTGAGTGCCTGTTCCTGGTTCACAGACGATGCCTCCTCACTGTGTCCCAACATGCGGAAAGAGGGTGACGGAGCTCTCTGGGGACCCTTTCCTGAGGGCCCTGATCGCATTCATGTGGTTCCACCCTCAAGACCCAATCACCTCCCCAAAGCCCCACCCCCAACACCACCACTTAGGGATTAGGGTCTCAACACGTGAATTTTTTGGTGGTGGGGGAGGGTGCCCAGGAACATTCAGTCCACAGCATTGGGTCATTCTGGTCTTGGCCTCTGTCCTCTCTTGGCCTCTCCTCTTCTGTCTCGTATAAAGACACTTGTCCTTGGCTTTAGGACCTACCTGGACAATCCAGGGTGATCTCAAATGGAGACTCTCAACTTGATTATATTTGCAAAGACCCTTTTCCCAAATAAGGTCACATCCACAGGTTCCAGGAGTTAGGACGTGGATATATCCTTTTGGGGCCTCCATTCAACTCACTATAGTGGATTAATAAAGGAGTAAAGAGAAGGAGGGACAGAAGGGACTCCGGGAAGGTGTCCTCAGCCACACGGATGGCAGGGTCTCTTGTTCCAAGTGTGGGTTCCGGGTCTGATGGCCTGGGTGTGATCCAGTCCTCCATCCTGTCCCCACAGCCCCTGCTCTCATCCCCTCTGCAACAGAGTGACAATCTCACCTTCCCGCTGGGCCTGTAGGGAATTTGCTCAGGTGTGATGTTGCCTGACACACAGGGAGCCCTTCGAGCTGAGCCCTTGTGACCCTTGCTCTGGGGTCTGTCGGTGGGTGTCTCATGATCTGGGATGTGGGTCAGAGGAAGAAGACACCGAGCTCTGTACTCGGAGGGGGGCGTCCCAGTCCAGGAGATGAGACAAGGGTGCCTGGCCTCAGCCTGGAAGGGCCCTTCTGTTGTTGGAGATTCAGACTTGAGACCCTGGCAGGTGGTGGGGTCGACTTGGGCCCCAGCTTCCTGAGACTGTGTGTGAGTCTGGTGTGTGTCTGTGTGTGAGTGTGTCTGTGTGTTTTTGAGTGTGCGTGAGTGTAGAGCTGGGCAGGGGCTGTGGCCTTGGCTTTGTCCTGAGAAGCCCCCTTCTCTCTGATGTTCTATTTAGACCAAATCTTCAGCATCTCTGGACCAGCCTCAGAGTTGCCCAATCTTGGGTTCTATCCCCAATGGAGAGCCATTGCTCCTGTCTTTGCCACCCATGCCCTGGCTGACCCAAGGTCTGCAGGAGCTAGCCTGGCCTCCCTAGTAGGAGAACAGGGCCCAGGGGCAGGTGCTGTGGTCCAGCCCGGCAGGCTTATTCCCACCCCAGTTCTATCTCAGAGTCTGTGTGATGTGTGTCTCCCAGCACGGGGTGAGGCTCTCCCTGTAGGGCGTAGTCACTACAAATGGATTCTTTGGTAACAAAGCATTTGGTCAATTCACCCTAAAAAATGGTCTTGATAATTCACATGTCCACAGCCAGGCCTGGGAAGGGCCACCCCATCCCTAGTCTCCTCTTTATTTTAACTTTTCTAATCATTGAAGCATTTTCTTCATATTATTGGCCACTGGGTTTTTCCTTTCCATGAGAGATCCGTTGCTCACCTAACTTTCTTTTTATTGGATCCTGAGCACTCTTTATATATGAGGGAACCCTGCCCTTTGTCATGTGTGTTCATGTATTCTCCCACCTTTTAATTGGGCTTCATAGAGACCTTGTAAGCAAGTCTTTCCAACCAGAGAAGCTGCCTCTTTATCCTGAGGAGGGGGCCCTGTGCCTACCATCATCTCACTGGTAGCTGTGCATCCTGTCTCCCCATGCATCAGGCTTCTTCCTGAGGATGGTGTGGCCACCCTCAGATGGCTCCTGCTCACTTGCATGTCACAGCTCAGCTCATTGACATCCGTGCTGCCTGGCTGGTGGGCAGGGAAGGGAGTGGCCTGTCTGTGCTCAGAGGGTGGATGGATGGGGGCAGTGACCAGTGGTCCTGAGAGGCCCGTGCTGGCCTCCACCTTGGTGACCATGTGCTGTGTTCCTGGGGCCTCCTGTACTGACCATGGCATCAGCCCCTTCTGGTTTTCTCACAGGGGTTTGACTGTTGCTGTTACTTTAGGTTCGGAAGAGGCAGTGAGCCTGGGCTGTAGACCAGTGGAACAGGTGGGGTAGGGACCGAGCCATGGGCTCAGGGGGCCTCGTCCCACTACCCCCATGGAGGCCACAGGCACCTCCTCCAAAGCACACTCAGGAGACATGGGGTTTGTGAAAAGGAACTTTACTTAGAAAACCAAAGGAGAGGAAACAAGACTGCCAGAGCTGGGAGTGAGAGGCTGAATGAGGCTGTGGGGGTTAGGCCACTGCTGTCCCTGCAGAGACCCCTTCTTTGGCTGTGGGACCCCCTCTGCCCAGCCCAGGGGCCTCACCCCAGAGGGCTTCTCTGCATCCTCATTTTGCCAGGACAGGGGTTGGGACAGATGGCAGGGGGTGGGCAGAGGGAATCAGGTGCAGGGCAAGGCACAGGGTCTGGGGGTGCAGGGCACTTGGACCTGGGGGCAGAAGGGTCAGACTGCATCTGGAGAGTGAGGCCTTGCAGCTGGGTCTGGCTGGACTTGGGCTGGGGGCTGGGTCATGGACTCTGAGCCCTAATTGTGTTTTGGTGGTTGTTTGGCCAAAACGGGAGTGAGCCTGATGCCTGCAAGCCTGGGATGGGCCCAGGGTGGTCAGCACCCCCCCTCAGCCCAGGTCACCCCATTGAAGGGGCCAATGCTATCCTGGGGCTTCTCTCAAAGTAGAGGTGGCATGGGGGCTGTGATTGGCGGGTCTCATCAGTGCTTTAACCTTGGGGCTGAGCTGGAAACTTCCAGACTCAGGTGCACTGGTTGAGAGCACAGGGTGGCCTCACTGGGTCCCCAACCCTGACCCTTCAGGGGTTTCGTCTGCTCCCCTCCTCTCAGGGCAGAGCAGCGGCCCCAGGGAGGCTCAGGTGGGGGTAGGGGCAGAAGCAAGGCCTGTGTGGGGTGCTGGTGGTCCCGGGCCTAGGCACCTGGCTGGATGATGTTGGCGTAGTCATGGGAGGCCTGTGGGCCCCCCTGCAGCACGGCCGACAGGACCCACTTCACCTGGAGGAGGGCGTGCATGAGGTCGGCTGTGCCTACTCAGCCGGCCTTCCCCGGCCCCCGCCGAGGATCCACCCTGCTGCCCACCTTGACCAGGGTGATGGTGGCACTGTAGCTCACGCTGAGCAGGAAGAGGGCGACAAAGATGCAGAGGCTGGTCCACGGCCCGTCCAGCTCCTCACTTGCAGCCTCGTCTGCACACAGGTCCTGGAGGTCCAGCTCTGGGGGCACTGGCCAGTCAGTCTTCCCCAGCCTCCCGCAGGGGGTAGTTGTGGAGCCCCTTGCTGGTCTCGAGACTTCCCCCCTGATGCCTGTAGTGGCGGAGCTCTCGGTCTAGCCCCCTCGGGGACTGCCCCGAGCCCCTAGCCAGCCCCAGAGGGTTGAGGGTCCAAAGCCCTCCAAGATCAGCTGGCAACTGTGCAGGAGCAGCCTGGGTCCTCTGCCCTGGACTCAGGGCCAGGCCGACCTCTCTGACCCCTCGTCCTCTGCCCCTCACCCTGGCCCCGCATTTCTCTGCCCCCATTTGTCACTGCTTCTCTCCTGACTGCTGGTCACCTCACTCAGCCCCCCGGGCCCCTCTCTAGACCCGGCCCCACCTCACCCCAAGTTAGTGGATCCCCGCCTGCAGCACCAGGTCGGGCCACCCAGAACTCTCCCATGCACAGCAGGGCTTGCAGCTGCCCCATCCCTCAGCCCAGGCCCAGCTCTGATTCCACCAGCCTGTGAACCCCTCCAAAGTGCAAACAGATGGCCGCCCTGCTTCAAGCCCTTGGCAAGGGTCTGAGCTCTGCAGCCTGGAGCCCAGGACCCAGGACATGGGCTCTGTCTGGCCCAGGGATCATTGCAATGGGTGTGGAGGGTCTGACCCTGGCTGTGTGGACTTGAGCCCAGGCCCTGGAGTTCCAGGGCTGCCTACTGACCCTACTCTGGTCTTGCCCCGTCCCCCAGCCTGGCCTGGCCACTCTGGCTCCTTCTGCCCTGAGGCCTGGGCCCCTTCTCCCCAGAACTCCCTGCTGCCTGCCTGTCTCTGGTCACCCCCAGGCTCAGGCTGTGCTTAGGGTCCTGATGTCTGTGTTTTTCGTGTGGATAAGGTGGGTGCTGTGTGCTCAGTTGTGTGCACTGCTGTTCATGTGCGATGGGAGCGTCTGGGTCGGGGGTGTGTGTCAGATGGGCACACGGCTTTGGGGGCTCTCGGGGGTGGATGTGGCCCCAGCTCTCACCCCCTCAGCCTTCAGGCCCTGGGATGGGTCGTGCGGGCTGCAGCTGTCAGGAGAGTGGGATGGAGCCCGTGCCTTGGGTGTGGGTGTGTGTCCTTGTGCACCCATGTGTGTCCGTGTATATTTGTATGTGTGCTCGTGTCTGTGTCCGTTTGTCTGTGGGGTGCTGCTGACAGGGAGTGGTTAGACTGGGGAGACCGGGGCCACAGGAAGAAGCCTTGTGGGGGCCTCTGGGCTCCCAGCCAGGGGCGTGACCCCTTTCCATCTCTGTCTTAGATCCAGTGGCCCAGGAGTGACCCACAGGAAGGGGTTGGGAGTGGCTGGGTAAGGGGCAGCTGTGGGTGCCATGCGTGGGCTGCGGCTGAGCATGTGGGAGGCGCATCACACTGCGTGGGGTGCCTGTGGGTGTGGCACGCTGTGGGCGCTGCGGGGCTGTGTGTGCAGCATGTGCTCAGCTCCATGTGCAACGAGCACCAGCGTGAGTGGGCGTGACTGAGTGTGGGAGGATGTGCGAGGCCAGCACCTCCCTGAGCATCGCTTCAGCATGGAGGGAGGCTGGGAACAGGATGGCGGTGCCAGGTGCCAACTGGGCCTGTTGCGACCCTGGGGGCGGGGTGGGCGGTCAGAGAGCATGGGCGTGTGAGTGGCCCGGCCCCTCTGGCCCCTGTGCTGGGCCTGGGGGTCCACCCTGCCCACCTGTGCATGGAGGTGAGGGCAGGTGAGACAGACTGAGGGGCCTGTCTGGGGGCCTGTGAGTCTGTGAGGGGGTCTGACTCAGGCTGTGTCTCCACCTGGCAGGGCCTATGTGTCCAGCCACACCTGGGAGTGCAGGGGCTGCTCTGTCCAGACAGACGGAGGCTGAGGCCTCCAGGAGAGGCGGTGCCTGTGGGGGCCAGGCAGGCTCTCCCCGGCCCCTCCCCTGACTTCTGGATCTGTGGACTCCTTGGAGGGGCAGGACCCACAGTGGGGAGGTAGGGAGGGCCTGGGCTGTCTGTGCTGAGACCCCACAGGTGTGCTGGTTGACAAGTACCCCCCGGCACATGGTCAGATGAGCCCCACTGTAGCCCTGCCCCACCTCCTCCTGCCCCCTCTCCTGGCAGAGTCCCTTCCTCTGTGCCAAGACACCCCTGCCCACCCCCAAGAATGAGCGCTTCCAGCGCTCTGAACAGGCACCGAGTGTTTATTGGGGTGGCTTCCCAGCGTTGGTACAACCGTGGACAGGTCTGGCTGACCCTCCTGTCCCTGCCCCAGCTGGACAGAGCCCTGGAAGGGAGGGAGGCCAGAGGACATCATTTACCAGGTTTTTTAGACACCGGTTTCTCGAGGATCCTATTGCCAGGCAGTGCCTCGTGGACCACGCGGCAGGTGAATTCTTTGTTCTGCTCCCAGTCTGCCCAGGTCACCTCCAGGCGGCTGAAGACGAAGAAAGTGGGGCTGGAGCTGTTGGCCGTGATGGGCCACGTTGTGCTGTACTGGTCACCATGGATCTGCACCTTCTCTCGCAGCCACTGCACGGAGATGTCCGCGGGGAAGAAGTTCTGGGCCAGGCACGTAAGGGTGACCCTGTGCTTGGTCACCTGCTCCTCCTCGTCGGGTGGCAGGAACACGTAGACTTCAGGGGAGACAGGGTTGCCTGTGGACAGGTGTGGGGTCAGCCCAGGCCCTGCCTCCTGCCTGTCTTCCCGGGAGGGCCCGCCCACCTCCACTGGTCTGTAGCTCACCGGAGGCCTTGGAGATGGACTGCACGATGTCCCTGGGCAGGTCAGGGTGGGACACCCTGCACTGGTAGGTCTCGCCCCTAGTCCAGTCTGTGGCATCCACCGGCAATGTGGACGTGACAGTGACTGTCCCATTGTACTGATCCTTGGTCACCAGGGGGCCCACGGTCACGGGCTTCCCACTGTCCCGGGACCAGACCAGACTTACGCCCTCCTTGCTGGCCAGGTCCACCACCAGACAGGTGATCTTGGGTGACTTGTGGACATACAGGTCGAGGGGGCTGGGTGGGCTCAGATAGATGCTTACGCCCCGCGGGTTGGAATCTGTGTGTGCGGGAGGGGGCTGCGTGAGACTCCCCTGTCTTTCCCCTCTGACCCCTGAGTTTCTGGGTGTTGGGATGAATGGGAGCTATACCTACGCATCTCCGAGCACTGTCCTCAAAGATGCTGCCGCGGTAGGCGACCTGGCAGGTGTAGGTGCTTTCGGACACCCACTGGCCCTGGGTGATGTTGAGATCACTTTGGGTGGAGGCCAGCTTGCCCTCCAGCTTGGGTTGGGTGGTGTACGGGTACATGTTGGTGATGTTCTGCCCGTCCACCAGCCAGGTGACCTCGATTTCACCTGGGGTGTAGCCAGAAATGAGGCATAGGAGCTGGATGGTGGAATGCGAGTCCCCTCGGGGGTTGCAGGAGGAGTGGAAGAGCTTCACGGTGGGCGGGGTGAAGGTGACAGAGCACGCTGGGGGCAGAGGTGGGGGTCGTGAGTGTTGTTTGGCCTCCTGAGCCTTGTACCTCCTCCTCTCGGGGCCCACGTCCCAGCTCAGGGCCCGAGCACACTGGATATTCCCAGCAATGTGGCATTTGAGCCCACCCCTTCCTTCTCTCCTGCCATCTTTGTCTGAGCCTGGAATGTTCTGGAAGTCCCTCCTCTTCTGACTGTAGTCTCTCTTGCTGTAGCCACAGTGAGCCCAGCCCCCACTCACCTTCGAAGGTCTTGTTGATGTGGGCTGCAGAGGGAGCGTGCACCACTCTGCAGGTGAACTTCTGCTTGGCCTGGGCACCTGAGGCAGTGACCAGGCTGGTGGTGATGTAGAGGCCGGAGGTGGTGACAGAGGGAAAGGTCACAGCGCTGTTGCTCAGGGAGGCTTCATCCCAGGTCACAGTCACTGTCTCTGGGAAGTAGCCCATGGCCAGGCAGCCCAGAGTCACAGAGGCAGTGGTGCCTTTGCAGCAGGAAGCCAAGGGATAGACAGAAGGGGGTCGGGTGGACTCTGTGGGGACAGGGCCCAAGTCAGTGCTGGCCACAGGACTGTCACCCCATCAGCTACTGGGATAGCCACTGGCCTGGGGTTCTCGGGGGGGCTGTGACACAATGGAAGGGTGCTGGAGACCCTGCTCCAGCCCAGGGGGCTGGGCGGGTCAGGCCCATCTTGGGCCCTTTCCTTATTCTCTCATCCACCTCTTTCCACACAAGCCCCAGGCCCAGGGTACCACCTGATGTGTCCCTTGCAGCCCCCGGGAAGTTGTGGCTCAGTCACTACCCTCAAGCCAGGCTCAGGAACAGGGGCATTCCCAGGATGTACCCAAACTCAGCCCTGAGTGGCTGGAATGTGGGCTCTCCAGGTGCATAGCCGTTCCCCTAGGCTGACAGTCACAGCCCAGAGAGCCCCCAGGAAACACCAGACTGTCCCTTTTGTCGCTAGCATTGACCCCATGGGGCCTGGGGACCCAGAGCCCTCCCAGGAACCACCATAATGTCTTCTCCCCTAACCCCAAATCTTTGTGGGGCTCTCTGTGGGAGGATTTGCCTGCCCATCCCCCTCCAGGGCACCAGCACCCTGAGCCTGTTGGGTTCAGCTACTGTCTCTCCCAAATGCTCTGGCATGGCTTCCCCTTCACCTCAGCCCAGGCCTGACTGGCCAGGCCTTGCTGGTGCTCTGCCCCCATGCTGATCTCTGGGGGAGGACAGGAAGACCTGGCCTCGATGTCCTATGGACAAAAGACAAAGACGACCATCAGAGGCCACCTCTCCCTCCTGCAACAGCAACTGTGCCCAGGCCACTCTGGTTTGCATACATGTTCTGGCCTTGGAGCCCCAGGACCCCAGCCCATCCTGGTGGTGGTGCTCAGCTCAGCTTGGCCTTGAAGTCTGCTCTAGGCTCCAGAAATTCACAGCGCCTATGCCAACTCTGTACACCCTTCTCCTCTCTGCCTGCTCAATCCACCTAAGCAAAGTCTAGATGACCTTGCATCAGGACAGCCAAGATCAGCCAAGATCAACTGAGACCAGTCAAGAGGACCAGTCTGATGATGGCCAGCTCCATAAGCCCAGCCCAGCCTAGCCCAGCCCAGCTCAGCTCGGCCCTGCCCAGCCCAGTTAAACCCAGACCAGCCCATCCTAGCCCACCTCAGCTCAACCCAGCTAGCCCAGCCTAATTAAACCAAGCCTGGCCCAGCTTAGCTCAGTTTAGCTAAGCCCAGACCAGCCGGCTCAACATAGCCCAATTCAACTCAGCTCAGCCCAACCCAACCCAACTTAGCCCAGATCAGCCTAGACCAGCCCAGTTCAGCCCTGCCCAGGCAGCTCAGCTCAGCGCACCCCAGCTCACCCCCCCTCTGCAGCTCAGCTTAGCCCAGCCCAGCCCAGCCTAGCCCAGCTCAATACAGTCCAGCTTAGCCCAGTTCAGCCCAGCTCAGACCAGACCAGCCCAGCCAAGCTCAGTTCAATCCAGCCCAGACTAGTTAAACCCAGAACGGCTCAGCCCAGCCCAACCCAGTGCAGGCCAGCCCAGCTCAGCCCACCCCAGCTCAGCCTAATCCAGCCAAGTTCAGCTCAGCCCAACCCAGCCCACACCAACTCATTTCAGCTCAGCCACCCTAGCTCATCTGAGCTCAGCTCAGCCCAGCCCATCCCAGCCCAACCCAGCCCAACCCAGCCCAGCCTAGCCTAGCTCAGCTCCGTCCAGCTCAGCCTAGCCCATCTCTGCCCAGCTGAGCCCAGCCCAACTGAGCCCAGCCCAGCCCAGTTCAGCTCAGCCCCACCCAGCCCAGGCCAGCTTGGCTCAGCCCAGCTCAGCTCAGCTCAGTCCAGTTTAGCAAAGCCAACCTCAGCCTAACTAAGGCCTTCCTAGCTCAGCTCAGGCCAGCTTAGCCCAGCACAATTGAGCTCAGTTCAGCTCAGTTCACCTCAACTCAGCTAAACCCAGTCCAGTTCAGCTAAGCCTGTACAGCTCAGTCTAGCTCAGAGCAGTCCAACCCAGCTCAGTCCAGCCCAGTTTAGCTCAGTCAAGACCAGCCCTGCTCAGCTTAGCACAGTTCATCCCATCTCATCTCAGCATAGCCCAGTCCAGCTAAGCTCAGCCCAGCTCAATTCAGCACAATTTATCTCAGTCCATAATAGCCCAACCAAGCCTAGCTCAGCTCAGCTCAGCCCAGCTCAGCTCAGCCCCACCCAGCCCAGGCCAGCTCAGCTCAGCCCAGCACAGCCCCATGACCTAAGCCCAGCTCAGTGCAGCTCAGCTCAGCTGGCTCAGCTGTCTAGTTTAGCCCAGCCCAGCCAAGCTCAGTTCAGTCCAGTTCAGCACAGCCCAGCCCAGCTCAGCCCAGCACAACTTAACCTAACTCTGCTTAGTCTAGCTCAGTTAAATTCAGTAAAGCCTGATTCAGCCCAGCCTAGTCCAGCCCAGGCCAGCTCAGCCCAGTCCAGCCCAGCCCAGACCAGCCCAGCCTAGCCTAGCTCAGCTCAGTCCAGCTCAGCCTAGCCCATCTCTGCCCAGCTGAGCCCAGCCTAGCCCAGCTCAACTCAGTCCAGCTCAGCCCAGCCCAGTCCAGTCCAGCCCAGCCCAGCTCAGCTCAGCCCCACCCAGCCCAGGCCAGCTTGGCTCAGCCCAGCTCAGCTCAGCTCAGTCCAATTTAGCAAAGCCAACCTCAGCCTAACTAAGGCCTTCCCAGCTCAGCTCAGGCCAGCTTAGCCCAGCACAATTGAGCTCAGTTCAGCTCAGTTCACCTCAACTCAGCTAAACCCAGTCCAGTTCAGCTAAGCCTGTACAGCTCAGTCTAGCTCAGTTCAGCCCAGCTCAGCCCAGTCCAGCCGAACACAGCCTAGCCCAATCCAGCCGAGCACAGCCTAGCCCAGCCCAGCCCAGTGCAGCCCAGTTCAGTCCCATAATCTAAGCCTAGCCCAGCCCAGCTTAGCCCAGTAATATAAGCCTAGCCCAGATCTATCTAGTCTAGCACAACCCAGCTCAGCTCAGCACAGCTCAGCCTAACCCTGCTTAGCCCAGCTCAGTTAAATTCAGTAAAGCCTGATTCAGCCCAGTCCAGCCCAGCTCAACCCCACCCAGCCCAGCCTAGCTCAGCCGAACTCAGCCCAGAAGATGTAGGCCCAGGCCAGCCTGTTGTGCAGTTCAGCACAGACAGCTCCCTGCTGCCATCCCCATCTCTGGGTCTGCTGTCCCTGTCCTGGCCGTTGCAGGCAGATCCTCACCCAGCCTAGTCCAGCCTGGGGCCTCTGTGTGATCCCTGACTCCCCTAGCCTTGGCCCTGGCCCAGCCTGTCCCATCTGAGGTTCGCAGCCTCTTGCCTTCTGCAGGTTGGCTTTAGGCTATGTCTAGCTTCCCTGTGTTCCCATGCAGGGAAGGGACTGCTGAAGGACATGCAGTGACCATAAGGCTCGTTCCATGCTGGGAGGGTAGTCCAGGTGTCCTCTCTCTTGTCCATGGCCCAGGCAGCCATCCGTCAATGTCACTTCAGCCAGCCCCTTTGCTGGGGTTCCCGGGCTTGGATACCTGAAGGGCTGGGTCCTCTGGTAGGTGCCATGGCCTGCATGGCCCGTCCTGTCTGCAGGCACCTGTCGGGTCCCTGGATAGGCTTCCAGATGATGTGAATTGTTAGTAACCATTGTTATTTTTACACCCAGACAATAGGACCGGGGGGAGGGAGCTCTGCCTCAGTGCCCTCAGCTATAAATGGGGTGGGAACCCCCTAGGGGGCCTTGGCCGCCCTGGAAGTTCCCTTTTCTCTCTGTTCTTGGGAAGTTGATTGAGCAACGGTGGGGTCTCAGTTGAGGCCCTTGTGCTGCAGATGCACACGCCTGTCCTGGGCGAGGCTTTCTCGTCTCTGTAGCCCTGTCCCCAGACTTCCTCTGCCCAGCTCCCAGCTCTCACCCTTGTTGCCATGTGAGGACTCAGTGGCCCCAGTCAGCAAATGCCAGTGCTTGGTCACCCGCCTGCCTCCTTGGAGTCTGATGTCTTTGAAAGGGCCGGGCACCGGGCATCGCCATCTCTGCTCCTAGGGCAGCCCTGCAAGGGGAGGGTGGCAGTTGTTTTGTGCACGAGAAATGAGGCACATGGAGGTGAACCAGCTGCATGTGCCACGTGACCGAGATGTAGATGTGGCGACCCTGACAGCCACTGCCCTTGCTCTGGGGTCAGGGTCAGAGCTGGCAGCCTGTGGCAGGTGATCTTGCCCTTGTCCCCACCTGCAGGGCTGTTCCGTGAGGAGGACTGTGATGGGCAGCCTGGCCAGTGAGGGCTGGCGGGGAGGTGGGTGGAGGCTGGTGGTGGCTCCACAAGGGCACTCAGTCCCTGGAGCCTGGGTTGTGCCGTGCCGCTTCTGTGTTGTGGGTGCCACCAGGGGTGTGGAGACCATGGTGAAGGCTGAGCTTAGGCTCAGGCAGCCTTCCTGGAGGCGCCCACAGCATCCATCCCTGGTCACCGCTGATGCTCTGAGCAGGATGGTGGGCTGAGTCTAGGCCTTTCCTTCACACTGTTGACATCTCCTGCAGGCCCATGTGTCCCCAGGAGTCCCACGGAGGCCTGTGCATATGCACGGGGGAGGTCACGGGAAACTGCCAGGCCAGCTCTTTGGTGAGGGGTCCCTGGAGGGGTGTGTAGAGCCTTTGGAGAATGAGACATTGGAACCCCATCCCATGGACCTAGGACACCCAGGGCTGGCAGTGCCCGTGCAGGAGGTCGAGGGAGATGGGCTGTCAGTTCAGGCACGTTTGGAAGATCCCAGAAGGGCTGCTGGATGGCCAGGGCCAGGCAGGGCTGAGGCTGACCCTCCTACCTCCTAGGCAGACTGTCCGAGTCTCATCCCTGCCCTGCTCTCATCCCGGGACAGATGCCGTGTGGGAGGCTGAGGGGGAAACACTGAGTTCCTTGGATGGACCCACTGTTCTGAGAGAAAGCACAGGGTTGGGGAGACTTCTGCCCGCTCCGGGCCCAGTCAGGTGGCGCCAGGCCCTGTGAGGTGCACTGAGCATGTGGGGTGGGGGCTCCACAAGCCACCTGCCCCCCCCAGCATCTTCCTGCTCCTTCTACCCAGGCTGTGGGCATTTGGGGTGGGGGCCTCGGTTCCCAGCTTGCCAGCCCCTGGTTTTACCCCCATGCCCTGGGATGTGCCTGTTGCTGGTGCTAGGGCAGGGAGGGTTGTGCATTGGAGGCAGCAGGGGGTGGCTCCCAGGAAGGAGGATGGGGACGCCAGGTGCTCCTGAAGCCTCTGGTTCCACACACGGCCCTGTCTTGAGCCTCTGATGCCCTTGGGGTCCTGTGGTCTTGGAGGAGTGTGGACGGCTGTGTGCCCAGCAGGCTGCTCAGATCTGAGCACACACGTCTGCTCCTCACCCCTGCCCTGGCCTGCCCTGGCCTCCAGGAATTGCGCTTGACCCACCCCTTCCTGTGCAGGGGGGCCTGGCTGCGCCCGTCCTGCTGGGCATAGGCCACGCTGGACCCAGCTCCCCTCATCGTCCAGTCCTGCCTGCAGCCTCCCTGTGTGGCCAGGGCCAGGACCCTGCTCGATGTCCAGCTGCCTCTCCTGTGGCCCACAGCGACCTGGGACAGTTCCTGTACCTGTGCGGGCTGCGTATCACCTGTGCACACCTGTGTGTGTCTGTGCATGTGTGTGCTTGTGTTTATGGGTCTGGGGGAGCAGTGGGAGGGTCTGCCCTCTTACTCCAGCCCTCAAATGGCCCTTCTGGGGGTGTGGCAGTTAACAGGCAGTGCGTGGTGGCAGGCTCAGGTGGGTCTGGAGCAGTGTCCAGTATGGTCAGGAAGTTCTTGAGGAGCTGGCCTGGTGGGAGGTTGGGTGGGAGCTTGTCAGGGTGGTATGGGTGGGCTTTGAGCCAGGGCGAATTGAAGCCCCCTTCTTTTTAAAAGAGTTTTAAAAGTCATGTTTGTTGAAGAATAATTTCCATTAAGTATAACCCCTCCTGTTACCTATGAGTTTTGACAAACGTGGTCATGTAACCGCTGCCATCGTTGAGACGTAGCATAGCTGTTGGGCAGGTGTAACGTCACGCCCAAAACCCAGGTTGCTTTGCAATCAGCCCTCCCTGACCCCTGGGAACCCACTGATCTGTTTTCCGTTAAAAGGGTCAAATTTATCCACAAAAATTATCTATTATGGAAAAGTTCATAAGCATGCAAAACACCAAGATTTTAAAAAGTGAGATATTTACAAAAGTTTTCTTTTGTGTCCCAACAAAATGAAGGTAGTTTCACATTTTACTACAGATGTGCAGGTATTTTTCTCAGTGCAGACAATGAGGCAGAATTATATCCACCATTGTCATGTATGTACCTCAACAGTAATATTTAAGAGCACACCATAAAACAACGTATAATTATTAGAGTGCCCACAAAAACACGAGTTTAAAATGACTTCTGTAAATTGAAGCACGGATCACAAAGTTGTCTTCAGATGGTGGTAAGACAGCTAGTCTAGTTAGCTGGAATTAATGTGTTCTAAAACTGACCTCTTAAATAACTAGTCTTAACTATATCTTTGCAGAGTGTGTGAAACAAGATTACGGACTTGCTGTCTGGTGTTAACACTGTGTCAAGTTTCAGATGGGGACTGTTAGTCTGTTTCTGTAGCTTATAACAGAATGCCTGAAAATGGGTTATTTATAAGGAGGTGAAATTTATTTATTACAGTTTGGAGGGTGGGAAGTCCAAGGTCCAGGGAACACATCTGGTGAGGGCCTTCTTGGTGGATACTGTACACAGAGTCCTGTGGTGACCAGGGTGTCACGTGGTGAGAACGGGCTGAGCAGCAGAGCTGAGCTTTTCACTCGCTGTCCTTATACAGCCATCAGAACCACGACCATTATTCCATGAATAGGTTGATCCATTCACGAGGGCACAGTCCGCATGATCTAATCACCTCTTAAAGACGCCACCTTTCAATTACCCTAATAGGATTTCCCACCCTCTTAACACTGTTACAATGGGGATCAAGTTTCCAGCACATGAACTTTTGGGGAACACATTTGACCCATAGCACTGGGGCTGGATGATAGAAAAACTGAATAATTTTCTATGGAAATTCTATGGATTTCTGTGGAAATTCCCTATAAGGCTGACTCAGCTATAGGGCAGAGCTACAAAAGTCTCAGATATACGAGTATTTTCCTACAGATAATTGGGACCTTCTCAAAATTTATCCCTGCTGCCACCATGAAAGGGACACAGAAAACAAAACCCACTGTCCTGTACATATCGGTCACAGCACATTCCAATACACCTGTTTCCTTGAAAAGATTCTGCCAAGCACCAGCCCCTGACTCATCAGCATCTCGAACGTGACTTGGGCTGAGTTGCACTAAGGCCGAAAGGAATGGGATTCCCCTTCTTAGGTCAGGCCCCAACATCAGGGCCTGTGGGGTAATGAGGGACCAAGGCCCGCTCAGGCTCAGAGGCTGCTCGGAGGAGGGCAGGGCCGCCGGTGCTTCCTGGACCCCTGGATCTGGACTGGAACAGTAACTGCTGCTGGCAGCAGCTAGCCTTCAGATCCCCCAGACTCAGCAGGGGCTCAGTGCCCACAGTCCTCTGTTGAGGGGGTCAGGCCTCCTGGACAAATGCAGGGGGTCTGTGCCTGAGATATCCCCTGGGCCTTGAGACCAGTTGACCCCTTGTTGTCCTGGGATGTGACCCTGAATTCAAGTCACTCATCTTCCCCAAACAGCTTCCTTTCCCCAGGGCTGGCCTGGCCCCATGCCCAGCCTCCTGCCATCTCTGCCCGGCAGGCCCTGCCCCTCCGTCTGCTCGTCCCGGCCGCCACCTCCAGCTCGTGCTTGCCTTCCAGGGAGGACGCGGCGGCCGATGGCCTCTGGATGTCTGCCGTTCTGAAGGGAGCAGCGCAGCATCTCATCCTCTAATTTAAACGGTCCCATCACTAATGAGCTCGAGGCCTCTTCAGAAACTCAGGAGCCATTCGGGCTTCTCGGTCTTTGCTCTTATCGTGTGCTCTAAAGGTTGTCCTGACAATTTCTTGGACATTTACAAGGCAGGGATTTCCAGAGGCTGACGTCTTGTTAGTTTAAAGCTGTGCTGCTCTCCTCCCAGTTAATCACATCTACTGATGTCGCCGATTGTGTCCTTCTTGATTTCCGTGTGACCAGATCATTAGTTACTTGCCCTTAGGCTTGTACTTTTGGAGGCTGGAGAACCTGGTTACCAGCTATAGTAGTTTCCTGTGGCTGCTGTAACAAAGCACTACAAACGTGGTGGCTTAAAACAACAGAAATTTATTCTCACAGTTCTGGAGGCCAGAAGTCCACGATCAAGGTGTGGCAGGGCCACACTCCCTCTGGGGGCTCCAGGGGATCCTTCCCGCCTCTTCCAGCCTCGGGTGGCTCCTGATGTCACTCCAGTCTCTGCCTTTGTCTTCCTGTGGCTGTATTTTTCTCTGTGTGACATCTCCTCTTCTCATCAGGACTTAGGGCCTATATGAAATCTAGTATGATATCACCTCAAGATCCTTAACCTAATTACATTTGCCAAGACCCTATTTCCAAATAAGGTCACATTCTGAGGTTCCAGGTAGACATTTACTTGACCCGGGACATACTTTCCACCCGCTACAGCAGCCTAGGCTGCTACGTTTTCATTTAGCCGTAGGATTGGCTTTTCAGATGTACGTATTTAATCCTGATGGTCTCCACTCCCACGTGCCCTGCACATGGTGTGAAGTGGAGACCGGGTGGAGATCCCCACGGAAGAAGCCCATCTTCACCTACCTCCCGCACTCTTCCCTTCATCCCACGGCCTTGCAGAGCCACACGCATCACGATGTATCTAGTTTCTATAGATGATTAGCTGGTGTGAGGGTTAATTTTATGTCAGCGTGACTGGGCTAAGGGATGCCCCCATAGCTGGTAAAATACTGTTATTTCTGGGTGTGTCTGTGAGGGTGTTTCTGGGATAGTCTAGCGTTTGAGTTGGTGGCCTGAGTCAAGCAGTCCACCGTCCCCAGTATGGGTGGCCCCATCTGATCTGTTGAGACAGAACACAGAGGTGGAGGAAGGGTGGATTCTCTCTCTCGTCTTGAGCTGGGACATCTGTCTTCTGTCTGGGACATTGGAGCTCCTGGTTCTTGGGCCTTTGAACTCTGGGACCTACACTAGCACCCTTTGTCCCTTGGTTCTCAGGCCTTGAGACATGGACTTGGGCTGAATGACACTGTCGGCTTTCCTGGTTCTGCAACTTGCAGACGGCGGATGGTGGGACTTCTTGGTCTACATAATGGTGTGAGCCAATTCTTAATTCATATGCATGTGTACGTTTATGTATCTGTGTCCATTTGTCCATAGCTAGCACCTCTGTCATCTATACATTATATGTACTTATCTACCTGTCACATCTACCTCATCTATACAGATCTGTCACCTGCCTACATCTGATGTCTCTCATCTTCTATCAATCAATCATATCTACCTTATCACCGATTTATCTCTATCTACCATCTGTATCTATACGTGTATCTGTCTCGTCTGTCATTCGTTTACATCCACTACTTATTATCTGTGTATATCTGTCTGTTATTACATCTATCTTTCAGCTCTCTATCTATCTACTTAGTATCCATACACATCTATCTGTTATTATTCTCTCTACTTACCTGTCTGTCTATCTATCATCTCCTATTGGTTTGCTTCTCTGCAGAACTCTGACTCTCTGACTAATAATCTCGGAAAACTCCGTGAAGATCGAATCACTGGATGCACATTGATTGTGACTATCAGTACATTTTATTCAGGTGGTGGCTGGCATGTTGGTGGCTCTTTCAGTCACGTTTGCCAGGGGAGGCTGTGTAACAAACACCCTCTGGGGTGTAGGTTCAGCACATCATGGGCTTATTTCTCTGTCACTCCTGTCCCTGCTGCACGTTGCCTGGGCCTCTCCATCCTGGGATCCAGGGCAGAGGAGTGGGTACTTTCTGGAACACCCCACCCTTGGGGCACAGGGGCAGAGCTGCGGTGGACCACGGCACAGGTGCCTCTGTGCACATTTGTCTGGCTGAGGCTGGTGTCAGTGGGGTGGAGAACAGCCCTCTCTCAAGGGCAGCATAGGTCTGGGGTGGCTGTGACAATGGGGGACAGATATCTGACCACCAGGGTGAACATGAGCTCAGAGAGTCCAGACTGGCTGCCTGTGGCCCGGGTGCCCGTCCCGTGCCTGTGCCCTCCTGGCTCTGTCTCTGAGCCCTGGTGCTGGTGGGCTCCTCCCTGCTGCAGGTCCATGCACACTGTGCTATGGATCAGCTCTCCCCACTTTGGTCTCTTTCCTCTGGCCTGCTCCCCGCAGGCTCTGGTGTGGCTGTCCCTGTGCCCCTGCACTGCCTCCCTGGGCCCTCCCACTGCACCTCGTCCTCAGCCTTTCCTGTCCCTGGACAGTGGCTAGGTCCCCCTGCCTCCTCACCTCGCTGAGCACACAGCAGGGGTGTGAGCAGCACTCTTGTGCTGGGTGGGAGCCCAGTTCACAGACTGGGTCTCATGTGTCCTCACCCCATGGTGGCAGGTCCTGCCAGTCTAGTCAGAGGCCTGCTTGCTGCTGTGAGCACAACTGGGCCACGTGGGGGTGGCGGCACTTGGCAGGGTGGGCTTCATGGAATTGAGGTCACTGATCCTTCAGGTCAGCATGCCCAGGTGGCTCCATCGTCCTCCTTCCTCTGTCCATTCTGTACCCTGTGACAACCACAGATGTCATCCCACAGATATCACCACAAGTCAAACCATGAATGTCACCACAGACATCAATCCATGTCCCAACATGGATGTCACACCACAATTGTCACAGCATGAACATGAAGCAAATCCAGTGTCTTGGTCCCAGTTTAGGGTGAAGCAGAGGGAGGGTGTGGGTGACCCCAAGTTCCTAGGTCACAGTTGTGTACATGGGACCCTGGAGGAGGAATAGGTGTGGGGCGTAGGACTTCAGTACTGGCCTTTCCAGACACATGTGGCCTAACCTGGTGGACACTAGTCAGCCTTGGTCATTTTCCACCTTCCTGACCCTCCTGAGCCCCCGGCCACCCCTCCCTCCTCCCTTACTGTCCCTTTCAAAGGCCTCTCCCCTCTGCACACATCAGAGTTGAGTTCAGTTCATGCTGGACTCTTTACTGCAACAGTGTGTCGCTGTTTAAAACCTGTCCTTGCTCCTCTAACTAGTGTCCGGCTTTGTTTTTCTCTGAAAAGCCCTCTGTCCACCTCTGTCCCTCCCACCTGATCCTCATTCCTGGAACCCGACATGCCTATAGTGGGCTGAATTTTACCCCAGAATGGCTCATGCCCCAAGTCTCAGCCATACCTGATCAGTGGGGTATTTAGATGAAATTTTGGGTTATGACTTTTGGGGATGTTGAGATGGGATGAACGCATTTTGCATGTGAGGAGGACATGAATATTTGGGGGCCACAGGGTGAACTGCCACTGGTTGAATTATGTCCCCTACAAATTCATATATTGAAGTCTTAACCCTCTGGACTTCAGCTCATGATCTTATTTGGAGACAGGGTCTTTAAGGAGGTAAGTTAGAATAGGGTCACTGGGGTGGGC
The DNA here is from genome assembly GCF_027409185.1 of Cynocephalus volans. Classification (NCBI taxonomy): domain Eukaryota; kingdom Metazoa; phylum Chordata; class Mammalia; order Dermoptera; family Cynocephalidae; genus Cynocephalus; species Cynocephalus volans. The sequence goes on from NC_084462.1 coordinate 184,659,068, forward strand.
CCTAATCCGTTATGACCAGTGGCTTTATAAATCAATAGGGCTAGGACACAGACAGGCACAGAGGGATGACCATGTGAGGACAGGGGGGAGACTGTCATCTACAAGCCAAGGAGAGAGGCCTCAGGAGGAACCAGCCCTGCCAGACCTTGATCTCGAAGCTCAGCCTGCAGACGGTGAGCGAATGAATGTGTGTGGTTGATGCTGCCCGGTGTGTGGCCTGAGCGGACCCAGAGACCTCACACGCCTCTCAGGTCTGGCTGGTGTGGGGAGTTCCTCCTGCACACGTCCGCTGCGTGGCTCTGAGCAGGGGCTCGGGGTGGTCACGAGGGCAGTCAGTGTAGGCTGTGTTGGGGAAGGGGTGGAAGGTTCTGGAGATGCGAGTAGGTGCAGGAACCCCTGACATGTGCTCGGACCTATTTCTACTATCTGTGCTTCATATGTGGATGACAGCTGGGTTGTGTATGTTCTAAGAGTGTTCCTGAAAGTGACAGAGCACCACAAATATTAGCTTAGCACAAGGACTGCTGTGTTAGAGCTTAATGCTGGGGGAAGACCTCTGCTTAAACAAGGAACAGTCTCTGACCTCTGCTTGAACAAGGAATAGTCACTGCAGTGTGCAGGAGGAATAAAGTGGGGCCACAGCTCAGCAACTTACAAAACGAGCAGTCATGTTTGCAATTGCAGGTGTCCTGGGAAGGAGATAAAGCCAGAGCCAAGGTGTCTGGCTCCAGACTTCACAGGACTGAGCCCGAGGTCGGAGATTAAGACATGTTGATCTGCAGGTAGTCACCGACTCCATCCCTGCTGTATTTTCAACATGCATCGACCTTCGCCCTTTTATTTTTTCTAATCCCCCACTGAAACCCTAAAGCAGGGAGACAGTTCTAGTCTGTCTTCTCAGACGTCTGGTTACAAACTTCCTGCCTCACAACATTTGGGACTGACAAGTCTTTTGTTTCTGAGCAGAGAGCAGTGGGATGTGAGCCATCCAGGGAGGGCATGCCCTCACCCCCAGGTGGCCTGGGCTTCCCCCCCCATTCCAATGTCTGTGGAAGCATGCCAGGGCTGATCCAGCCACGCTTCTGGGGGACTGCTTTGTGTTATTTGGGGTGCCTGCTGCTCTTGGCAAGTGGGGCCTGCAGTGGAGATTGCAGGACTTTTCCATGTGGCCATGAGACCTTTGTCCTGGGTATTCTCCCTGTGTCGGAGCTGCAGCACTGGCTGCCTGTTTTGCTTTGTTGGTGGAGGAGAAAGTATCAGGAGAAGAGCCAATGGGCTCTGGGGGAGTCAACGGGTTCTGGGGAGAGTCGATGGGCCCTGAGGTCAGGTGAGCAGCTGGTGTACATGCGGGTAAGTTGTGTATCTGTGCCATTTGTTAGACAAAGGTACTTGGAATGCAGGTCAAGACCTTTGTGAAAGTGTAAGCTGACCTCTCGTATGGTGAAGGTCTTCGATCAGGGTGTATGAATGAGCTCTCTGTGTGTCTGTTGTCTGTCCCACATTGCCCACTTTGCCTGCTGATCATACTAATATTGGGGAGGAGTGTGGGCTTTTCCTGTGTGTTAACTTTGAGAACTCTTGGATGGCCTTTGGCCCCTGTTAAAGCCCTCCAAGCCCATTGTGGGTTTGTGTTTGGGTGAGTCAGCTGTCCTGGAATTGCACCACACTTCTTGGGAAGATTTTGCTGTCTTAGCGCTTTTGAGACGAAGGATTCAGGAACTGAGCAGTCAGGACTACGGTGGAAGTCTGTTAGAACAATGTTTTTTGTTACAACACCGCTTGACCCCCATATGTGTTAGATTCTGAAGTTTTGTTTGTTGAAGTGGGTATTGAGAACTCCGTACTCTTCCTTAAGATGCATCCTACAGAATTGGTCTGAGTTTCTCTAGGCAAGCTTGAGAAACAAACTATGATCCAGAAAGTCATAATTGGCTAAATCTCTGGGGAAAATTTGTGTATTTGTGTGCACAGTTTAGAAAACCTGAGACTGTCTTAAAGCTTAAAAGTCCTTCACATAAGGATAAAAAAATTGTTAAAAGCCTTTTCTACAGAAAATTGTTTGGCAAAGAAAGGATGAACTGGAATTAGAAACACTGTTCAGCAGACATTCTGAGCCTCTAAGTTCTTTTACCTTTCTAGTTTTTTCTCTGTTGACTTTCCTGCAAGTGTTAAAACAGAAACTCACTGTCTATGGCATTTCAACCAAGATAAGGAAAAAGAAAAGTCTGTTAGAAAAAAAATCAAGGCCACTTGGAGATTTTGTTTTTTAATACAATTCAGCCAGTCCTAGCTAAATGTAAACATCAACAATTTAACCCTAAACTCATTTGAAACTAAAACCAAAGGCTGAAAAAGGGTAAAAGGCTTTTCCTTCTTAATCAGGCTGCTACGAAATTGCTTTACCCGAGGTCTGGCCAATGGGCTTTGCTGGATTCAGTGTTGTGACAAATAAAGTTTAGCCAAATAAAGACAAATAAAGTAAACGGGCCCTATAATGTCTGAGGTATAATTTAAATTCAACTGTCTTTTATTAACTGTAAGATTATATTGCTGTCTCATGATTAAAATAAAAGCTGTAAGGTCTTTGTTTATACGTATGTGTGTAAGTGTGTGTACACATGTGTACACACATTAGGCTGTATGTTGTGTCTACGTAATAGACGCTGGCATAATCAGCCAGATATGCCTTTTTAATTTACATGACCAAAAAGCCCTTTAATAAATAAGGTTGGTTAAGATTGATTAATAAAATAAAAATAAGAATGTCTTCAGAATTGTCAACATGCATTTTTGCCTCAGTTCACTGGTAAGACAGAATTATATTTGTCTTTACTAAGAAACTTTAAGGTTAAAATTATAAACCCAACCTACAACATAATGATCTTTGATGGTGTAATTCTTTGATAAATGAAACTAATTTAATATTGTTCTTTCAATGAAAGCTACTGTATCTTCCAAGTTATTGACAAAGCCTCCACATGGTTAATTTTAAAGTTTCTTACTTAGGTGAGCACTTGATATTCACAGGCAATGAAATGGTTAACACGGGATTAACTTAAAAGGAGGACTGGCTTTGTCTAGTATTTCATAAGTAATCTAGGTGTAATCGTTAAAAATAAATAAACTGGGCAAATTAAATAGTGGGTATTCATTGAATATCTAGATAATTTCCTAACAAAATACAATACTAATATATTAATTACTAAATACAAGTTTAAGCTTATATGGTTTGACTTCTTATTTTAAAGAAACAAAAGATATTTGGGTTTGTTAATGAATATGTTCTATTTCACATTGAAACCTGTGTTCTTTTAGGGCCGGCCCGTGACTCACCTGGCAGAGTGCGGTGCTGATAACACCAAGGCCCCGGGTTCGGATCCCATATACGGATGGCCGGTTCGCTCACTGGCTGAGCGTGGTGCTGACCACACCAAGTCAAGGGTTAAGATCCCCTTACCGGTCATCTTTAAACAAACAAACAAACAAACAAAAAACCAGAAACCTGTGTTTTTGCAGATTATAAAATATGTAATTATAAAATGTTTTGATACATAATAGATATTGCTTGCTTCCTACGTTTTCACTAAAATTAAGGTTATTGGAGGGAAGCCAGCCCTCTCCACCTGGAAGGAGGCAAGATCCAGCACCCAGGGTCCCAGACAGAAGCCAAGGGCAGCCCCCACTGTCCGGAAGCAGACAAGAGAGCACTTCAAAAACACCACTTCTGTGTGGGTGGCCCACCACAGCTACTGCCACAGACACGGCTGCTGCAAAAGGAGCTTGATGCCACAGCAGTGGCCACAGCCACCACGCAGGTGGCCTGCCAGAGACTTGACTGCATTGACACAAGGAAAGTCACCAGCAGAGATCAGAAAAAGAAGCGGAAGTCTCTCTCCTCAAAGCCCACTTCAGAGTAATAGAAGAAGCAAATGTCCCACTATGTGACCAGACATCAATGTAGAGATATCAGAAATATGAAAATCCGAGAAAATATGACACCCCCAAAAGAATACGGTAATTCTCAAGTAATAGAACCTATAGAGCAGGAAACCCTTGAAATGACTGAAAAGGAATTCCAAGCAACAATCTTAAGGAGACTCACTGGGACTGAATTGTGCCCCCAAGTTTTACGTATTAAAAACTTGGCCCCCACTGTGACTGTTCAGAGGGTGGGAAATCCTGTTATGGTCATTGAAAGGTGGAGCCTTGAAGAGGTGATTGGATCACGGGACTGTACTGTAGTGAATGGATTAAAAATGGTGGTCAGGGGCTTGGTTCTGAGGGCTTTAAAAGAAGAGGAGAGTCTGTCTTTCTCTCTCTCTGCTCTCTCTGCTTCCACCATCTTGCAATGTAAGTCCCCTGGGTCACTGTCACTACTGCCAGATGGACTTTGGACTTCTCAGCCTCAGAAACTGTAAGCAATAAATGTTGTTTTTAAAAAATAAATCACCCAGTTCCAAGTATTTTGTTCTAAGCAACAAAAATGGATGAATACACTCACTGAGATACACGAAGACTGAGACAACATAATGAAACAAGAAAAAATATCCAGAATATCAAGGAGGAAATTCACAAAGAGATTAATACCTTAAAAAAGAATGTAGCAGACAGAATTCATGGAACTCAACACATTCAAGAGATTCACTCAACAAAATAAAAACATAACCAATAGCTTCAGCAGCAGGCTAGAAAAAGCAGAAGAAAGAATTTCTGATCCTGAAGACAGTCTTTTCGAAATAACCCAGGTGCACAGAAAAGGAAAAAAATTTTTAAAAAATGAAGAAAATCTAAGAGAGCTAGCAGACAACCTTAAGGACACAAACATTTGAATCATGGATGTCCCAGAAGGGGAGGACAAAAGAAAAGGAGTGGAAAGTCTATTCAACAAAATAATAATGGAAAACTTCCCAGGTATAGGGAGAGACACGGGCCTTCAGATCCAGGAGGCTCAGAGATCCCCAAACAGGTCCAACCCAAAACTATCCTCTCCAAGAAGACACACTATAGTCAAACTGGCAGAGCTCAGAGACAAAGAGAATCTTAAAAGAAGCAAGAGAAAAACATCAAGTCACCCATAAGGGAGCCCCTATCAGACTAACAGCAGACTTCTCAACAGAAACTCTACAGGCCAGAAGACAATGGGATGATATACTCAAAATACTAAAAGATAAAAATTACCAGCCAAGAATACCGTATCCGGCAAGGCTATCCTTCTGAGATGAGGGAGAAATAGTGTATTTTCCAGACAAACAAAAACTGTGGGAGGTCGCCACCACACCGCCAGTCCTGCGAGAAATCCTCGAGGAAGTCCTGCATCTGGGATCCAAAAAATGATAATCACTTATATGAATAGACAAGAAAGGGCAAAACCCACTGGTAGGACAAAAGTGGAAATGAGAAAGAAAAAGGAACTAAATCTCACGACTACAAAAAGCCACAGTGACAATGTCATACTGCCCCTGCTTAATTTCTGATTTTAGTCATTTTGGTCTTCTCTCTTTTTTCCCTCGTCAGTCTAGAGAAAGGTTTGCGAATTTCCCTCATCTTTTTAAAGGATCAACTTTGGTTTTGCTGATTTTCTCTATTGTTTTTTAATCCCCTATTTCATATCTTTCTGTTGTAATCTTTCTTATTTCCTACTTATATTTGCTTTTCCTTTAGTTTGCTCTACTTTTTCTGTTTTCTTAAGTTTACATTACTGATTTGAGATTTTTCTTATTCTTAATATAGGTGTTTACAAGTACAGATTTTCTTGTAAGCACTGCGCGAGCCCCGCATCCTATAAATTTTGACATGTTGTGCTTTGATTTCTGTCTCAAACTACTCTGTAATTTCCCTGTGATTTTTCTTTTTATCCATTGTTTATTTAGGAGAGTTTTTAATTTCCACACATTTGCAAATTTTCTAAATTTCCTTCTGTTATTGTGGTTATAGACCATATTTTCTATGATCTTAGTCTTTTAAAATGTATCGAGACTTGTTTTATGGCAAAAAGCCCCCCACAATAACTACATTCTACATTTTGTAATGATGAATATGCCAACTTTCCTGATGTGATCATCACATTTTGTACACAAATGCTGATAGTCAACTCTGTACCCCACAAATATGTGTAATCAGTGATGTTTCATTAAAATAAGGTTATTAAGAGCTAAAAGTCAGAGCTTATTAAGTTATTTCAAAGGATAAATTTAGGAAGGAAATAGAAGCAAGATAGAAGGGAATTAATAAGTAGAAGAAATAGGAAGAAAGTTATGGATTTAAAGATGTAAGCCAGACAAAGAAACAGAAATACCGCCTGTTCTCACTCATAACCGGCTGCCAGGAAGGAAGGAAGGAAAGAAGGAAGGAAGGAAGGAAGGAAGGAAGGAAGGAAGGAAGGAAGGAAGGAAGGAAGGAAATGACCACGGCAATACATCGAACTTGGCAGAAGCAGAGAACAGACCAAAGGATGCTAGAGATGGGGAAGGGAGGAAGGAGATTTGGGAAGTGACAGGTTGGGCAAAGGACATACAGAAATATCATGATTTGTAAGAATCAATATGCTAATCATAAATAAAAATTTAAAATAAAAAGAAAAGAGAATGATTTTATGTCAATGGAATCTTGCACACTAATTTTTTTTCCTGAAAGTAACTGGTCATTCGGAAACAGGAAATATGGGATGAAACAGAAAATCTAAGACGTGTCATGAAAATGTCTAAATAAGTCATGTTAATGGTTTGCGAAGGGTCAATTTATAAAAGAATTTTGTGTCTGATTAAGTAGACTATAATTAAAAGGAAATTATTCCTAAGTCTTTCTAAAACTTGAGCTTTGACATTAAGACACTGATACAGAACTGAATTCCCGGCCGTATTAGAAGAACAAGGTTTTCTTGAAGTATTGATCTGCTCTTAGTAAAACTGCAGGAGGTTTTGATTTTTAATTCTAAGATCTGTTTTCTCTAACAGCCAATCATCTAAACTACAGTTTCTATTTTTGACACATTTTTTCTGAGATTCATTTAACCTCCCTATTTTCACGTTAAAAATTCTGTCTTCCTTTAGAATAAGAATTTTATTTCTTGAGGTAAAATCCTCCCCCCGAAGTTCCTTAGACTCACGTCTCAGAGGTTCATCTTTCGCTGCGTTTCACTGTGCAGGATTCACAGGCTGTATTCACCTGCAGCCCCCGCTCTCCCCACCCGCGGGAAGGTTTGAATAACTCTGCTGTTATCATCTGACGCTGCAATGTTGTCTTCGTCAGGTTTTGGGTTACTTTAAAACATCAAGCTTTCAAAGGGTTAACGTTTTGACATCCAGGTAACCTTCTGAGTTGCTTGTGAAGTCTCTGAGGATCACTTTGGTTGGATAAATGGCTATTATTTCACAGTGACCCATGATCCTGTTTAGATAGATTAAATCTTTATGAAGTAATTGGGCTTATTTGGTAAATTATATGAAAAATATGGTCTAATGATGAATGTTATTAGATCCTCTTTCAGTTACATTTATGGATATGTTGTTGATACAAGTGTTGTAAAATTATATAAATGTAAAAAATCTGAGATATTATCAGTCATATTTTGGTTATTAAATTAAATCTTTAAGGGAATATTTATATAAATATACTGTTGATAAGAATATTCTAAAGAAAGATTATATTAAATTTATAAAAGTCTGATGGTCCTGAGGTGACACCATCAGTCATAATGCTGGTTGTTATCTTAAGGTGCTGAATGCAATAGAAATAATCAGGTTTCCTGGTCATCTGTTGTTTACAACAAATTCTCACCAGATTTTAGCAATGACTATTCCGGGTCTCTGTCATCCACGGTTTTGATTTTTCTGTAAAGGCATCTGCAATCAGATTCGGGAAAAGACTACAACAAGTACTCTCAAATACAGGCGGCAAATAACTTTCAGATCAATGAACAAAATAAAAGATTTTCAGAACTCTGATAAGCAACTTGATGGGTTTATAAACCTGCTAATCAAGGTTAAACAGAAAATTGATTGCAAAGGTTAAATAACTGATAAAGATAACACTTTTATGACTTTTGCTTAAAACTTTGTTGGTTCTTAAATGTTTTGTTTTCCAGATTTAAGGAAAACTTCTGTCTTAGGCTATGTATAACTTACAGCAATTTGGTAAAATATACTTTTATGAACAAAGATGGAAACATTTGCTTTCTCTCTATTTGACTGCTCCAAAATTTGAAAATTGTTTGTGAATATCCTTATAATTTTTATGACAACATGGTTATTTGCATAAGTTCAATGACCATTTGCTCTCTTTAGAACAGGATACAATTGAAAACATTGGTTACATTGCTAAGGCCTTAACTGGAATATCATGTTTGAGAATGTGCACGAAATGCCTGACTTTGGATGTTCTCAGCCTTACAGTCCTCAACCTACACTGAAACTGTCACTGCCTGGAAAACCCGAGAACTTTAAAAGTGAGATAAAGTCCAGTGTCTGCCTTGATTTGGCTTCCTAGCCAAATCTGAGATTCCTACGTAATCAATGTAGGAAAATTATATTTCTAAAGAAAACCCATAATATACCTGTTATAAAATTATAGCTCTGTGTTTTGTATTTGACTTTTTCTTATCCACCTGTAGATTGAACTGGATCCTGAATTCTTCTCTGTTCCTCCAATACCACTGTATTCCACAGAGTTACTAAAATTGGAAACTGCTCTGTTCCTGAAGCACTATGGGCTGAAACTAAATGCGTTGTGGTGGACGGGTCTCATGTCTGATGTACGGGCCACACAAAATACTCACCAAACTGCCGAATGCTGTATGAGACTCTTACCCCTCTGATGTTTATCTTTTTCGCTTGACAGGATTATTCAGCTGGTTATAAAATAGCATGTCTCTTCTAAGTGCCTGACCCCACTTCATGTTGCCCTAATTTGGCCTAACTGCTGTTTCATCTCTCCCCGATGCGGGACGCGACTACCTGGAAGTGAGCCTTCCCAGCATCAAAGGATCCGTCTATCTGGGAACGAGCCTCCCCAGCACCGAGGGACCTTTCCAATCAGAAAATTGATCATCAATGCTTTCATGAGGAATATTTTGATGAGAAAGGAGGAAATGATGTCTTGTCTACGAAAGCAGTTCTCTAAAGTATTCACAGTCTTGAAGGGGTTGGGGGACTCAGGACTTGGATAAGACATCCAGTTCTGAAACAAAAGATTCATGTAAGTTCTTAAAATTGTCGATGTACCAATTAATGAATAGCTTGCTAACTCTGAGTAAGCTGCCAAGTAATGATAGATGACTGCACGCTTTAGATTTTCTGTTGGCAGAATAGGAAAGGATTTACACCTTAGCAAACACCACCTATCCTACTTACATTAATACCTCGGGAGAAATTGAGACCTGAGTTAATAAAATATTTTCCCATGCATAATGGTTACGAGAGGTGCGGTCTGCTGACCCTCTCAGTGATTTATGTAGTTGGTTACCTTTGGGGTTAAAGAAATCTATTTCAATCTGCATTCCAGACTGTTATTATTGTAATCATTAGTGTTTCTGTTCTCCCTCTTAGGCTTAAACACTGTATTACATCTACTACCACCTGTTGTCAATCAAAAGTTAAGACAATAGATAAACGAATGCTCTCAGTCCCTCTGCCACTCAAGCTGGGTACCAAAAACTATGTCCTCCGTCACGTCAAGAGTTCCTTCCCAAATTAACCCTTTCCTTTTCACTCTATCCTAGCAGGAAGTAGCCCGAAGAGTCATTAGCCTGTGTCCATGGATACGGATGGAACTGTTGGCAGTGGGCAGTGGGATAGAGCGTGACAAATGTTAACTTAGCATAAGGGCAGCCTCGTTAGAGCTTAGTGCGGAGGAAAGAACTCCGCCTGTGCAGTGAACAGTCGCTGCGGTTGTAGGAGTGATAAAGGAAGGCCACGGCTCACCAGCATTTGGGACTGATTGGTCTTTTGTTTCTGAGCAGAGAGCAGCGGGACCTGGGTGCTGGTAACAGTGAGACTCAGACTTTTTTGAATGTTTTATTGTCATTAAAAAAAGAGAAACATTAAAGACGATGAGCTCTAAAAAATGAAAAAGTAGAAACGAAGCTACCAAAGCTGGAACTGTGGCGTTTCCTTTGCGTGATTTCTGGGACATGTCCCCCACAGTCATGGCAGGCGATGGCTTCTCCCCAGCTCGCGTCTTCCTTCCTGAGTGGAGGTCCTGACGTGGCACCTGCCCAGAACTGTGGTGGGAGGAACGGGACGTGGAGGCCTGTGTCCGGCGTCTGTGGCCAGCCTGCCCCGGGTCGCCAAGGCCCCGGCTCTCTCCTCGGTCTTCTGGTCTCTGAACCCCTGGTCCAAGTGAACTGCTCGCTCCTGCTGTGGGGGACTCAGGGCCAGATCTCGACCTCCAGGACTCTGCCACCACTGCCTGACACGCCACCTCCTCCACGCCCTCCCTGCAAGGCTCCTTGGCCGCCTCCTTCCGTTGCCCACTGAGGCCGAGCCGCCGCCTGGGACCATCCCCTTCTCAGACGGTCCCTACCCTTGTGCCCCTGGGCTCTGCAGTGGCCACATGGCCCAGGCCCTTGTCCGAGTGGCACACGGAGACCCCAGCGTGGAGGCTCCTTCCCGGGAGCCAGAGGAAGACGTTCTCTGCTTGAAGTGAAAACAAGCCTGTTCCTCCAGCCAGGGCTTCACAGAGGGGCCCAGGATGGAGCCTGGCTGGGCGAGGGCTGGACGAGGGTGATCGAGTGAGTGTCAGCAGCACTTCCAGAAGCTTCCCTGGTGGCTTCCCAGCCCTGGTGGCAGATGTTCCCACTTGGTGATTGAAACGATGAGCCTGTCTTGGAAACCCTGCATTCAGGAGGTCGGTGTGCACGGGGTCAGCTCAAGGCTGGTGGCCGCCCTGGTGGACACCCGGGAATGCCGGCCTGGCCTCCTCCCTGGTGACGGCACCCGGCTGACCCCAGGGCAGGGCTGTCCTGGTGAGGGGACACACAGGCACCATGGCAGCTGCCGTGGAGTGTCCAGCAGGCATCCAGGCAGCTGAGGTTTGGGGTAGAACCTACCACCCTCAGGGTTCTCCAAAGGGGGAAGGGTCTGGGGGCAGCAGGATGGGGTCGGCTGGGGGTGGCTGCGAAGACAGAGAGCCATAGGGCCAGAGAGCAGGAGGTCAGAGGGCAGGATGTGTGGAGTGGCAGGCTGAGCCACAGGCTGGATGGGGTCCTGGATGGGGTGGGGAGTCCTGGACACCCTCACTGGAGGGTGGTCTAAGCTCCCTGCCCGATCATGTTCCTGTAGTGGCGAATGATAATCTGCTTCAGCTCCAAGAAGAAGAGAAGATCCACTTCACCTGCAGGGGACAGTGCAGGGTGAGCAGGGCCAGGACCCCAAGACCAGCCCCTGCATCAGCCCACCCACCAAGGAGTGCACCACTGCCTGTACCAGGGCTGGACTTGGAGAGAAAGGCCTAGGCAGGTCCAGTGAGGGGGAAACATTGGGGACAGCATGAGGACTGTGGAGACAAGACAGAGTGAGGGCAATGTGGGGACAGCATGTGGTTGGAGTGGGGAGTGAGTGGGGACAGTGTGGGGGCAGAGTGGGAGACAGCATAGGGCCAGCGTGGGGACAGTGTGAGAACTCTGGAAGAAAATATGGGGACAGAGTGGGAGCGATGTTGGGGGCAGAGCGGGAGACAGCATAGGGCCAGCGTGGGGACAGCGTGGCCCACCTTGAAGACGGTGACGGTGGCGCTGTAGCACACGCTGAGCAGGAAGAGCGTGATGAAGATGGTGATGGTCGTCCACAGCCCGTCCAGCTCCCCGTCCTGGGCCTCGGCACAGCTCTCGTCGGGTGGCAGCGCTGGACAGGGAGGGGGTGGTCAGTGCTGTGTCCTCCCCCGTGGGGCCTCTGGGGGGCGTGTCTGTCTGTGGCGGGGCAGGGGCATGGCGGGAGGCCCAGGAGGAAGGGCCCCGGCTGGGCTGGGCCACAGCACCCTGAGGTCAGCTCTCCTTGGCCGTCCCCGTTGGGCACCAACCTCAGCTCCCCCAACTCTTCCAGCTTGTGACCCTGGGATCTGCCAGACACCCCTGGCCATGGAAGGTGGCCTGGCCAGCCTTGAGGTCCACTCCCTCTCTCCACACCCTGGTGTTGCGGCTGGCAAGGGCAGCGTAAAGACTTCTGCCCCCCTGCAGGGCAGTGGCTCTGCAGTGGCCTCCCCCTGGTGACCTGGCACAGAGGGCAGAGCACGTCCTAGGATGACCCTGGTACAAGGAAGGGCACTACTGGAAAAGGGGCCATGGTCAGGGCAGGGACAGTGCGGTGTCTCTGTGTGTGAGGGTCCGTGTGGGTGTGGGGACTTGTGTGCGTTGGAGGGGGTGTAGGTGCCTCCTCGTAAGAGCGGGGCTGCGTGTGTCTCAGCTGGTAGCATGTGACGGCCACAGGGTGCTGAGGTGCACATGGGGGCACGGGAAAAGGTCAGCGTCCAGGCAAGCGTCCATGTGACTGGGGGCCTTGCTGTGCTCTGGCGTCATTCATTGTGCCCCATATGACAACCCAGTGTGCTGGTTGTGTGCACATGTGTGTGCATGTGTGTGTGACGTGTCCTCATGGGTGGTCGGTGTCCTCACGGATGGGCAGCCCTCACCGCATGCCTGGGTAGAACTGTCTGGGCTGTGTTGTGAGGGGAAAATCAGGTCCTGTCCTTACACTCATGGGCCAGGCGTGCCTCCTGAGGGGACACAGAGTGACCCTGTGGACACGGCACTGGGGGGTAAGGACAGGCTGGGACAGAGTTGGTAACTGAGTGCTGGTTTTCCTTCAGTGGCTCCTAGGGGTTTCCTGCTGCCCGGCTCAGAGCTGCTGGGCGCTGCAGGGAGGGCCCGAGAGAGGGGCAGCCTCTGAATAGCCCCCTTCAGAGGGTGACCCCTGGGGCCATGAGAGGAGCCACGATTGGAATGCCCCCTCCTTTGGGAGGGCAGTCCCCGGGAATACCCAATCCTGGGCTGCCTGGGCACTGCACACTGTGGATCTGCCCCACGTGGGACCCGCTCTCCCTCCCTCATGAAGACCACTCAGGCCATAGCCTCGGAAAGAACCATGACAGTCTCGCAGGGTCCCAGGGCAGCACTGGGTGCTTTATTTCCATGCTGGGGCACCCGGAAGTATGTACAGGGTGGGTGGGTGGGTGGGCGCTGAGAGTCCTCGCAGGACCCCGAGAGCCTGCGGGGGAGCGAGGGGCTTGCCGGGCCCTGCGCTCATTTACCCGGAGGCATGGAGATGGACTCCTGCGTGCTGTGGTTTTTCAGGGCCTCGTGCAGGACGTGGCAGGTGAATTCGTCTTTATTCTGCCACTGCCTCTTGTCCACCATGAGCTTGCTGTAGACGAAGTAGGTGCCGTCATCGTCCAGCACAGACGGCGTGGTCTTGTAGTTCTCAACTGGCTGCTTGTTGTGCTTCCACTCGACGTAGATGTCATCAGGGTAGAAGCCTTTGGCCAAGCAGGTGACACTGACCTTGCTGTTCACCATCTCCTTTGCGGATGGGGCCAAGACGTACACCTGCGGCTCCATGGGCTGCCCTGTGGAGACAGAGGTCAGCACAGATGGTCACCCCCAGGGTGGAGGGATGGCCAAGCTGGCCCCTGTCCATGTGGCTGAGGCAGCCACACCTGCCCCACCGCTCTCACCTTTGGCTTTGGAGATGGTTCTCTCAATGGGGGCTGGGAAGGCATCGTTCTTAACCTTGCACTTGAATTCCTTGCCCTTCAGCCAGTCCTGGTGCCGGATGGGCAGGACGCTGACCACGCGTAACGTGCTGTTGAACTGCTCCTCCCGGGGCTTGGTCTGGGCCGTGTGCACCTGCTTGCCATCCACGAACCAGCTGATCTGGAACTCGGGGTCATCCTGACTGATGTCCACCACCACGCATGTGACCACTGGGCTGAGGGACATCATGAGGAGGTCCTTTGGTTTCGGGGGGAAGATGAAGACTGAAGGTCCTCCCAGGAATTCAGGAGCTGGCATGGAGACCGAGGCAGGGTGGTCAGCACCTGGTGGAGCCTGTCCTTGTGCTCAGATGCTGCTCTCAGACTCCCATCCCCCCTTGGGATGAAGGGGAGTCCTGGGCTGACTTACGTGAGCACTTGGGACACGTGGGGATTTCGGGGTTTGAGTCTCGGGGCACTGCTGAGAGAGAATGGGGGTTACTGGGGCCTGGGAGGAGAGAAGTGTCCAGCTCTCCATGAACCTGAGAGCTTGGAAACAGACAGGAGTCTCCCCAGTTGTCCTGGGCTGGGAGCACCGACCCCGGCCAGGTTGCCCAGCCAAGGCATGTCCAGACAGGAGGGCTGACCCCGAGCCTACCTTCTGGTGCATGATCCTCCCTGTGGCCTGTCCTCTCACCAATGGTCTTGTCCACCTTGGTGCTGCTGGCCGGGTGGGCTACATTGCAGGTGACTTTCTGGCTGGGCCAGGTGCTGGTGGGCACGGTCACCATGCTGCTGAGGGAGTAGAGCCCCGAGGACTGCAGGACAGACGGGAAGGTGTGCACACCGCTGGACAGGGCACCTTGGTTCCAGGACACAGTCACTGGCTCAGGGAAATAGCCCTGGACTAGGCAGCCCAGGGTCACCATGGGGCTGGACGCGTCCCCGCAGCTGGGCAGCAGAGGGAAGACCGAGGGGGCCTTGGTACTGGCTGCAAGAGAGGAGGCCCTGTGTGACCATGGTGTTGGACATAAGGGACCAGGCCCCAGAGGCCCCTCTGTTCCTGGCTCTCCTGGGGCCTGGTCTCCCTGCAGGGATCCAGTGCTGGGCTCCTGGGTGTCAGGTGCCCACCTGGCTGGACCCACCTACCTCTCCTCAGCCCCCTCCCTGCCCAGGAGGCTCCAGGACAGGCCCCGTCCCCAATGTGCTTCAGGACGTCCGCAGGCCAGCTGCTCAGCTGTGGCTCTCTGCTGCCCAGGGCCTGGTGTCCTGCAGCCTCAGACACTGGGCTCCTCAGCCCGGTCAGCACATGATTCTGCCTGGAGCCAGCACAGTCCTGGGCCTCCAGCCTCTTCCCCAGCTCTGCTCACCCATGTCACCGCGGGCATGGCTTGCCTGGGCCTCCAGCCCCTTACCCCTGCTCCTGCCTCTGGTGGGTGCCCGGCCAGATGGTGGCCCCTGCTCTTGGCCAGCTTCTGGCTGATGCCCCAGTCCTTGGCCCTGTCTCCACAGGCTGACCCTGCCCTGACTGAGCTTGCCCCTGCCTGGTGGGGTGGGCCTTGGCCACCCTTGGCCCCTTCTCTGCTCCCTGCCCCTCTGCCCAGAGCTAGGTCACGGCTGCTCTCTGCCTCTGGGTCCCGAGTCTTCTGGAGGTGGCTCTGCAGGCAAGGAGCCCAGGCCCTGTCTCTAGTCAGGTCAGCATCACCCATCCCTGGACCCAGCACCACCGTCCCTGCCCTGAATCAGCCCACACTCCTCAGACTCCCCACCAACCCTTGTACCTCTGCTCTCTGTGGGTCTCACCCACCCCATGCCAGCCCAGGATCCCACATCTGTGCTACGGCCCCGAGCTCCTGGCCGCAGTCCCTCCTGGTCTTCCTTGAATCCTTTCCTGTGGTTCACCCAGAGCCCCTCCCTCCAGCAGCCCTGCCTTCCACCCTTCCTGCTCCTGGGTGGGCTGTGGCCTGTCCTGTCCTTCCTGGCCTACTATCCAGCTCCTGCTTGATCTTGAACCTTCCTCCTGGTGGGGACCCTGATGAGCTCGGCCCAGGCTCCCCAAACTCCTACCCCTTCCCCCCCGAGCACTGGTAGGAGTCTTGCTCCTGCCCTGCCCTTTCCTCTCCTCCATGGAGCCAGCACCCCCAAGCCTCAGGGAGGCCCCTTTCATTTCTCTGGTGCTGGCCTAGTGACACTAGGACCTTGGTGTGTGGGTCAGGTGCAGCCCCGACCTCCAAGGAAGCTAAGCCTGTACCTGCCAGACCTGTCCCCTTTGACCCCTGTCCCTACTTCTCATCTTTACGGCCCAGCCTGGCCTCCTGCTCTCCTGTGACCTGCATCCCAGGCTTGGGCAGCTTCTGCTCAGCCCTGATTGGGCCCCTCCGGGCCCTGGGCACCTGTTCTCTGCAAGCACACCTGTCCGTGCAGGTGACCTCAGCCCCGAGCCCCTTCCCTATCCATCCCAGCACCTTGGAGCCGCTCACTGGGCTCAGCTCACACTGTCCCCCGTGCACATGGAGGCTCACCTGAGCGCTCCTCAGACCTCAGCTGTCCCTGCTGCCTGCACCTGATTGGCTCACACCAGAGCCCAGGGCTCCCTGCAGCTCAGCACTCTGTCCCCTGAGCTTTTGGGCTGCTCCTGCCCCTCCTGCAGCTGCTCACCTGTGACTGCTCTGCCCCAGTGCCTTGAGTTCTTGGGGCTCCCCCTTTCCATCCGGGTACTGTTACGTGAGGCTGCTCTGCCCTTGTCTCCTGAGCTAAAGTGGCTATCCATGCCCATCCTGCCCCTGCTCACCTGTGGCTGCTCTGCTCCTGTACCCTGAGCTCCCAGACATCCCCCTGCCCATCCTGCCCCTGTGCACATGTGGCCCATCTGTACCTGTCTCTTGAGCTCCTGGAGGTCCCCATATCCATCCTGCCGCTGCTCACCTGAGGCTGCTCTGGCCCTGTCCCCAAGCTCCTGGGGCTTCCCTTGCCCATCCTGCCCCTGCTCACCTGTGGCTGTTGTGGCCCTGTCCCCAAGCACCTGGGGCTCCTCCAGCCCGTCCTGCACCTGCTCACCTGGAGCTGCTCTGGCCCTGTCCCCAAGCCCCTGGGGCTCCCCCTGCCCATCCTGTCCCTGCCTGCTCATCTGTGGCTGCTCTGCCCCTGTCCCCAAGCTTCCGGGGCTCTCCCTGCCCATCCTGGCCCTGCTCACCTGAGGCTGCTCTGTCCCTGTCCCCTGAGCTCCTGGGGCTCTCTCTGCCCATTCTGTCCCTGCCTGTTCATCTGTGGCTGCTCTGCCCCTGTCCCCAAGCTCCTGGGGCTCCCCTGCCCATCCTGCCCCTGCTCACCTGTGGCTGCTCTGCCCCTGTCCCCTGAGCTTATGTGCTGCCCCTGCCTGTCCTGCCCCCCGTGTCCTTCTGCTGGCTGTGGTCTACCTGCTACCCATTACCGTCACTAGCCTGCACTGCCTGCTCTGGGCTTGAGCTCCTGCTCTTCCCCGAGCCTGTCTTGATGCAGCCGCACCGTTTTGTGTGAGCCTGAGCACATGTACGCCCTCGTTGGCCCCTTCTGCTCCACTCCCAGCTCATCTGCTACCCACAGCACTGGCTGTGGTGGAGGCCCCACAGCCAGCACATCTGACTGTGCTCTGGGCTTGGGGTGGCTCTGCCTGCCCACCGAGGGCCCTTTGGCCTCCCGGGGTTACTGCTCGTCCTCCCGTCTGCTGCGTCCCCAGCGCAGACCTATCCTGCCCAGCCAGACATCTGTCCTGCAGCTGGCTCTGCTCCAGGTGTGCACTGCCCTCCACCCCAGCTCGGCTGTGGACCCAGGATTTGTGTCCAGCTGAAGTCCGGCTCCCGGGCTTCCTCTCTCCCGTCCCATGTGTTTCTCGAGGCCATGGGCCCAGTAGTCTCATGGCCTTGGTCAATCCGTGGCGTGTCCAGCTCTGCTGGTCTGTGTAGTCCCCTGCCCACGGGCTCCCTCTCTCCCTGTCCTGGCTCAGCTGACCAAGCCTCTCCTTGTGGAGGCTGGTCTGTCCTCTGCTTCTTGCCCACCTCCTGTGGCCTGTTATGCCGGTCAGTTCTGGGTGATAGGCTCTGGCCCCCTCTCCTTCTGCAGCCTTTGCTCTGAGCCCAACCCCACTCACCATGGTGGGGCCATGGAGGAAGCTCCCCTGCAGCCGGCTCTAGGGAGTCCCTGAGCCCTTCCTGCTCTGGTTGTGCTCTGGCAATGCAGCTCGGGCTTCCTAGGTCCTCAGATGTGTAAACGTCCCCCACCCCTCACAAAGACTAAGAATGGGATTGAAACCAGGTGCAAGGCTTATCTCCTGAGTTCCCTTTTCTTCTGGTATTTTCCGTGTCAGAGTGCGTGGGGGGGAGTCCAGTATGGCCGAGGCTGCCTCATGTGGGTGGGTGCATGGGGGTGGGGTTGCGGGTCCTGGGACCCAGGGTAGAGAGCAGGATGCCCGGCCACCATGAGCTGCTCTGCACTCTCTGCCTCCCATAGTCCCTGGGCTGGCTGGAGACTGGGCCTGCTCCAACCTGATGCGTCTTTGAGGACTCAGGCCTCTAGTTACCTGGGCCTTTCACCTGAGCCTTCTGGCCCTGCCCAGCCCCGGTGGCTGCAGAGAGAACAGGTGCCCAAGGCCAGGAGGGGACCTATTGGCCATTTGTAAGTCTTCTTTTGAAAAATGTTTATTCAGGTCATTTGCCAATTTTTGAAATTGGAGTATTTATTTCTTCTTACTGTTGAGTTGTTTAAATTCCTTGTATATTCTGGATTTTAATCCCGCATCAGATGAATAGTTTGCAAATATTTTCTCCCATTCTGCTGGTTTCCTCTTTGCTCTGTTGGTTGTTCCTTTTACTGTGAAGATTTTTAGTTTGATGTAGTCCCGTATGCCTAGTTTTTTATTTTGTTGCCTGTGCTTTAGAAGTCTTCTACATAAGGCTTTTGCTCTGGCCAATATCTTGGAGTGTTTCTCCTATGTTTTCTGCTAGTATCTTTATAGTTTCAGGTCTTACATTTAAGCCTTTAATCCATTTTCAGTTGATTTTTGCATATGGTGAGATAGGGGTCTAGTTTCATTCTTCTGCATACGGATACTCACTTTTCCCATTTATTGAAGAGACTGTCCCTTCCCCCAAAGTATGTTCTTGACAGCTTTGTCGAAAATCTGTTGGATATAGATACATGGATTTATTTCTGAGATCTCTGTTCTGTTCCATTGGTCCATGTGCTTGTTTTGATGCCAGTCCCATGCTGTTTCTGTTTTTGTTTTGGCAGCTGGCTTGTATGGGTATATGCACTCTTGACCTTGGTGTTGTAACATCATGCTCTAACCAACTGAATTAACTGGCCAGCCCTTGTTCTGCTTACTATACCTTTGTAGTATATTTTGAAGTCAGTAGTATAATACCTCCAGCTTTGTTCTTTTTGCTCCCAACTGCGTTGGGTATTCAGGGTCTTTAGTGGTTCCATATGAATTTTAGGATTTTTTTTTCTATTTCTGTGAATAATGTCATTGGTATTTTGATAGAGATTGCACTGAATCTATAGATTGCTTTGGGCAGTGTGGTCATTTTGACAATGTTAATTCTTCCAATCAATGAATATGGAATGTCTTTCTATTTTTTTGTGTCCTCATGTTTCTTTCATTAGTCTTGTACAGTTTTCATTGTAGACATTTTTCAGATCCTTGGTTACATTTATTTTTAGGTATTTTATTTTTTTGGTAACTATTGTAAATGGAATTGCTTTCTTGATTTCTTTTTCAGCTAGTTCTTTGTTGGTGTACAGCAATGCTACTGATTTTTTTTTTTTTATGTTTGGAAAAATGCCCTTTGCTTGAATTTTTTTGGAATAGTTTGATAAGAATTGGTATTAATTCTTCTCTAAAAGTTTGGTAGAACTCAGGCATGAAGCACTGGGTTCTGGGCTTTTCTTTGTTGGAAGACTGCTGATTACTAATTCAACCTGGTTATACTGTTGATCTGCTCAGGTTTCTATTTTTTCTTGGTGTAGTCTTGGTAGGTTGTACATGTCAAAATTTATCATTTTCTCTAAGTTTTCCAATTTGTTGGAGTATAGTTGTTCACAATAGTCTCTAATGATTCTTTTTATTTTTGTGCTATGAGTTGTAATGTTTCTTTTTTCATTTCTGATTTTCTTTATTTGGGTCTTCTTTCTTAGGTAGTCTAGCTAAATGTTTGTCAATTTTGTTTATCTTTTCAAAAAACCAACTTTTGGTTTTGTTGATCTTTTGTATCTTTTTTTGGTCTCTATTTCATTTAGTTGTGCTGTAATCTTTATTATTTCTATCTACTCAGTTTAGATTGAATTGTTTTTGTTTTTCTAGTTTCCTGATGTGTGGTGTTAGGTTGTTTACTTGAAATCTCTCTACATTTTTGATGTAAGCACTTATTGCAATAAATTTCCCTCTTAGTACTTCTTTTGCAGTATCCCACAAGTTTTTGTGTGTCATACTTCTCATTTAAGAAATCTTTCGGTTTCCTGCCTAATTTCTTCCTTGACCTATTCATCATCCAGGAGCATGTTGTTTAGTTTTCATGTATTCAGTTTCCAAAGTTTCATTTGTTATTGATTTCTAGTTTTATACTGCTTGATACTTGAAATTATTCAAATTTTTAAAATTTGTTGAGACTTGATTTGTGGCCTAACATGTGGTGTATCATGGAGAATGATCCATGTGTCTTTTGACAAGCAAAAGATGAGAGAATTCATCACTACTAGATGAGCCTTGCAAGAAATAATTAAGGGTGTACCACTACTAGAAATGAAAAGATGATAATTAGTATGATGAAAACATGAAAAACTGCAAAACTCACCTGTACAGGAAAATTAATAATTCAAACTCAGAACACCTCAATGTAATGGTGCTATGTAAATCCTTTAATCCTCAAATATGAAAGTTTAAATTTAAAATGGTCAAAACCCAGCAGCTATAATTGGTGGGAAAAGAACAAACAATATATATAAATGTAAATTAAGGCAACAAAAATATAATTTGTGTGTGTGTGTGCATGTATTTGTGCATGTGCATGAATTTCACACTAATTTGTGCAACCAAAGTTAAGTTTCTATGGCTTAATATAGTTTATTATAGCCAACAGACTTTTTATGTTAGCCCCAAGGTAACTATGAAAAAAGAAAATGCAACAGTTACACAAATGAGAAAGAGAAAGAAAACAAAGCTTAGCAGTTCAGAAAACCACCAATCCACAGAGGCAAATAACAACAAGAATAAAAAAGGAACTAAGGATCTATAAAATAACTAAAAAAATTTAACAAAATGGCAGAAATAAATTATCACATATCAGTGATAACCTTGATGGAAATGAATTAAACTCTTCAATTAAAACATATAGAATGGCTGAGTAGGTAGAAAAACAAGGCCCAATGATATATTACCAAGTAGGTAGAAAAACAAGACCCAATCAGTTAGCTGATTCTACAAGAGAATCAGCTAACTATAAAAAGACAAACAGAATGAAAGTTAAAGGCTGGTAAAAGATACTCCATGCAAATGGAAACCACAAGTGAGCAGGAGTAGCCATACTTATATCAGATAAAATAGACTGAAAATCAAAAAGTATAAAAAGAGACAAAGAAAGTTATTACATAATGATAAAGGAATCAGTTCAATGGGAGGATATAACAGCTGTTAATGTATGTGCAGCACCCATACCCGGAGCACACAGATATATAAAGCACACATTAGTAAGCCTAAGGGGAGAAATAAATTGCCAATTCAACAATAGTAGGGGACTTCAACACCCTGCTTTCAAAAATGGACAGATCATCTAGACAAAAAATAAGCAAAGAAACATCTGACTTAAACAGCACCATAGACCAAATGGACCAGATAGACTGAACAGCAGCAGTGTAAACAGTCTTCTCAACTGCACATGGATCATTCTCCAAGATAGATCATAGGTTAGCCACAAAAGAAGTCTACACAAATTCAAAAAGATAGAGATTGCAGTGGATTGAATTGAGTCCTCCCAAAACTCACTGAAGCTTGAATTGTGTCCCCCAAGTTTTATGTATTAGAAAAGTATCCCCCATTGTGACTGTTAAGAGGGTGGGAATCCTATTATGGTAATTGAAAGGTGGAGTTTTGAAGAGGTGATTGGATTGTAGGACCTTGCAGGAGTGAATGGATTAATAATGGTGGTCAGGGGCGTGGTTCTGAGGGCTTTAAAAAGAGAGTGAATGAGGAGGTTACTCTCTCTTCTCTCTCTGCTCTACCATTTTTGCACTGTGATACCCTGATGTCACTGAAGTCACGAACAAAAAAGGCTTTCACCAGATGTGTTCCCTGGACTTTGGACTTCCCAGCCTCTGAAACTGTAAGCAATAAAATTTGTTTTATTTAAATCACCCAGTTCTGTGTATTTTGTTATAAGCAACAGAAATGGACTAATACAGAGATCATATCAAGTATCTTTTCTGACCACAATGATATAAAACTAGAAATTAACAACAGGAAAATTTTCAGAAACTTTACAGATACATGGAAATGAAACAGCATGTTCCTAAGCAGCCAATAGGTTAATGAAGAAATTAGATGAGAAATTTAAAAATTCCTTGAGACAAATGAGAATGGAGACACATCATAAAAAAACCTACATAGCCAAAGCAAGTCTAAGAGAAAAGTTTATAATAAGAAATTCCTATATTAAAAATGAAGGAAAATTTCTAATAAACAACCTAATGATGCACCTAAAAATGTAGAAAAGCAGAAAACTAAGCCTAGAATTGGCAGAAGGAAAGACATAATAAATCTCAGAGCAGAAATAAATGAAATAGAAACCGAGAAAGCAATTGAAACTACTGGTGAAAGGAAGAGTTGGTTTTTTGAAAAGAGAAACTAAATTGACCCACCATTAGCTAGACTAACCAAGAAAAAAATAGAAAAGACTCAAATAAATAACAGATATAAAAAGGAGACATTACCACTGATACCATAGAAATACGAAAGATCATGAGAGACTATTATGAACAACTATATGCCAACAAATTTGATAACATAGAAGAAATAAATAAATTCCTAGACAAACACAATATACTACAATTAAATTATGAAGAAATAGAAAATCTGAATAGACCAACAAGTGAGAAAATTGTATCAGTAATAAAATGCTTTGCATTAAGAAAAGCCTGGGAACTGATGCCTTCACTGCTGAATTCTACCAAATACTTAAAGAACTAATACTAATTCTCTTCAGAGTATTTGAAAAAATTGAGGAGGAATACCTGGCAACTCATTTTATGAGGCTACTACTACTCTGATTCCGAAACTGGACACATCAAAAAAAGAAAATTACAGGCCAATATCCCTGATACAGATGGAAAAATTCTCAACAAGATACTTGTAACTGAATCAACAGCACATTAAAAACACTACTCACTACTATCAAGTGGGACTTATCCCAGGGATGCAAGGATGGTTTAACATATGCAAATCAACAAACGTGATACACCACATCAACAGAGCAAAAGAGAAAAACCGTATGATTATTTCAACTGACACAGAAAAAACACTTGACAAAATTCAACATTTATTCATGATAAAAACTCTTAACAAAGTACGCATTGAAGATATGTGCCTCAATACTATAAAGGCCATATGTAACAAACCCACAGCTAACATACTGAATGGGGAAAAGCTGAAAGCTTTCCCTCTTAGATCAGGAACAAGACAAGGTTGCCCACTTTTACCACTTCTGTTCAACATAGTACTGGAAGTCCTAGACAGATCAGTTAGACAAGAGAAAGAAATAAAAGTCACCAAAATTGGAAAGGAAGAAGTCATACTGTCCCTGTTGGCAGATGACATGATCTTATATCTAGAAAACCCGAAAGACTCCACCAAAAAACTGTTAGAACTAATAAATGAATTCAGCAAAGTTGCAGGATATAAAACCAACATACAAAAGTCAATAGCACTTCTATATACTAGTAGCAAACTATCTGAAAAAGAAATCAAGAACACAATTCCTTTTATTCCAACTACAAAAAAATTAGATACATAGGAATAAACTTCACCAAGGAGGTGAAAGAACTCTACATTGAAAACTACAAGACTCTGAGGAAAGAAATTTAAGAGGATATAAATAAATGGAAAGATATTCCATGTTCATGGAGTAGAAGAATTAATATTTTTAAAATGACCATTGTGCCCAAAGGGATCTACAGATTTAATGCAATTCCTATCAAAATACCAATGACTTCTTAACTGACGTAGAAACAGCCATCCTAAAACTCATATGGAACCAAAAAAGACCCTGATATTCAAAGCAATCCTGGGAAACATGAACAAAGCTGGAGACATCATACTATCTGACTTCAAATTATGCTACGAAGAGATAGTAACCAAACTGTATGATACGGGCGTAGACAAAGACATGTAGATCAACGGAACAGAATAGAGTGGCCGGACATAAATTCACACACTTATAGCCAACTGATCTTGGACAAACATGCCAGGAATACATACTGAGAAAAAGACAGTCTCTTCCATAGTTTGGGCTGGGAAAACTGGATACCCACATGCAGAAGAGTGAGATGAGACCCCTTTCTCTCACCATATACAAAAATCAACTCAGAATGGATTAAATATTTAAATGTAAAACCTGAAACTAGGAAATTACTAGAAGAAAATATAGGGGAAATATGACTGGGCCAAAAATTTTTATCTTAATTTATTTTTATTTATTTATTTTTTTAAAATTTATAAACAATAAAAATTTATTTCTCACAGTTGTGGAGGCTGGGAATTACAAGATCAAGGCACCAGCAGGTTTGGTGGTGTCTGGTGAGGTCTCAGTCTCCACTTCCGAGATGGTGTCTTGAATGTTACATCCTCTGGAGGGGACAGACTCTGCATCTTCACATAGCAGAGGGACAGAAGAGGGGGAAGCAGCTCTCTGCAGCCTCTTCTATAAGGTCATTATTCCCATCCATGACAGCAGAGCCCTGATGGCCCAATCACCTCCCAAGGCCTTCACCTCTTGATACACATACATTCAAACCATAGCAATTAGCATATTCAGAGCATTTTTTCTCCCATGTCTCTCTTTTCTTATAGTACTGCTGAATACATCTGACAAACACCTTTAAACAATGTTTAGACATAGACTGGATTTTTTCTTTTACTGGAGGCAGAGAAAAATGGAAAACCGACCCTTAGTTAGAAAATAACAAGAACACAAGGCTATCCTGAGGACTTAAAAATCAAAATAAAATAAATCGTTCAACTTCTTCCTATTTTTTATGAGAAAACATTTTTTTCAATATTAGTAGCATATAAATTGTTACAAATGGTACTTATTCTTTATGTCCCTTGTCCAATCTCTCCCCATCCCCCTTCCTCCCCCTCCCCCCTCTAATCACCCTAGATTTCTTCTCTCCTTCTGAAAGAATAATGGTTACTCTGTTGATTTGCTGCCCAAACGATCTGTCCAATGCTGAGAGGTGTGGTCAGGTCCCCCAATACTATCATAGAGCAGATGCTTCTTCTGTCACTCTGACATGGGCTCTGTGGAGAGAGATATTCTCCTTTCTTTATCTCTGATGGTGACTCTCCTTGTGTCAACTCACTCCAGTGGTTGGTGACCATCTGCATGGTGGTTGTGGCATTTAACCACCTTCACAGCAGCCATGGTTATCATGGTGGCTGCGGTGGGCCACCCACACGGAGAAGATATTTTTGGCCTGATTCTTGGCACTGGTGGTGTGCCTGGTTGTGGGAGGGGGGGGTCTGGTCCCCAGCTCTATACTCCAGGTCCCTGTGTGGGCCCCAAGGCACTAGCATGGTGAGCCTTGTTGTGGGAGGGGGGTCCAGTCCCCTTCTCCATGCCCCAGGTCACTGGGTGGGCCCCAAAGTGCTGACACGGTGAGCCTGGTTGTGGGAGGGGTATCTGGTCCCTTTCTCCATGCCTTGGGTCCCCGAGTGGGCCCTGAGGTGCTGGCACAGTGTGCCTGGTTGTGGGAGGGGGGTCAAGTCCTCTTCTCCATGGCCCAGGTCCCTGGGTGGGCCCTGAGGTGCTGGCGTGGTGAGCCTGGTTGTGGGAGGGGGGTTGGGCTGAAAAACTTTAAAGAAGACTTTAAAAGCACAAGCAATAAAAACAAAAATGGAGAAGGGAAATTACTTCAAACTAAAAAGCTTTTGCACAGCAAAAGAAAATGTTAACAGAGTGAAGAGACAGTCTACGAAATGGGAGAAAATATTTGCAAACTATACATTTGACAAGAGGTCAAGAGGTTAATAGCAAGAATATATAAAGAACTTAACAGCAAAAAAACAAAAAAGAAGAAAAAAGAAAAAAGAAAAGGAGACATACAAGTGGCCAACAGGCATATGAAAAAGTGCTCAACATCAGCATTTATCAGGGAAATACAAATCAAAACCACAATGAGATACTATCTCACTCTAGTCAGAATGGCTATTATCAAAAAGAGAGGAGAAAACAAGTGCTGTTGAGGATGTGGAGGAAAGGGAACACTTGCACAGTGGTGGTGGCAGAGTAAACTAGAACAGCCCCTCTAGAAGACAGTATGGAGGATCCTCAAAAAATTAAAAATAGAATTACCATTTGATCCAGATATCCAACTACTGGGTATATATCTAAAGGAAAAGAAGTCAGTACGTTGAAGAGATGTCCAATCTCCCATGTTTATTTCAGCACAGTTTACAATAGCCAAGATACGGAATCAACCTAAGGGTCCAACAACGGAAAGAAGGACACAAAAAAGTGGTAGTTATTGCTCTTTTGCTTCCAGACGTAGGACTCCCTTAAGTTTTTCTTGTAGGGCCAGTCTAGTGGCGATGAATTCCATCATTTTTGTTTGTCTGGGAAAGAAACTGTTTCTCATTCTTTGAAGGACACCTTTGCTGGGTATAATATTTTTTCAGCTCTTTAAATATATCATTTTAATCTCTCCTGGCCTGTTAAGTTTCTACTGAGAAATCTGCTGTTAGTCTTATTACCTTAGAGGTGACTTGATGCTTTACTCTTGCTGTTTTTAGAATTCTCTCTTTATATTTGACTTTTGACAACTTGACTACAGTGTGTCTCAGAGAGGAACTTTTTATTTAAAAAGTATATATTTTTATGTTTAATTTTAATTTTAGTTTTTTTTCCCATTGTACATGTTTATGGGGTACAGTTTGCTGTTTTAATGCATGCATACGTTGCATAATGATCTAATCAGAATAGTCAGCATATCTATCACCTAAACATTTATCATTGTTTTGTGGTTATAACATTCACCATCCTCTTTTCTGGCTATCTCGAAATATACAGTACAATATTATTAGCTATTGTCCCCCTAGGGTACCAGAACTTATTCTTCCTATCTAAACATAACTTTGTAACTTTCTACCAGTCTACCAGTCTTTCCCCAACTCTCCTCCCTTTCTCTGCCTCTGGTAATCACTATTATACTCTCTATTTCTCTGTTTTTCCCCCTCTTTTCAATTTATTTTCCTTAATTGACCCATGATAATTGTATACATTTATGGAGTACAATATGATATTTGGGTACACTCATACTGTGTGCAATGATCACATCAGGGGGCTTAGTATAGCCACCACCTCAAACATTTGTCACGTCTTTGTGTTGGGAACATTCACCATCATCTCGACTAGTTATTCAGAGATACACAGTACTGTGTTGTTGACTGCAGTCTTCCTATATTACTATGGAGCACTAGATCACATTCTTCCTATCTCTCTACTATTTTGTATCCACCGACTACCCTCTCTCCATCCCCTCTTTCCCTTCCCCCCAACCAGTCTCTAGTAACCACTATTCTACTCTCTACTTCTATGAGATCAAATTTTTAAGCTTCCACATACGAGTGAGAATGTGTGGTATTTCTTTCTGTGTGCCTGGCTTATTTTACTTAACATAATCTTCTCCAAGGTCACCCATGTTGCTGAGAATGGTATAACTTATTCTTTTTTATGGCTGAGTAGTATTCCATTATGTATATATAGCACATTTTCCTTATCCAGTCATCTGTCAATGGACATTTAGGTTGGTTCCATATCCTGGCTATTGTGAACAGAGCTGCAATAAACATGGGAGTGCAGGTGTCCCTTCAGCATGACGATCCCCCTTCCTTTGGATATATACCCAGTAGTGGGATTGCTGGATCATACGGTGGTTCTATCTGTAGCTGTCTGAGAAAACTTCATACTGTTTTCCCAAGTGGCTGTACCATTTTACAATACCACCAACAATGTAAAAGAATTCCCCTTTCTCTGCATCCTGGCCAGCATTCTTTATTTTCTGTCTTTTTGATAATAGCCATTCTAACTGGAGTGTGATGATATTTCATTGCGGTTTTAATTTGCATTTCTTTGATTATTAGTGATTTTGAGCATTTTTTCATATGCCTGTTGGCCATTTGTATGTCTTCTTTAGAAAAACGTTTATTCATTTCCTTTGACTATTTTCTAATCAGATTATTTCTTGTTTTACTATTGAGTTCTTTGTATATTCTGGATATTAATCCCTTGTCAGATACATAATTTGCAAATATTTTCTCCCATTCTGCAGGTTGTTTTTTTCCTCTGTGGATTGTTTCCTTTGATGAGCAGAAGTTTTTTAGTTCAATGTAAACCCATTTGTTAATTTTTGCTTTTGTACCCTGTGCTTCTGAAGTATTATTCATAAAATCTTTTCCCATACCTCTGTCCGGCAGGGTTTTCACTATTTTTCTTTAGGAGTTTTATAGTTTTGGATCTTACACTTGTCTTTAATCCACTTTGAGTTGCTTTTGGTATATGGTGTGAGATAGGGGTCTAGTTTCATTCTTCTGCATATGAATCTCCAATTTTTCCAGCACCACTTATTGAAGAGACTCTTCATTCCCCAGTGTGTGTTATTGGCTGCTTTGTCAAAAATCATTTGGCTGTATGTGTGTAGATTTATTTCTGGGTTCTCTATTCTGTTCTATTGGTCTATGTGTCTGTTTTTGTGCCACTACCATGTTGTTTTGATTACTATAGCATTGTAGTTTATTTTGAAGTCAGGAAGTATGCTACCTCCCATTTTGTTCTTTTTGCCCAGGATTGCTTTGGGTGTTTGGGGTCTCTTATTGTTCCATATAAAGTTTTGAATGTTTTTTCTATTTCTATCAAGTATGTCACTGGTAGTTTGACGAGGACTGCATTGAATCTGTAGATTGCTTTGCATAGTATGGGCATTTTGACAATATTGATTCTTTCAATCCATAATCAGGAGATGTCTTTCTATTTTAAAAATCTTATTTAAATGATTTAATCAGTGCTTTATAGTTTTCATTGTCGAGATTTTTCACCTAGGATAAATTTATTTTTAGGTATTTTATTTCATTTTATTTTTTTCTATTGTAAATGGGATAGATTTATTGATTTCTTTTTATGCAAGTTTGTTGTTGGTGAATAGAAATGCTACTGATTTTTATATGTTGATTTTGCATCCTGCAACTTTACTGAATTTGTTTATCAGGTCTAGAAGTGTTTTGGTAGAGTCTTTAGGTTTCTCTCTATATAAGATCATGTCATCTGCAAACAGGGACAACTTGACTTTCTTGTTTCCAATTTGGATGCCCTTTATTTCTTTCTCTTGCCTGATTGTTCTGGCTAGGACTTCCAGTAATATGTTGGAAAGAAGTGGTGAGAATGGGCATCCTTGTCTTTTTCCAGTTCTTAGGGGGAAAGCTTTCAGCTTTTTCCTGTTCAGTATGATGTTATCCGTGGGTTTGTTATATATAGCCTTTATTGTATTAAGATAATTTCCTCCTATACCTAATTTGTTGAGTCTTTATCATGAAGGGATGTTGTTGGGGTGCTCTCTCGGTCAGCCAGGCCCGGGCTCTGGATTTCCCTGGCCGTGGCCACCCAGTGATCCCGGGCAGACTCCCTATCCCCCCAGGCAGGACCAGATAAGTTGCCCTCTGCAGTGTAAGCCAAAGAAGGATCCCCGAAGGTGGGTGAGTGCACCGCCTGCCTATTCAGCCCGCAAAGGAACACTCAGATGTGGCCGGGGTTCCATCAAGCAGTTCCATTTATTGTCTTTTAAGCACTTGTATTTATATCTAAGCAAGTGGGGATTTCCACACTGAGAGCCAATCACTGGAAAGGTCACATGTGCATGCGCCTTACTTTCCTACCTTAGCCTACTGATCACGCACTGATCACGAGTGCGGAAAAGCGCAACTACCAATAAAAATTTTTGCGGAACTAAAAGTGACGTTCTCCCTTTGCTTCCTCTAAGCGCCATCTTGTGTGGACCATGTGGGTGGGGAACTTAAACAGCCGCCATTTGGTGTGGCCTCCTTTCACCCTAGCAATTGCTATGGCAAGTGGAGCGGTTGCAGCCCAACAGGATGTTGAATTTTATCAAATGCTTTTTCTGCAACTATCGAGATGATCATATGGTTTTCTTTCATTTTGTTGATGGTGTGTATTACATTAATTGAATTGCATATGTTGAACCATCCTTGTATACCTGGTATAAATCACACTTGGGCATCATGTAAATCTTCTTGATGTGCTGTTGTATTCAATTTGTACTATTTTATGGAGGATTTTTGCATATGTTTTCATTAGGGATACTGGTCTATAGTTTCCTTTTTTTTATTGTTGTGTTCTTACATTGTTTTGGCATCTGGGTAATACTGGCCTTGTAGTATGAGTTTGTAAGAATTCTGTCCACTTCTATTTTTTGAAATAGTTTACAAATTATTGGTATTAGTTTTTCTTTAAATGTTTGGTAGAATTCAGCAGTAAAGCTATCTGGTCTTGGACTTTTCTTTGTTGGGAGACTTTTTATTACTAATTCAATTTTATTACTTGTTATTGGCTGATTTATGTTTTCTATTTCTTTTTGATTCTGTCTTGGTAGGTAATAGTGCCCAGGAATTTATCTATTTCCTCTCAATTTTCATATTTCTTGGTGTATAGTTGTTCATAACAGTCTCTGATGATCCTTTGTATTTCCATGCTATCTTTTGTAATGTTTCCATTTGCATTTCTGATTTTATTTATTTGGATGTTTTCTCTTTTATTCTTGGTTAGTCTTGCTAGTGTTTTGTCAATTTTATTTATCATTTTAAAGATCATCTTTTGGTTTGATCTTTTGTGTTATACTTTTAGTCTCATTTTCATTTTCATATATTTCGGTTCTGATTTTTATTATCTCTTTTCTTCTGCTTATTTTGGGTTCAGTTTATTCCTGATTTTCTAGTTCTTTGAGGTGCATTTTAAGGCGGTTTATTTAAAATCTTTCTTTTCCTTTTCTTTTTCTTTTTAAAAAAATTTTGATGTAGGAATTTATTACTATAAATTTTCCTTTTTATTCTATATGTATATACACGCACACACACCATATATATAATATTTTTATACTGCCTTGGCTATATCTCATAGGTTTTGATATGTTGTTTTTCTGTCTTCATTAGTTTTGAGAAACTTTTTGATTTCCTTCTTCATCTCTTTTTTGACCCATTGGTCATTCAAGAGTATGTTGTTCAATTTCCATGTATTTGCGTAGTTTCACAAATTCCTCTTGTTATTGTTTTCAAGGTTTATTCCATTATGGTCAGAAAAAAAACCTTGATATGATTTTGATTTTTCTGAACTTGTTGAGACTGGTTTTGCGGCCTGACATATGGTCAGTCCTAGAGAATGTCCCATGTACTGATGAAAAGAATGTGTATTCTGCAGC
This sequence comes from Cynocephalus volans, assembly GCF_027409185.1. Taxonomy (NCBI): domain Eukaryota; kingdom Metazoa; phylum Chordata; class Mammalia; order Dermoptera; family Cynocephalidae; genus Cynocephalus; species Cynocephalus volans. The sequence continues at coordinate 184,690,472 of NC_084462.1, forward strand.
TGTTGGATGAAATACTCTGTATATATCTGTTAGGTCCACTGGTCTGTGGTGCCATTTAAATGTTTCCTGCTTGAGTTTCTGTCTGAATGATCTGTCCACTGCTGAGAGTGGGGTGTGAAAGTCTCCAACTGTTATTGTGCTGGCATCTATCTCTCCCTTTAGATCTGATAATAATTGCTTTATATATCTGGGTGCTCTGGTGTTGGGTTCATATATATTTATAACTGTCATATCTTCTTGCTGTATTGATCCCTTTATCATTATATAGTGCCTTTCTTTGTCTCTTAGTACAGATTTTGATTGAATGTCTGTTTTATCTGATATAAGTATAGTTACTTCTCACTTCCCCCCACCCATTTGCATGGAAAAACTTCTTCCATTCCTTCACTTTCAGTCTATGTGAGTCTTTGCAAGTAAAGTGTGTTTCTTGTAGACAGCATATGGATGGGTCTTGCTTTTTTTTTTTTTTTTTAAAATCCTTTTAGCCAGACTATGTCTTCTAATTGGGGCATTTAATCTGTTTACATTCAAAGTTATTATTGCTATGTGATGCCTTACTCCTGTCATTTTGGATGTTCATATCTTTCCCAAGACTAGGGAAGTTTTCAGCTATTATTTCATTCAATATGTTTTCAATATTATTATTATTATTTTTTGTTTTCACCTCTTTATGGAATGCCCATAATTTGAATATTTGTTTGCTTAATAGTTCCCCATAAATCTTGTAAGCCGTGTTCATTCTTTTTATTTCTTTTTTTGTCTTCCCATATCATTTCAAAACTGCTATCTTCAAGATTAGAAATTCTTTCTTCTGCTCAATATAGTCTGTTGTTGAGACTCTCATTTTTAAATGTATTTTTAAAATTTCATTCAATGAATTCCTCCAGTCTGAGATTTCTGATTGATTTTTTAAATGATATGTATCCCTTTATTGAATTTCTCATTCAGATAGTGAATTGTTTTTGTGATTTTATTGAAATTTTTGTCTGTATTCTCTTGTATCTCAGTGAGTTTCCTTAAAATCATTCATTTGAATTCCTGTTCTGGCAAGTCAACAATTTTCATTTCTTCGGGATCAGTTACTGCAGCATTCTTATGATTTTTTTTTGGTGGTTTCATGTTACCTTGTTTTTTCATGTTTCTTGTTTCTCTGCCTTGATATCTGTACATCTAGTAAAACAGTTACTTCTTTGAGTTTTCTGGAGTGGCATGTGTGGGTAAAGACTTTCATCTGCAAATGTATCTATCATAGGGTGTTGATTGGGTAGAATGCAATGGCTTTGCTCAGGATGGATGCAGTAGTGTAGACTCTGTGTAATTTCTTCAGCTGTAACCCACTTTTGCTGTATCTGCAAGTGACTCAGTAACCTGTGCTTTTGAGGTCTGTGGCAGTGGTGGCACAGCTTTGCTGCAAGAGGTATTGCTGGGTTGGTTCAGAGGCCTGTGTTGGGCACGTACACCCTGTGGGTCAGTCATCTTGGGAGCTGGCTCACTGGGGATGTGGTTGCTGGATTTATTCTCAGGATGTGGGTGTGAGCATATGTCATGTCAGGGTCTCTGGGACTTGTTTGCCTGTGGCAGGGTCACTGTGCTGCTTTTCTGAGTGGGGTGGGCATGCTAGGGGCACATCAGCTCTTTCACACTTGAATGCATGTGCATGTGATGGGTCAAAGACTCAGGAGTGGTTCTTCTTGAGGAATGACAGATGAGCTTTTTCTCTGAGCCAGGGGCATGGGTGTTCTTTGGCTCACTTGCTGAGTGCGGGTCTGCCACTGGCTGTTCTGGTGTGCCACTTCTTGGGGTCTGATGTGAGGTTTTGCTTTTCCCAGTGGTTCAGGAGCAGGTCTGCCAAGGGTGGAGCTGCAGAGATGTTTCTCAGAAAGTAGGCAAGACCACTAGGCAGGCCCACAGTGAGGGGGCCCATGCAGCTGTTTCTTGGACTTTTGGCAAGGCCGCTAAGCAGGCCTGCAGTGAGGTGGTCTGTCCAGTAGCTTCTAAGTGGTGGGTGGGGCTGCGAGGCAGGCCTGCAGTGAAGTGACCCATTCAGCTGCTTTTGGGTGATAGATGGGGCCAGGCAAGTCTGCAATGGGAGGGTCTATTTAGCTGTTTCTGGGACCGTTGGCAAGGCCACCAGGTGGGACTGTTCAGGACAGAACTGCCTGAGTGCTTCTCCAGGAGGGCTGGATACACTTTATTTCCAGTGGCCCGAGGACATATTCATTAGGGTACAGACCTGTGAGTTGTTTTTCAGATTTGAGGGCTCAGGAGCACACAACTCAGTCAGCTGGCAGGGCTGGGGGTTAGGGGAAGGAATAGGGAGGTGATTTGCCTGGAGAGGGTCTGACTGTCTGATCTCTGGCCAGGGATGTGGGCTTGTATCACATCAGTTCAGCTGGATTATGGTTGTCTTCCCGGACTGCAGAACTACAGTCATGGCTGTTGCAAGCCCAGGCTTCGAGCCACCACGATCAGGACACTGTAGTCTCTTCTGTGAGGGTGCTGGGAGGAGGACAGAGCCTTTAGGCTGGGGAAGCATGACGGCTACTGGCCCCAGGGCAGGACTGGCTCCTGTAACAGCTCTGGATTCCAGATCATACTGTCCTCTATCAACGGAGTGAAGGTCAACTGGGTGGGTGTGGGGACTGCAGTTTGTGCTACTGTTCTCGAGTGATGCAGACTGTGTGTTTGGGCTGCTCCCTGCACTTGGCTCTCGACTTGTCCTGATGAAGAATCTGCTGGCCTCCATGGTGAAGGTGCAGGTTGGTGTGGGTCCTCTGCCTACCTTTTCTTTGCAAGGGAAAATTCCTCCTGGGCTGATTCTGGTGTCAGAGAAGTGGTGGCTGAGGCCATGTGCCTCTCTCTCCTCTTTGTTTTGCCATCCTGGGCTTTTGTGCTCTGTAGCGATACCACCAGTCTCTTGGGCACTCCTATGCTCTACCACACATGCTCCTATCAATATTTAGCTGTCTGTTAGTTGTTCTGGTCCTTTTCTATGGGAGGAACATGCCCCAGGCACCTCTGGTCCACCATTTTGCTCTACTTATGAGGACCTTTTTGGACTTGTTTGGAGATTTTTGAGGTTCTTGGATTGGGAAGTCCATATCTTTCCCAGTACTTGGGAAGTTTTCAGCTGATATTTAATTAAATAGGTTTTCGATGTCTTTTCCCTTCTCTTTCCCTTTTGGGACACTCATAATACAAATGTTGGTATGCTTAAGTTGTCTCATATATCTTGTAAGCTTTCCTCATTCTTTTTTCTTTTTCTTTTGTCTGACATGGTTATTCAAGAGTTGTCTTTGAGTTCAGAAATTCTTTTTTTCTGCTTGATCTTGCTGATTACTTAAATTCTCGGTTGTATTTTTTATTTTACTTGATTGATTTTTCAGTTCCAAGATTTCTGCTTGATTATTTTCTATGATATCTATCTCTTGCCGAATTTCTTTTTCAGATCATGAATTGTTTTTCTGATTTCATTGTATTATCTATCTGTATTCTCTTGCATGTCATTGTTTCCTTAACATTATTATTTGGAATTGCTTCTCAGGCATTTCATCGATTTCCTTTTCTTTGGTGTCAGGTTCTGAAGAATCTATAGCTCCCCAGCTGAAGTGGGTGGCCCTGGGTGGGCTCAGTGGAGCTACAGGTGGGACTCTGTGCCCCTGGGAGAAATTTTCAGAGGCTCTCCAGCTTCCCAGGGGGAGTGGGAAGTTCTGGGTGGGTTTGCTGGAGCTGTGGTGGAATTCTGTACTCCTGGGAGAGATGCACAAGTGTTCCACTGAAGAGAGCAGGGCTGTTGGTGGTGGCAGAGGGCCCTGATAAGTTGGTTCTCAGTCTCCAGAAAGTGCATGCACTCTCTCCCTCTCTGTCTTGGAGACGGCCTCAACACTGAGCTGGACTGCCTGTTCCTAGGGGTGCAGGCTGCTGTGTGGGCTTGGTAGCTGGAGTCACAGTGTGAAGGAATCTGAGGGCTGTGAAGATGCCAGGGCTATTGGGCTTCAGGGAAAAATGCACTCTGGTGTTGTCTCTGATCCCAAAATGTCCTCATGGTGCTGTGCCCTGGACTTGGGGGATGAGGGGGGCCCATTGTGGACTCCCTCTCTGCAATGTCAGTCACATGTGCACTCAGCAGCTCCCCAGACTGAGCTCGTGGTCTGCAAGGGCCATGGAACTCCCTTGTAGCTTGGATTGCAGGCATCCACAGAGTGAGCTTGGACCATTGGGGATTCCCCTCTTTCCCATACCGCAAGAAGTCTCTCCTCCAAGCTGAGGTTGGCCGGGTTCTTCAGTTGTCTTTCTATGCTGCTGTCTTAAGCTTCTGAACTTCAGGGGGTCTTCCTCACCTGTTTGCTGATTTCCAGTGTTTTCTCTCTGACACCCTATTCCACGTGTGACTTTATACTTGTTTTGGTTTCTTTCTGTCAGAGGTGAGAGCTGGGCACCTCTAGTCACCATCTTAGACCTGCCCCTACCTACAGCAGGTTCTTTAAAGCCCTTGTCTGATAATTGAGTCTGCGTACGGGTCATCATGGGATTAATCTCTATTGACTGCTTTTTCTTCTGACTGTCGGTTACATCTTCATACTTCTTTGCGTATCTGGTGGTTTTTGAGTGTCTGCTGGATGTTGTGGATCATGAGTCGTACAGACCGTGGATGCTGCACTCTTCTTTGGCACAGTAGTGATTGTTTTATGTTAGGAGGCAGTTAGCTTGACTGGACTCAAACTCTAAAGTCTGTCTGCCCTGTAGCTGGCAGCAGCTGAAATCTCAGTTTGTTCAACTTCACAGGGGTTGCTTTCTGCTGGGCCCTTTGGAGTTTTCCCTACAGATGCACACTGAAGGGATCAGCCAGGAACTGGAGTGGAGATTCCTTCTGTGGCTCCCTCTTTTTATGGACATCTCCCCTTAATTTCCAGCTACTCTTGAAGTACAGCCCTGAATCCCATTCCTCTAGCCAGGAAGGCTGCAGTTACCTGCTTGAATTCTAGTTGCACATGTTGCATGCGCTGAGGTGTGCCTGCAGATAAATATTTCAAGGAAAGAACCCAGTGTTGGACTGCTTTTGTTCATGGTCACATGCCTTCAAATCATTGTTTGTTTTAAAACAGTTTTCCAGTGTTTATACCTACTGTCTGCTGAAGGGTTGGTCTGACACAACTGCTCCACTATTGCTGGAATCGAAATTACTTTCTCTCATGTGGTTTTTCATTTCATTTCCCTGATGGCTGGTGTTATTCAGTATCATTTTCATACGTTTAATGGCTCTTTGGCTATCTTTTGTGAAACATCTGTTCAATTCTCTTGCCTATTTGTCTGTTGAATTTATTCTAATTTATTTACAGTAGTTCTGTATATATTCTGCATATACTTCTGTCAGTTATGTGTGTTTGTAGGAAAAATCGTGAAAATGGAAATGGAAGAAAAGATTACTAGGGGTCTTCAGTGGAGAGCCGGGCACGGTCTTGACGGTGTTCTTTCAGGATGTCTGATTCTGCGGAGCTCTACAATTTTCACTGTTTTTGAGCTATCTTACAACTCTAGAAATTGTAAATAACTGACAGCAATACGAATTCTCTTCTTTGGCAGGACAATTGATTCCTTCCCATCTCCAGTGGGTCAAACAAGTTTTGTATCTATTTATAAACTTATTTTAGCTTTCCTGACTCAATTAGATAAGTGTAGTATTTTGAATTCTACTCTGAACTGGTTGTAACACCTTAAATCAATGTGTTCATTATATGTCTATATGAGATTTATGATCATACCATTTTTAGAAATTTATTTTTTATTGTGGTAAAATATATATAACATGAATTTCCATTTCTAGCATTTTAAAATGTACAATTGCATGGAATTAACTACGTTCACAGCACTGTGTGACCACCACCTCTATTTATTTCCAAAACTTTTTCGTCATCCTAAGCATAAACTCTGTGCCCATTAATCAGTAACTTCTCATTATTTCTTCTGTGCTGTTTCTGGTAACCTCTAATCTACTTCTGTCACTGAAAAATTTTTTCTTTTTAATTTAATTTTTTTAACTGACCCATGGTAACTGTGTGTGTGTGTCACGTGAAGGATCTGTGCGGTCAGGCGTGTGTGTGTCATAAGACCATCCCATGCTGTGGTAGGCATGTGTGTCTCATCTGACTGTCCTCATTGGACAGGTGTATGTGTCACCTGTGTGCCTGTCTGGCCCTGGTGTCTGTCTCCTTTGGGCCTGGCCAAGGTCTTGCTCGCTATAGCCCCTGCCCTGCCCGCCGCAGGCTCTGGTGTGGCTGTCCCTGTGCCCCTGCACTGCCTCCCTGGGCCCTCCCACTGCACCTCCTCCTCAGCCTTTCCTGTCCCTGGACAGTGGCTAGGTCCCTCTGCCTCCTCACCTCACTGAGCACACAGCGAGGGCGTGAGGAGCACTCTTGTGCTGGGCGGGGGCCCAGATCACAGAATGGGTCTCATGTGTCCTCACCCCATGGTGACAGGTCCTTCCTCTGGACTAACCAGAGTCCTGCTTGCTGCTGTGAGCACACCTATGTTATATGGGGGTGGGGGTATCCAGCAGGGTAGGGTTCGAGGTCTTGAGGGTCACTGATCCTCCAGGTCAACATGCCCAGGTGGCTCCACTGTCCTCTTTCCTCTGTCCACAGTGAACATTTTATACTTGTGCCCACCACAGATGTCCCCCTATAGAGGTAACACCATGGACATCACCCCTCGTCACACCACAAACCTCACAGGTGCGATGTCATCCCATGTCACAATGTACGTGTCACACCATGGACATCACAACATAAACATCACACCACATCATACCACAAGTGTTACATCATGTCAAATCACAAATGTGACCCCATGTCACAACATGGATACCACATAGCAAACATCACACAATGTTACACAAAAGATGTCATCCCATGTCACACAATGTCACATCACAAAAGTCACACCTCCAATGTCACCTCATGTCACAGCACTAACATCACACCACAAACATCACCCCAGGTCACACCACAAATGTCTCACCATAGACATCACCCCATGTCACACTTTGGATTCATACCACAAACACCATATCATGTCATGCTATGAACATCACACCAAGTCACACCACAAATGTGACCCCATGTCACACAATGGATTCCATATCACAAACATCACCCCATGTCACACCATGAATGTCATACCTCAGGTGTCATCCTATGTCACACCATGAATGTCACACCATGGACATCAGCCCATGTCACCCCACGATGTCAAACTACAAATGTCATACCATTACACACCATGAACATCACCCCAAGTTGCACCAAAATGTCACTCCACAAATGTCACCCCATATGACACCTCAGATGTTACCACATGTCATGCCACAGGCATCACCCCATGTTACACCATAACGTCACACCTGGGACATCGTGCCATGACACACCATTGTCATCACCCCATGTGACACCATGAACATCACCCCACGTCACACGGGATGTCACACCACAAACACTATACCCCGTCATGCCACGAACATCACACCATGTCAGAAAACAAATGTGACCTCATGTCATACCATGAGTACCACACTACAAATGTCACACCATGGGTGTCAAACCACAAACATCACAACATATCATACCATGCAAGTCACCCTATGTCACACCAAAACATCACACTATGGCTGTCACCCCGGTCACACCATGGATGTCACCCCATGTCACACTATGGACATCACACCTCAGAGGGAGAGTGTGGGTGACCCAGAGTTCCTGGGTCCTGAGTGTGTGGGTAGGACTCTGGAGGAGGAATGGTGTGGGAAGCAGGACTTTGGTACCGGCCTGCCCAGACAAATCTGGCCTCACCATGTGGACACGGGCCAGTCTTGGTCATTTTCCACAACCTGACTCTGCTGGGATCCCGACCACCCCTCCCTCCGCTCTCGCTCTCCGTTTCAAAAACCACTCATCTCTGCACAAATCAGAGTTGAGTTCACTTCATGATAGGCTCTTTATTTTAACAGTGTGTCACTGTTTAAAACCTGTCCTTGCTCCTTTAACTAGTGCCCAGCTTTGTTTTTCTCTGAAAAGCCCTGTGTCCACCTCTACCCTTTCGACTTGATCTTCATTCCTGAAATCCAACATGGGATGGGGTGGTGGAAGTTTCCAGGGCTGTGAGCCGGTGCAGGAGCCCCCGATGCATGCTTGGTCCCATCTCTACTGACCCCAAGGGTGTTGACTTAGGAAGACTTTTCCCACAGTGAGGCAGAGAAGTTTTTAAGAGTGATTTATTGTCATTAAAAAAAGAGAAACATTAAAGACAATGAGCTCCAGAAAATGAAAAAGTAGAAACAAAGCTACCAGAGCTGGAACTGTGGCGTTTTCTTTGAATAATCTCTGGGACATGTCCCCCACAGTCACGGCGGGCGATGGCTTCTCCCCAGCTCGCGTCTTCCTTCCTGAGTGGAGGTCCTGACGTGGCACCTGCCCAGAACTGTGGTGGGAGGAACGGGACGTGGAGGCCTGTGTCCGGCGTCTGTGGCCAGCCTGCCCCGGGTCGCCAAGGCACCAACTCTCTCCTCAGTCTTCTGGTCTCTGAACCCCTGGTCCAAGCGTGCCGCTCGCTCCTGCTGTGGGGGACTCAGGGCCAGATCTCGGCCTCCAGCACTCTGCCACCACTGCCTGACACGCCACCTCCTCCACGCCCTCCCTGCATGGCTCCTTGGCCGCCTCCTTCCATCGCCCACTGAGGCCGAGCCGCCGCCTGGGACCATCCCCTTCTCAGACGGTCCCTGCCCTTGTGCCCTCGGGCTCTGCAGTGTCCCTGTGGCCCAGGCCCTTGTCCGATTGTCCCGGGCTGGCCCTCGTCTCCCTCAGTGTAGTCAGAGTTGCGGGTCATCTGTCCCCGTGGATTGAACCCACCTCTGGGAACCCAGTGGGGTGGGCAGGGTGGGCCAGGAGGAGGTGCCGGCACACGGAGACCCCAGCGTGGAGGCTCCTTCCCGGGAGCCAGAGGAAGACGTTCTCTGCTTGAAGTGAAAACAAGCCTGTTCCTCCAGCCAGGGCTTCATAGAGGGGCCCAGGATGGAGCCTGGCTGGGCGAGGGCTGGACGAGGGTGATCGAGTGAGTGTCAGCAGCACTTCCAGAAGCTTCCCTGGTGGCTTCCCAGCCCTGGTGGCAGATGTTCCCACTTGGTGATTGAAACGATGAGCCTGTCTTGGAAACCCTGCATTCAGGAGGCCGGTGTGCACGGGGTCAGCTCAAGGCTGGTGCCTGCCCCGGTGGACACCCGGGAATGCCGGCCTGGCCTCCTCTCTGGTGACGGCACCCAGCTGACCCCAGGGCAGGGCTGTCCTGGTGAGGGGACACACAGTCCTGGTGGCCTCTGGCCGGCACCATGGCAGTTGCCGTGGAGGGTCCAGCAGGCGTCCAGGCAGCTGAGGTTTGGGGTAGAACCTACCACCCTCAGGGTTCTCCAAAGGGGGAAGGGTCAGGGGGCCGCAGGGTCAGAGGGTGGGGTGGCAGCTTGGGGCGGCGGCGAGACCGGAGAGCTGTGGGGTTAGAAGGTGGATGTCAGAGGTCAGGGTGCCCTGAGCAGCAGGGTGAGCCGCAGGCTGGATGGGGTCCTGGATGGGGAGGGGGCCCTGGACGCCCTCTCTGGATGGTGCTCTAAGCCCCCTGCCCGATCATGTTCCTGTAGTCGGGGACGATGGTATGCTTCAGCTCCACGACCGAGGAGAAGATCCACTTCACCTGCAGGGGACAGTGCAGGGTGAGCAGGGCCAGGACCCCCAGACCAGACCACCCATCAGCCCACCGCCAAGAGCCGAGCTGCTGCCTGTAGCAGAACTGGACACAGAGAGAAAGGCCTGGGCAGGGCCAGTAAGGGAGAAATGTTAGGGACGGCATGGGGACAGAGTAGGGACAGTGTGGGATCAGCATGGCGACAGGATGGGGACAGAGTGGAGACTGTATGGGGACGGTGTGGGGCAGTGTGAGGACAGCTTTGGGACAGACTAGGGACATTTTGGGGACAGTGTAGGGACAGTTTGGGAATAATATGACAGTGTGGTGTCAGGGTGGGGACTCTGTGGGAGACTGCTTGGGGACAGAGTGGGAACGATGTTGGGAAGAGTATAGGAGACAGCATAGGGCCAGCGTGGGGACAACGTGGCCCACCTTGAAGAGGGTGACGGTGGCGCTGTAGCACACGCTGAGCAGGAAGAGCGTGATGAAGATGGTGATGGTCGTCCACAGCCCGTCCAGCTCCCCGTCCTGGGCCTCGGCACAGCTCTCGTCGGGTTGCAGCGCTGGACAGGGAGGGGGTGGTCAGTGCTGTGTCCTCCCCCGTGGGGCCTCTGGGGGGCGTGTCTGTCTGTGGCGGGGCAGGGGCATGGCGGGAGGCCCAGGAGGAAGGGCCCCGGCTGGGCTGGGCCACAGCACCCTGAGGTCAGCTGTCCTCAGCCATCCCCCCGAGCACCAGCCTCAGCTCCCCAACTCCTCCAGCTTGTGCCCCCGGGATCTGCCAGACACCCCTGGCCATGGATGGTGGCCCGGCCAGCCTTGAGGCCCACTCCCTCTCTCCACACCCTGGTGCTGAGGCTGGTCAGGGCAGCATAAGCACCTTTGACCCCTGCAGGGCAGTGGTGCTGCAGCATGCTCCAGCTGGTGACCTGGCACAGAGGGCAGAGCCCGTCCTGGCAGGACCCTGGTGCAGGGAAGGGCAGTACACACCAGAAAGGGAGCCAGGGCCACAGCAGGGACAAGGCTGTGTCCTCTTGTGTGAGGGTCAGTGTGGGTGTGGGGGACTTGTGTGCGTTGGAGGGCATGTAGGTGCCCCCTTGTAAGAGCGGGGCTGCGTGTGTCTGAGCTGGTAACGTGTGGACCCTCTGCTGAGCAGCCACAGGTCACTGAGGTGCACGTGGAGATGTGGGGTAGGCTAGTGTCCAGGACAGTGTCCATGTGACCAAGGGCTTGCTGTGCTCTGGCACCATGCAGTGCGCCCCATGTGATGCTCCAGTACGGTGGGTGTGTGCAACTGTGTGTGTATGTCTGTGTGTGCCAAGTGCGTGTGTGCAACTGTGTGTGTATGTCTGTGTGTGCCAAGTGCGTGTGTGCAACTGTGTGTGCATGTCTGTGTGTGCCAAGTGCGTGTGTGCGGCCCTGGGCCGGGTGATGCTCAGGAGGACGGGCTTGTCTTCATGGGTCTGGAATCAGTGTCCTTGTGGGTGTGTGGGACAGTCCCTCTTAGGGGGTAGAAAGGCCCACTTGCCTTTGCCTCTCTGGTGCACAGGAGTGAGTGTCCCAATCTGTGGGCATCTCTGTCCCCACTCAAGGGCAGAGCTGCCTGAGCTGTGTTGTGAGGGGCAAAGGAGGGCCTATCCCTACACTCATGGGCCAGGTGTGCATCTTGAGGGGACAAAGAGTGACCCTGTGGACAGAGAATTGGGGTGGGGGGCAAGGACAGGCTATTACAGAGGTGAGAACTGAGTGCTGGTTTCCCTCAGGGGCTCCTAGGGGCTTCTCATTGCCCAGCCCAGAGCTGCTGCTGGCTGCAGAGAGGGCTAGTGACAGGAGCCATGTGTGAAATGCCCCCTCCTTGGCAGAGAACAACCCGCAGGCACACCCCTTCCTGCATGGCATGGGCACTGCACACTGTGGATCCGCCCCACGTGGGACCCGCTCTCCCCCCCATGAGGACCCCCCCCAGGCCATAGCCTCGGAAAGAACCATGACAGTCTTGCAGGGTCCCAGGGCAGCGCTGGGTGCTTTATTTCCATGCTGGGGCACCCGGAAGTATGTACGGGGTGGATGGGTGGGCGCTGAGAGTCCTCGCAGGACCCCGAGAGCCTGCGGGGGAGCGAGGGGCTTGCCGGGCGCTGCGCTCATTTACCCGGAGGCATGGAGATGGACTCCTGCGTGCTGTGGTTTTTCAGGGCCTCGTGCAGGACGTGGCAGGTGAATTCGTCTTTATTCTGCCACTGCCTCTTGTCCACCATGAGCTTGCTGTAGACGAAGTAGGTGCCGTCATCGTCCAGCACAGACGGCGTGGTCTTGTAGTTCTCAACTGGCTGCTTGTTGTGCTTCCACTCGACGTAGATGTCATCAGGGTAGAAGCCTTTGGCCAAGCAGGTGACACTGACCTTGCTGTTCACCATCTCCTTTGCGGATGGGGCCAAGACGTACACCTGCGGCTCCATGGGCTGCCCTGTGGAGACAGAGGTCAGCACAGATGGTCACCCCCAGGGTGGAGGGATGGCCAAGCCAGTGTCTGATGGTGTGGCTATGGCAGCCCCACAAGCCCCACAAGCCCCACCTGCCCCGCCAGCCCCACTGCTCCCACCTTTGGTTTTGGAGATGGTTCTCTCGACAGGGGCTGGGAGGGCTTTGTTCTGGACCTTGCACTTGAATTCCTTGCCCTTCAGCCAGTCCTGGTGCTGGATGGGCAGGACGCTGACCACGCGTAACGTGCTGTTGAACTGCTCCTCCCTGGAAGTCTTCTGGGCTGTGTGCACCTGCTCACCATCCACGTACCAGCTGATCTCAACATTGGGGTCATCCTTGCTCACGTCCACTACCACGCAAGTGACCTTGGGGGTGAGGGACATCATGAGGGTGTCCTTGGGTTTTGGCGGGAAGAGGAAGACTGAAGGTCCTACCAGTGGGCAATCCCATTTTTGGCCTTTGAGCTCTGCAGAGAGAGAAGATTGGGGGTTGCTGGGGTCTAGGAGGAGAGGAGAGTCCAGCTGAGGGAGGGAGAGTTTGGCCCTTGGGGTGGACTTAGGACTGGGTCAGGCACCTTTCAGAGGTGGCTCTCAGCAGGTCTGAGTCCAATGCCCACCTCTGTGCCTGGTGGAAACACCAAGAGGACCCTCTCCCCTAGCTGGAGAGGTGGAGACAGAGACCTCCAGGTGGAGAAACAGACAGGAGCCTCCCTCACTGTCCTGGGCTGGGGTCACCGACCAGGGCCAGGTTGCCAGGATGAAGTATGTCCAGGCAGGAGGGCTGACCCCAACCCTGTCTTCCAGTGGACATCCCTCCCTGAGGCCCATCCTCTCACCAATGGTCTTGTCCACCTTGGTGTTGGTGGCTGGGTGGGCTACGTTGCATGTGGCTTTACGGCTGGGCAAGCTGCTGGCGGGCACGGTCACCATGCTGCTGAGGGAGTAGAGCCCGGAGGAGTGCAGGACGGACGGGAAGGTGTGCACACCGCTGGACAGGGCGCCTTTGTTCCAAGACACGGTCACCGGCTCTGGGAAGTAGCCCTTCACCAGGCAGCCCATGGTCACCATTTGGCCGGATGAGCCTCCACTGCAGGGTGCCATGGGGAAGACTGAGGGGGCTTTGGGGCTGGCTGCAAGAGAGGAGGGCCCGTGTGACCATAGAATCCCACAAAGGGGACCAGGCCCCGGAGGCTCCTCCATTCTTGGCTTTCCCAGGGCCTGGTCCCTCTGCAGGGATCCAGTGCTGGGCTCCTGGGTGTCAGGTGCCCACCTGGCTGGACCCACCTACCTCTCCTCAGCCCCCTCCCTACCCCAGGAGGCTCCAGGACAGGCCCCGTCCCCAATGTGCTTCAGGACGTCCGCAGGCCAGCTGCTCAGCTGTGGCTCTCTGCTGCCCAGGGCCTGGTGTCCTGCAGCCTCAGACACTGGGCTCCTCAGCCCGGTCAGCACATGATTCTGCCTGGAGCCAGCACAGTCCTGGGCCTCCAGCCCCTTTCCCGGCTCGGCTCACCCGTGCCACCTCGGGCATGGCTTGCCTGGGCACACAGCCCCTCACCCCTGCTCCTGCCTCTGGTGGTTGCCCGGCCAGATGGTGGCACCAGGTCTTGGCCAGCTTCTGGCTGATGCCCCAGTCCCTGGCCCTGTCTCCACAGGCTGGCCCTGCCCTGCCCGAGCTGGCACCTCCCCAGTAGATGGTGCTTGGCCACTTTCTGGCCCTGCTCTGCTCCCTGCCCCTCTGCCCAGAGCTAGGTCACGGCTGCTCTCTGCCTCTGGGTCCTGAGTCTTCTGGAGGTGGCTCTGCAGGCAAGGAGCCCAGGCCCTAACTCTGGTCGGGTCAGTGTTACGCATCCCTGGACCCAGCACCACCGTCCCTGCCCTGAATCAGCCCACACTCCTCAGACTCCCCACCAACCCGTGTACCTCTGCTCTCTGTGGGTCTCACCCACCCCATGCCAGCCCAGGATCCCACATCTGTGCTACGGCCCCGAGCTCCTGGCCGCAGTCCCTCCTGGGGTCTTCCTTGAATCCTTTCCTGTGGTTCACCCAGAGCCCCTCCCTCCAGCAGCCCTGCCTTCCACCCTTCCTGCTCCTGGGCGGGCTGTGGCCTGTCCTGTCCTTCCTGGCCTACTATCCAGCTCCTGTGTGATCCAGAACCTTCCTCCTGGTGGGGACCCTGATGAGCTCGGCCCAGGACCCCTGCCCACCCCCCCTTCAAGCATAGGTAGAGACCTTGCTCCTGCCCTGACTCTCTTCTATTCTACGTGGAGCCAGCACCCCCAGGCCAAAGGGAGGTCCCTCATCTTACTCTGATGCTGGCCCAGACACTCTAGGACTTCGTGATGGGCTGGGGTGCAGCTCCTACCCCCGAATAAGCTAAGCCTGCACCTGCCAGTCCTATGCCCTCTGACCCCTGTCCCTACTTCTCATCTACAGGCCCCAGCCTGACTCCCTCCTCTGCCTTGACCTGCACCTCAGGCTTGGACAGCCCATGCTCAGCCCTGAATGGGCCCCTTCTAGCTTTAGGCACCTGTTCTCTGCAACTGCACCTGTCCGTGCAGGTGACCTCAGCCCCGAGCCCCTTCCCTATCCATCCCAGCACCTTGGAGCCGCTCACTGGGCTCAGCTCACGCTGTCCCTCGTGCACATGGAGGCTCACCTGAGCGCTCCTCAGACCTCAGCTGTCCCTGCTGCCTGCACCTGGTCGGCTCACACCAGAGCCCAGGGCTCCCTGCAGCTCAGCACTCTGTCCCCTGAGCTTTTGGGCTGCTCCTGCCCCTCCTGCAGCTGCTCACCTGTGACTGCTCTGCCCCAGTGCCTTGAGTTCTTGGGGCTCCCCCTTTCCATCTGGCTACTGTTACCTGAGGCTGCTCTGCCCTTGTCTCCTGATGGATTGAAGCTTTCCCTGTCTGTCTTGCATCTGCTCACCTGTGCCTGCTTTGCCCCTGTCTCCAGAGCTTCTGGGGCTCCCCCTGCCCTTCCTGTCCCTGCAAACCTGTGGTGCTCTGTCCCTGTCCCTTGAGCTCCTGGAGCTCTCCCTGCCTGGCCTTCCCCTGCTCACCTGTGGATAACGTGTTCTTGTCCTCTGAGCTCCTGGGACTGTTTCTGCCTGTCCTGCCCCTGCTCACCTGTGCCTGTCCTGTCCCTATGCCCTGAGCTCCTCAGATTAACCCTGCCAGCCCTGTACTGCTCAACAGTGGCTGCCCTGTCCCTGCCCTCTGAGCTCCTGTGGTTCTTCTTGCATGCCCTGCCCCTACTCATCTGTGGCTGCTCTGTCCCTGTCTCCTGAACTCCTGGAGCTCCCCATGCCCCTCCTGCATCTGCCTACCTGTGGCTGCTCTGCTCTTGTCCGCGGAGCTTCTGGGCCTGCTTCTGCCTTTTCCTGCCCCTGCTCACCTGTGGCTGCCCGGGCCCTGTGACCTGAGCTCCTGGAGCTCCCACTGCCCATCCCACTGCTGCTCGCTTGTGGCTACTCTGTCCCTGTCCCCTGACTTCCCAGAGCTCCCTCTGCCTGTCCTGCCCCTGCTCACCTGTGGCTATTCTGCAGCTGTCCCCTGAGCTGCTGTGGCTGCCCTGCCCATCCTTCCCTTGCTCACCTGAAGCTGCTCTGTCCCAGTCCCCTGAGCTGCTGTGGCTGTCCTGCCCTTCCTGCCACTGCTCACCTGAGGCTGCTCTGTCCCAGTCCCCTGAGCTGCTGTGGCTGCCCTGCCCATCCTGCCCCTGTTCACCTGAGGCTGCTCTGTCCCTGTCCCCTGAGCTGCTGTGGCTGTCCTGCTCTTCCTGCCCCTGCTCACCTGAGGCTGCTCTGTCCCTGTCCCCTGAGCTGCTGTGGCTGTCCTGCCCTTCCTGCCACTGCTCACCTGGGGCTGCTCTGTCCCTGTCCCCTGAGCTGCTGTGGCTGTCCTGCTCTTCTTGCCCCTGCTCACCTGAGGCTGCTCTGCCCCTGTTCCCTGAGCTGCTGTGGCTGTACTGCCCTTCCTGCCACTGCTCACCTGAGGCTGCTCTGTCCCTGTCCCCTGAGCTGCTGTGGCTGTCCTGCCCTTCCTGCCACTGCTCACCTGAGGCTGCTCTGTCCCTGTCCCCTGAGCTGCTGTGGCTGTCCTGCCCTTCCTGCCCTTGCTCACCTGAGGCTGCTTTGTCCCTGTCCCCTGAGCCGCTGTGGCTGCCCTGCCCATCCTGCCCCTGTTCACCTGAGGCTGCTCTGTCCCTGTCCCCTGAGCTGCTGTGGCTGTCCTGCCCTTCCTGCCCTTGCTCACCTGAGGCTGCTCTGTCCCTGTCCCCTGAGCTGCTGTGGCTGTCCTGCCCTTCCTGCCCCTGCTCACCTGAGGCTGCTCTGTCCCTGTCCCTTGAGCCTCTGTGACTGCCCTGCCCATCCTGCCCCTGCTCGCCTGAGGCTGCTCTGTCTCTGTCCCCTGAGCCGCTGTGGCTGTCCTGCCCATCCTGCCCCTGCTCACCTGAGGCTGCTCTGTCCCTGTCCCCTGAGCCGCTGTGGCTGCCCAGCCCATCCTGCCCCTGCTCACCTGAGGCAGCTCTGTCCCTGTCCCCTGAGCTGCTGTGGCTGTCCTGCTCTTCTTGCCCCTGCTCACCTGAGGCTGCTCTGCCCCTGTCCCCTGAGCTGCTGTGGCTGTCCTGCCCATCCTGCCCCTGCTCACCTGAGGCTGCTCTGTCCCTGTCCCCTGAGCTGCTGTGGCTGTCCTGCCTTTCCTGCCCTTGCTCACCTGAAGCTGCTCTGTCCCTGTCCTCTGAGCTGCTGTGGCTGCCCTGCCCATCCTGCCCCTGCTCACCTGAGGCTGCTCTGTCCCTGTCCCCTGAGCTGCTGTGGCTGTCCTGCCCATCTTGCCCCTGCTCACCTGAGGCTGCTCTGTCCCTGTCCTCTGAGCTGCTGTGGCTGCCCTGCCCATCCTTCCCTTGCTCACCTGAGGCGGCTTTGTCTCTGTCCCCTGAGCCACTGTGGCTGCCCTGCCCATCCTGCCCCTGCTCACCTGTGGCCTGTTTTGCTTGTCAAGACTGGAAGTGCTCTCCGCTGTCTCCTGGTTCCGGCTCCCACTTTCTTGCATCTTCTCCTCTGTGTCTGGCCTCACTCACTGAGGTGGGGTGCATGGGGGACCCCTTGGCAATTGCGTCTTGGATGTCGTTGAGCTGCTCGTCGTGTGGTTGTGCTGTGTTAAAG
The DNA here is from genome assembly GCF_027409185.1 of Cynocephalus volans. Classification (NCBI taxonomy): domain Eukaryota; kingdom Metazoa; phylum Chordata; class Mammalia; order Dermoptera; family Cynocephalidae; genus Cynocephalus; species Cynocephalus volans. The sequence continues at coordinate 184,707,842 of NC_084462.1, forward strand.
CAGTTCAGGCTTCCTGGGGGTGGGCAGTTCGGTGTCCTTCACATGTGAGCTTTCCCACAGCCCAGCCCCCAGCAGAGTCAGAACGGGATTGAAACCAGGTCACGGCTTATTTCCTAAAGTTCCTTTTTCTTCTCCTATTTTCTGTGTCAGAGTGCGTGGGAGAGTCCAGTATGCTGAGGCTGCCTCATGTGGGTGGGTGCATGGGGGTGGGGTTGGTGGGTCCTGGGACCCCCTGCACAGGTTGGGATGCTCGGCCACCATGAGCTGCTCTTCACTCTCTGCCTCCAATAGTCCCTGGGCCAGCCTGAGCCTGTTCCCAACTTGGCCTGCTCCACCCTGACGCCTCCTCCAGGGCTCAGGTCTCTGGGTAGCTGGGCCTCTCACCTAAGCCCTTTGGCTCCACCTAACCCAGTGGCTGCAGCGACAACAGGTGCCCAAGTTCAGGAGGACCCAGAGGTGGCAAAGAGAGGGAACCCTGGACAGGGACAGCCTTTTGGGCTGGCAGTCCTGAAGGAACCAGATGGGCCTCAGTTCTCGGGGCCGGGGGTTCAAGTTCTGTTCCTGGGGTCAAGGGGACATGCGACAGAGGGTGAACGTGGCAAAGCAGAGTGTGTGTGGCACAGGGCCATCAACCCTGCAGAGGGGAGAACCAGGGGCCCATTCAGAGCCAGGGCTGAGCAGGGGCTTTCGAGCCTGGGCTGCAGGTCAGGGGAGAGGAGGTGGTGGGGCAGGGCCCTGAGTCTGAAAAGAGGGGACCAGCTACAGAGAGGGGAGGCCAGGCAGCGGCGGGCTTAGCTTTTTCAGGAGTAGGGGCTGCACCCTGAATTGCACCAAGGTCCTAGGGTCGCTGGGCCAGCACCAGAGAGAGAACAGGGGCCTCCGTGGGGCATGGCGGTGCTGGCTCCATGCAGAGGAGGGGTGGGTCAGGGGTGGAGCAAGACCCCTTCCTGCGCTAGGGGTGGAGGGGGGAGGTGGTAGGGAGAGCTTGGACTTAGTTCAGCAGGGCCCTCACTAGGAGAGCAGGTCTGGAGGGAGCAGGAGCTGGGCAGGTGGCCTGAAGGGCAGGTTAGAGGATGGCCTGGTGGAGGGAGGTGACAGGGGAGAAGGGGAGGAAGAGAGACAGACCCCAAGGGCCCGAGGATGCGTCCTGGTGGAAGTGACCGCGATGGCATCTTGGGGAGGTGGGTCTTGGTCCTGGGGTCCCTGGAGGGAGCAGTCTCAGGGCTGCAGGTTGGCCTGGAGCTTGTGTGGGGTAGTGGTCACGGTCATCTCGTGGCCTCTGGGTCCAAATCATGCTCCCCCCGGGAAACACACACTCCACCAGGACGTCCCTAGGCCCCTGTGTCCCTGCTGGTTCTGGAGCTGCCCAAGGCCTGAGCCCCAGCCTGGCCCTGAAGGGGTGAATGTCCCAGAGAGAGCTGGATGCGCACACGTGGCTCCAGTGGGGTCCATCCCTGCAGCCGAGGCTCCGGCATCGTTCAGAACTGGCTGAGCTTCTTGCATCTACGTGTAGATTGATGTTTTCACCGCATTGGGAAAGTTTGGTCTTTGTTTCTTTAAAGACTTCATCCCCATTTTGTCTTTTCTCCTCTCCTGGGATTTCAGTTTCACATATTTTGGAAGCTGCTCAGTGTCCTAGAGGACATTGAACCTCCCCCCCTGCAATTCTCTCTCTGTTCTTTGGGTTGGATTCAGCGGATTTCTGTGGATATTTCTCTAAGTTCGCTGACCTTTCTCATGCCGTCTCCAACCTGCTGTTAAGCTCCTAAGTGATTTTTATCCTTTGAGAATTGTACTTTTTAGTCCTGAATTTGTATTTAGTCCTTGTAAATATTTTTGATTTTTCTGTAGAGATTCCCATCTATTTACTCATTATGATCATTTAAAAAAATCTTTAATCATATTTAAATTAGTTTTTAAATTTATTTTTTAAGAGTTTGTTTATTTATTTATTGTTCTTTGATTATTTATTTGTAAAATTTTAGGCCAGAAAACCAGTCTCAATACATTAAAAAAGACCTAGAAAATGTGTTCTCTAACCACAGTAGCTGAAGTAAACTTAGAAAATTCACAAATATGTGCAAATTAAAAACTTTCCTTAGTAAACAATGGATCAAAAGGAACATCACAGGGACATTAAAGAGGACGTTGAGATAAAGATCAAAGCCCAGCACGTCAACGTCTGTAGGATGCAGGGCTCGCGCCGTGCTGAGGTGAACATCTGCACTTGTAAACACGTATATGAAAAATAAAAATCCCAAGTCAGTAATGTAAACTTCTACCTTAAGAAAACAGAAAAAGAAGAGCGAAGTAAATCAAAACAATTATACGTAGGGAATAAGAAAGATCACAACAGAAATATATGAAATAGGGAATTGAAAAACAGTTGAGAAAATCAACAAAACCAAAAGCTGATTCTTTAAAAAGATCAACAAAATTTGCAAACCTTTGTGCAGAGTGACCAAGGATCAAAGTGAGACGACGGAAACTACTAAAATCAGAACTACAGCAGGGGCAGCGCTACATTGTCACTATGGTTTTCTTGTGGTGGTAGATTTAGTTTCTTTCTCTTTCTCATTTGCATTTTTGTTCTACCTGTGGGTTTTGTTTTTTCTTGTGTATTCATGGTAGTGATTATTGTTTTTGGACTCCAGGTGCAGGACTTCCTTGAGGATTTCATGTAGGTCTGGTCAGGTGGTGGCGAACTCCCACAGCTTTTAACTGTCTGGAAAATTCACTATATTTCCCTTGTTTCTGAAGGATAGCCTTAGTATTCTTGGCTGGCAGTTTTTTACTTTTAGTAGTTTGAATATATCATCCCATTTTCTCCTGACATGTAGAGCTTCCATTGAAAAATCTGCTGTTAGTCTGATAGGGCTCCCTTACAGGTGACCTGATGCTTTTCTCTTGCTTCTTTTGAGATTCTCTCTTTGTCTTTGAGCTTTGCCAATTTGACTCTAATGTGTCTCACAGGATATTTTTGGGTTGAATCTGTGTGAGGAAAATAGAAGAGTTTAATCAGGCCCCCTTGCCTCAGGCCCAGTTGGGGGTGGTGCAGCACATTCTTTGAAAAGAAATTGTGTGGGGGTGGAGTTAGTTCGCATGCCAGCACATGTATCTTTTTAGTTTTGTTGCTATTGTTGTGTGTTCCTCAGAGTTTGTGAAGCAGTGCTGGAGGCAGAGCTTGTGTCTAAAAATAGAGCATGTTTACTTTGCTGGCAGCTGGTCAGTTTTTCTTTAAACTTTGCCAGTAGCAGTTGAGTTTCTCTTAGGGCTCCCTAGCTCTTAGATGTGTGTGTGCTGAATAAAGTCTAGTACTTTTTCAACCAAGACTCCAAGAACCTTTTTTTCCAGTTAACTTAGCTTGTAGACCAGAATGTGAAGGGTTTGTGAACCAGTCTGGACAATAGGCTGGAGGAGTCTGTGAGCTCTAGACCCAGCCCCAGCTCTATAATCTGTCAGGGGATCTTCGAGCCTCCTGGATCTGAAGGTCCATCTCTCTCCCTATACCTGGGAACTTTTCCATTATTATTTCGTTGAATAGAGTTTCCATGTCTTTCCCTTTCTCCTCCCTTTCTGAAACACACATGATTTGAGTGTTTGTGCACCTGTGTTATTTTGAAAAGACTGTCTTCAAGGCCAGATATTCTTTCGTCTGCTTATTCCAGCCAAGTTATCGGTTGTGTTTTTCATTTTGTTGAGTGAACCTTTCAGTTCCACGAGTTCATCTACCTTCTTTTTTAAGGTATTAATCTCTTTGTAAACTTACTTTTTTATATCCTGGAATTTTTTTTTCTCATTTCATTATGTTGTGTAACTGAATTTTCTCATACCTCAGTGAGTTTCCTTGCGATTGTGGCCTGGAATTCCTTTTCAGCCATTTCAAGGGTTTCCTGCTCTACAGGTTCTGGTACTTGAGAATTACTGTCTTCTTTTGGTGGTGTCATATTTTCTTGGGTTTTCATAGTTGTAGTATCTGTATGTTGATATCTGGTCAGCTGGTAGACGGTTGCTTCTTCTATTACTCTGGAGTGAGCTTTGAGGAGAGAGACTTCTTCTTCTTTTCTGGTCTCCACTGGTGGCTCTTTGTGTCAATGCAGTTGATTGTCTGATGGGCCACCTGCACAGTGGCAGTGGTTATGGTGGACCACCTGTGCAGAAGTAGTGATTTTGGCATGCTCCTTGCCTGCTTCCAGGTGGGGGATGCTGCCCTCGGCTCCTGCCTGGGACCCTGGGCTCGCTCTATTTCTTTGAGTTCATTTATTTTATATTGGACATGTACTGATTTTATTTATGGAGTACGGAGTTATATTTCAATATATATACACAATGTGTGATGATGAAATCATTGTAATTAGCATATTCATTATCACAAAACTTTCATTTCTTTATGAGAACATTTGATCTCCTCTCTTCTAGCCATTTGAGAAAAAGCCAACCCCTCCCTGTCCCAGCCTTCATTAACCACAGTTTTACTCTCTACTTCTAAAAGTTCACCTTATTATTTTTCATTGACAGATATGAATCAGAATGTGCAGTATTTATCTTTATGTATCTGACTTATTTCACTTAACCTAATGTGTTAGTCCATTTGTGTTGCTATAACAGAAATACCTGAGACTGGGTAATTTATAAAGAACAGAGGTTTATTTGGCTGACGATTCTGGGACAGCTGCATCTGGCACAGACCTCAGGCTGCTTCTACTCATGGTGGAAAGTGGCAGGCAGCCAGCAGGTACAAGCAGATCACATGGTGAGAGGAAGCAAGAGAGGGACAGAGAGGAGGTGCCAGGGTCCTTTAAACAGTCAAGTCTCGCTGGAGCTAATAGAGCGAGAACTCACTCATTAATTCCCCCACCTAGGGAGAGCATTAATCCATTCATGAGGGATGTGCCCCCGTGACTCAATCAGTTTCCAACACTGCCACATTGGGGATCGGATTTCTATGAATTCTGGGAGGACAATACATCCAAACTCCATCACATAATGTCTTCCAGTCTCATCCGTGTTGCTGCAGTGACAGGATTTCACTCTTTTTCATGACTGTGTGCTATTCCCTTGTGTGTATATACCACATCTCGTTTATCCTCTCATCTGTTGATGGACACCTAGGATGATTGAATGTCTTGGCTGTTGTGAATCGTGCTGCAATAAATATAACAATGCAGATATCTCTTTCTTATGCTGATTTCTTTTCCTTTGGATAAATACCCAACAGTGTGATTGCTGGAAATAGAACAGTAGTTCTATTTCTACTTTTCTGAGGAGCCTGCACCCTGTTTTCCATAATGGTTGTTGTAATTTTCATTCCCACCAGCAGTGTACAAGAATTCCCTTTTCTCCACATCCTCAACATCATTTGTCATTAAAATTTTTTTTATTGAATAATAATTGATTATACTTAATTTTGGGGTTCAACATTGATATATGTCAATCAATTCAATATCACTAGCATATATATTGTTACAAATCATCACACATCATCATCATAATCACACAAAGTTAAGAGGTGATGTTTTTGGCATGCTCCTCGGCACTGGCAGTGTGCCTGGTTGTGAGAGGGGTTCTGGTCCCTGGCTCCAAGCCTCTGGACCCTGGGCAAGCCCCGAGGTGCTGGTGGTGTGCCTGGTTGTGGGAGGGGGTTTGGTCCCCAATTTCATGCCTCAGGACCCCAGGCAGGGCTGGAATTAATTTTGTGTCCTTTGCTTACTTCTAAAATGGGGGAACTTCCTGTGGGGACCAGTAATTGAGCTGTGTGGTTGACCTAAATTGCTGCTTTGCTGCTGATTCCCTAGGGAAGGCTTTTTGTGCAGCTCAGGTTTTAATGGTTGACTCTATAGGTACTTCCAGTTCTCCAGAGACCCAGTGCATCTGAGTTGTGTAGAAACTCTGATCTGGCCCTAAGTCTTTTCATCAAACTGCACCACATGCAATTTAACATTCCTGACTCATCTCCTCTGAGTGGTCCTTCACTGACTGGGGTATCAGTCAGCTGTCCTTGCTATGCCCCAGTGTTCCCCCAGTGGGCCTGTCTCCCCCACACCCATGCTGAAAACACTTCCCATGGGATGGGCCATGTGCTGGTCCCTTGCAATGACTCACCGGCCTCTGAGCACTTCTTTTTTTCAGTTGCTGTGGCTCCTCATTCCTATGTGGGTCCATAGGAACACTATTAGTGTTCTTCCTGTCCTGGGGGCCACCAACGCCCTCTTCTCCCCTGCCACCTCCAAGCATCTTCATCTGAAGGGCACAGCTGTGGCTTTTGTTGGCTTCCAGTCTGTGTGCTCAGCAGCTCCTGCCTTAAAGCAGCCATGGCAGGAAATGTTCAGAGCAGATTTTTCTTTCTCTCATCGTGGCTTCTCCTGCCTTCCTGCACTCTGTAAGTCTCTCCTTCTCTTCCCCCAAGCTCCTTCAGCCCCAGCTTGGCTGTTGTTGCTTTTTTAAAAGTGTAAATTGGTTTATTTGTGGGAGAGATTGACACTGGGTACTGTCTATTCTGCCATTTTGACCAGAAGCCACATTTGTCATTTTTTGACTTGTTGATAATAGCCATTCGAACTGGGATGAGATGTTATCTCATTGTGGTTTTGATTTGCATTTCTCTGATGATTAGTGATGTTGAGCATATTTTCCTGTTGGTCATCCGTATCTGTTCTTTTGAGAAATGCCTGTTCAGGTCATTGCCCATTTTAAAATCAGATTATTTGTTTATTTGTGTCATTGAGTTGCTGAAGTTCCTTGCATATTCTGGATCTTAATTCCTTGTCAGATAAATCAATTGCAAATCTTTTCTCCCATTATCCTGGTTGGCTCTTTGCTCTGTTGGTTATTTCTTTTACTGTGCAGAAGCTTTTTAGTTTGATGCAGTCCCATATGTCTATTTGTTCTTCTTTTGCCTGTGCTTTAGAAGTCTTTTCTGTAAAAATTTTACACTAGCCAATGAAGGTTTCCCCTATGTTTTCTTTTAGTAGTTTACAGTATCAAGTCCTAACTGAAAGCCTTTAATCCATTTTGAGTTGGTTTTGGCATATGATGAGTGCCAGGGGTCTATTTTGTTTCTCTGCATATGTATATCCATGTTTTCCAGCATCCTTTATTGAAGAGACCATAATTTCCCCAGCATATGTTCTTGGCATTTTTGTCAATAATCAGTTGGATGTAGATACATGGATTTATTTCTGAGTTCTCTATTCTGTTCCATTGGTTTTTGTGTCTGTTTTTATGTCAGTCCCGTGCTGTTTTGGTTACTATGGCTTTGTAGTATATTTTGAAGTCAGGTGGTGTGATGCTTCCAGCTTTGTTGTTTTTGCTCAGAATTGTTTTGTGTATTCAGGGTCATTGGTGGTTTCATATGAATGTTTGGATTGTTTTTTCTATTTCTGTGAAGAATGTCATTAGTATTTTGATAAGAATGGATTGAATCTGTAGATCACTTTGGTAGTATGATCATTTTTACAATATTAATTCTTTCAGTTTATGATTATGGAATGTCTTTCTACTTTTGTTTCCTCTTTAATTTCTTTCATCACCATTTTGTAATTTTCAATGTAGAGATCATTCAACTCTCTGGTTAAATTTATGTCTAGGTATTTTATTTTTTGGTAGCTATTGTAAATGAAATTGCTTTCTTGATTGCTTTTTCAACTAGATCATTGCTGGTGTATAGAAATACTACTGATTTTTGTATGTTTGGAAGAATACCCTGTGCTTTGATATTAATTTTTTAGAAGTGTGGTGGAATTCAGCAGTGAAGCCATCAGGTCCTGGGCTTTTCTCTTTTGGGAGACTGCTCATTACTGACTCGATCTGGTTACTGTTAATTGATCTAATGAGATGTCTATTATTTCTTGGTGTCATCTTGGCAGATTGTATATGTCCAGAAATTTATCCACTTTCTCTAGGTTTTCCAATTTGTTGGCATATAGTTGTTCATAAGAGTCTTTAAAGGTTCTCTGTATTTCTGTGGTACCAGCTGTAATGTCTCCTTTTTCATTTCTGATTTTCTTTTTTTGGGTCTTTTCTCTTCTTAGTTAGGCTAACTAAAGGCTTATCAATTTTGTTTTCCATTTGAAAAAAACCAACTTTTCATTTTGTCAATGTTTTGTAATTTTCTGGTCACTAATTCATACAGCTTTGCTCGAATCTTTATTATTTCTTCTGGTCTACTAACATCGGGATTTGGTTGTTCTTGTTTTCCACTTCTTTAAGGTGCACCATTAGGTATTTTATTTGAAATCTTTTTATGTTTTTGATGTAAACACATATTACAATAAATTTGTCCATTAGTACTGCTTTTGTAGTAAGTCATAGGTTTTGGTATGTTGTATTTTGCTTTTTGTTTTGAAGAAGTTTTAAATTTCTTGATTAACATCTTCTTTGACCCATTGGTTGTACAGGAGCGTATTATGTAACTTTTAAGTATTTTAAGAGTTTCCAAAGTTCCATGTATTTGTTTTGTGGCCCAGAAAGATAGTTGAATGCTTTTAATTTTTAAATGCCTATCCTTTGGCATATCCTGGAGAATAATCCATGTCATGATGAGAAGAATGTGTATTCTGCACTTATAGTATGACATGATCTGCAAATGTCCATCAGGTCGATTTGGTCTATAGTGCCATTTAAATCCAATGTTTCTTTGTTGACTTTTTTTTGTCTATATGATCTGGCCAATGAGCAGAGACAGGTGTTGACATCCCCAACTATTATCCTACGGGGGTCTATCTCTCCTTTTAGATCCAGTATTTTCTATTATTTCTTTTTTTATCAGGAGTTTTAAAATTATTGAAACATAATTGATTGTACATATCTGTGGAGTACAGAGTTGCTTATCAATATCTATGTTCAATATGTGATGCTCAAATCAGGATAATTGGTATACTTAATATTGTACAGAGTTCTTTCTTCATAGCCTTTTATGGATTCCTCCCTTACCCACCTCCTCTGTCGCCTTTTCCACCTCTGGTAACCTCAGTTCTGTTCTCTCATTTTGAAAGTTCAACATATTGTTTTGATCGTTGTGTCTTTCTTTTTTTGTTGTATGTTTGTGTTGTGTTGGTATCAGGGTGATGCTGGCCTCATAGAATGGGTCTGGGAGGGTGGCCTCTGTTTCAATATTTTGGAATTTTTTGAAGATAATTGGTATTCATTCCTTTTTAAAGGTTTGGTAGCATTCAGCATTAAAACTGTCCAATCGTGGGTTTTTCTTTGGAGACTGCTGATTACTGCTTCAATCTCATTGCTTGTTCCTGTTTTCTGTCTATTCTTGGTGCAGTTTTGGTAGTTTGTATGTTTTCAGAAATTTATCCATTTCCTCCAGGTTTTCAAATTTGTTGGCATAGAGTTGTTTATAATACTCTCTAATGATTCTTTGTATTTCTGTGGTATTGGTTGTAATGTCTCCTGTATCATTTCTGATTTTTGTCGTTTGGGTCTTCTCTTTTCTTTTTGTTGTTAGCCTGGGTAATGGTTGGTCTGTTTTGTTTATCTTCTCAAAAAGCCAACATTTTGCTCCATTGATCTTTTGTATCATTTTTGGGGTCTCTATTTCATTTAGTTCTGCTCTGATCTTAATTATTTATTTCCCTCTACTAATTTTGGGCTTGAATTGTTTTTGCTTTTCTAGTTGTTTGAAGTGTTGTGTTAGGTTGTTTATTTTATATCTTTGTGTTGTTTTGATGTAAGCCTTTATTGAAATAAACTTCCTTCTTAAGAGTGCTTTTGCAGTATCCCATAGGTTTTGGTGTGATGTGTCCTTATTTTCATTAGTTTCAAGAGTTTTTAAAATTTCCTGCTTAATTTCTTCTTGGACCCATAAGTCAATCAGGAGCATGTTGTTTAACTTCCATGTGTTTGTATAGTTTCTAGAGTTTCTCTTGTTATTGATACCTAGTTTTAATCCATTGTGGTCTGAAAAGATATTTGAAATGATTTCAGTTTTAAAAATTTTGTAGAGACTTGATTTGTGACTTTACATGTGGTTTATCCTGGAGAACGTTCTATGTGCTGATGAGAAGAATGTGTTTCTGTGGTTGTTGGATGAGATATTCTGTAGATACCTGCCAGGTCCAATTAAAGTTTGGTTTAAATTCTGTGCCTCTTTGTTGTTTTGTTGCCTAGATAATGTGTCCAATCTTGAGAAAGGGATGTTCAGGTCCCCAACTATTATTGTATTTGGGTCTATGTCTTTCTTTAGGTCTAATAGTGTTTGCTTTATATAACTGGTTGCTGTGGTGTTGGGTGCCTATGTATTTATGATTGTTATGTCTTCTTGCTGGATAGATAACTTACCCTTATATAGGGACCTTCTTTGTCTCTTTTTATGATTTTTGGTTTAAAGTCTATTTTAACCAATGTAAGAATAGCTATTCTTGCTCGTTTTTCATTTGCATTGGTGTGGCATATCTGTTTCCATCTATTCAGTATTAATCTCTGTTTGTCTTTACATGTGAGATGAATCTCTTGTAGACAGCATATAGTTGGGTCTGATTTTTTTAATCCAATCAGCCACTCTGTGTCTTTTGAGTGGGGAATTTAATCCATTTACAATTAGAGTTGTTATTAAAAGTTATTGTTTTACTTGTGACATTTAATTGCTTTTTTATGGTTGACTGAAATTTCTTTTTCTCATTTCCTCCCCTTTTATTGTTTAGTCTTTGGTGTTCATTGGTTTTTTGAGGTGTTATGGTATCGTTTCTTTTTCTCATTTGCCTATTTGGTCCACAAATGGTGTTTGTTCTTTCCCATGTAATCATTGTGGTGATTATTGTTTCTTGGGTTCCAGGTACAGGAAGCCTTTAAGGATTTCTTGTAGAGCTGGTCATGATGTGGTGAAGTCTTGTAGCTTTTGTTTGTCTGAGAAATACACTGTTCCCCTTCATGACTGAAGGATAGCCTTGCTGGGTGTATCAGTCCATTCTTTTTTTGTTTGTTTGTTTCTTTTCATTCTGTTTGTTAATTAATTAATGAATAAATTAATTGGTTACAAATATTCGTTAGATACAAAGCTGATTGTCACCCCTCATGCCCATGATGTTCTTGTGTTACTATAACAGGATTCCTGAGACTAGGTAATTTATCTAGAACAGAAGTTTGTTTGGATTACAAGGTTTACAATTCTGGGACAGCTGCATCTGGCGTGGGCTTCAGGCTGCTTCTACTCATGGTGGAAATTGGCAGGCATCTGGAGGGTAAAAGCAGATCACATGGTGATATGAAGCAAGAGGGAGAGAAAGGGGAGGTTCCAGGGTCTTTTAAACAATCAGTTCTCATGGGAACAAATAAAGAGAGAACTCACTCACTACCCCCCTCCCCCAGGGAGAGCATGAATCCATTCATGAGGGATCCACCCCCATGACTCCAACAGCTCCCAACACTGCCACATTGGGGATCAGATTACCACATGAGTTTTGGGGGGGACAGAGCATTCAAACTCTGTTGTGTTGCCCCTGGCCTCCCAAAACTCATGTCATTCTCACAGACAAAATACAATCATTCCTTTCAACAGTCCCCAAATTCTTAGCTTGTTCCAGCACCATCTTAAAAGTCCAAAGTCCAAAGTCTCATCTGAGACCAAAGTCAAAATTCCTTCCAGCTATGAACCTCTAAAAATCAAAACCAAATTTATCTACTTCCTAGATATAATGGTGGAACAGACATTGGGTGCACATTCCCATTCCAAAAGGGAGGACTGGGCCAGAAGAAAGGAGAAACAGGCCCCAAACAAGTCTGAAACCCAGAAGGGCAGGTATTAAATCTTAAAGCTCCAAAATAATGTTTTTTTCACTCCAAGTCCTAAGTCCTGGGCACAATCGGGCATCTGGTCCCCAAAGCCCCAGGGAGCCCTGCCCCAACAGCTCTGCTGGGCACAGCCCATTGTATTGGTGCCTGCAGCTTTCCGAGTTCAGCATTGCCCTACAGTTCTAGGGTCCTGGCAGCAGCCCCACTCCCTTGGCTCTGCTAGACATTTCCCTGTTGGGTGCTCTCTGTGGGGGCTCCAACCCCACTTTCCTGCTTGGCACTGCTCCAGTAGATGGCCTCTGCAGTGGCTCTGCCCCTGTGGCAGGTCTCTGCCTGGGCCCCCAGGCTTTTCCATACATACTCTGAAATGTGGGTGGAGGCTGCCACACGTCCACTTCTCTCATGTTCTGCTGACATGCAAAAAAACACCACCAGGGTTTCCAGCTTGTGCTCTCCAGAACTGCTGCAGGAGCCACACTTGGGACCACTTGAGGCAGGGATGATCCAGCCAGAGGATCTGGGATGCAGGGAGCAGGTTCCCAAGAGCAGTTGTGTCCCAGGTCTGTCCTCTGGAACAACTCAGGTTGCTTCTACTCATGGCAGAAAGCAGCAGGCAGCTGGCAGGGACAAGTAGATCACATGGCAAGAGAAAGCAGGAGAGAGACAGAGGGGAATTGCCAGGTTCTTTTAAACCGGCAGCTCTCCCTGGAACTAATAATGTGATAACTCATTCACTACCCCCACCCCCCAGGCAGCGCATTGGTCTGTTTATGAGGGATCCACTCCCATGACTCAAACAAATCCGAACACTGCCACATTGGGGATCAGATTTCCACATGAGTTTAGGGGGAACAACACATTCAGACTTTATCACTGGGTATAGTATTCTTGGCTGGCAGTTTTTCTCTTTTAGGACTTTCAATATGTCATCCCATTCTCTTCTGGCCTATAGGGTTTCGGCTGAGAAATCGGCTGTTAGTCTAATGAGGACTCCCTTATCAGTGACTTGATGCTTTTCTCTTGCATTTTAAAAAGATTCTGTCTTTGTCTTTTGGCAGTTTGTCTACAAAGTGTCTTGGAGAGAACCTTTTTGGATGGAATCTGTTTGGAGATCTTTGAGCCTCCTGGATCCTGAAGTCTGTATCTCTATCAATATCTGAGAAGTTTCCCCCTATTATTTCATTGAGTATTTTTCAATGACTCTTCTTTCCTCTTCCCTTCTGAAACACCCATGAATTGGAAGTTTGTGCACTTATGATGGTCATCTAGCTCTCTTGCCTTTTCATTTTTGGATTCCTTTTTCTTTTTCTTTTCTTTTGTGTGCTTGGATTATTTTGAAAATATCTTCCAGGTCACTAATTCTTTCTTCTGCTTGCTCTACTCTGCTGCTTAGGCTCTCAACTGTAGTTTTTTATTTTGTTGAATGAGTCTTTCAGTTCTAGGGGTTCTGCCACATTCTTTTTTATGGTATTTATCTCTGAAATTTCCTTCTTCATGTCCTGGACTGATTTTCTCATTCCGTTGTTTTGTCTAGCTGAGTCTTCTTGTATCTCACTGAGTTTCTTTAAGATTGTTACTTGGAAATCCCTTTCAGACATATCAAGGGTTTCCTGTTGTATGGGATATGGTCCGTGAGAATCATAGTGTTCCTTTGGTGGGTCATATTTTCTTTTCTTTCATTTTTTTGTGTATTTCTAATAACCCTGTGTTGGTGCCTAGTCATCTGTGGTTGCTCCTTCTGTTACTCTGGGGTGGCTTTTGAAGAGAAAGACTGTTCTATAGATTTGTTATATATCGCCTGTTGTTTGGGTATTTTAGTTTTGGTTCTTGGTAGTTCTGGGTAGAGTCAGTTGGTCTGGAAAAACTCAGTGGTTCTAAATAGACTCAGCATTTCCAGGTGATGCTGGCAACTATGTCTGTGGCTGGGGCTGTGCTCATGGCTGGGCTCATGCAAGTGGGTGAGGGCTGTGTGGGCAGATAGGGCAGTTGGGGCTCGGAACTCGTGTGTTAGTAGAGTCACTAGGGTGGCTGTGGCAGCTGGGAGTCTATGGGTGACTATGTCTGGGTTACAGGGGAGGCCATGGTGGCTGGAACCATACAGGTGGCTTGATGGCTGGGCCCATGCATGTTGTGGGGCTGCATGGGTGGGTGGGTGGTTGGGGTCACATGGGTGTGTGGAGCTATGTGTGTGGCCAGGTGGGTGGGGCTGCAAAGGCAGCTAGATGGCTGGGCCCATGCAGACGGGTGGGACAGCTGGTTCTGGGCAGTTGGGGTCATATGGGCTGCCAGGGCCATGCAGGTGGCTGGAAGGATGGAACCATGCAGGTAACATTGGCCATGTGGTGGGCTATGCTGTGCAGGTTAGTCTCCCGTGGAGGGACAAGGACCACATCTCTGGGTAGACAATGGCACATGCAACTGCAGTGGTTGCAGGGTCAGGTTGGGGCAGGAGCAGGAGGGGGGTTACCAGTAGGAAGTGCTCACAGCCACACAGATTCCTTCTGCCAAAAAGAAGTGTTCCTCCTGGCTGATTCTTGTTTGGTAGACATGATGGCAGCTGAAGACATATGCCTCTTTCTCCTCTATAACATCCTGCTTGGATTTTGTGATCCACAGAGTCCTCACCAGGCTTCTGCTGACTTCCCAGGCTCTTCCACCAAGGCTCTGCCCCCGACTTCGCTGTTTTTTCCCTGATCTGGTGACTTGCTATAGGAGGATCATGTGTTGGCACCTCCAGTCTGCCATCTTGCTCCACCTCTCCTAACTAATAATATTTTCTTTATATGTCTGGTTGCTCCAATGTTGGGTGCATATATATTTACAAGTGTTATATCCACTTGATGAACAGATTCCTTTATCCTTATATAATAACCTTCTTTGTCTCTTTTTATAGTTTTCAGTTTAAAGTCATGTATGTGAAGAGAATGGAAGAAGATGGCTGATAGTGTTCTCTGGTGCTTGTTCACCCCCCCGAAAAGAGACAAAAACAACCAATAAACAACTATATTTTGACCAGAATAACAAGAAATATGCTGCAGAGCACCAGGAAAGTGGTCAAATCCTTGTGGAGCATAGAAGACCAAGATAGCACCATGGAGGGCAGAGTAAGGCATCCTGCCTCTGCCTGTGTATGTCTCTGCAGGGACCAGCTTGGAGCCAGGCAGAGAGAAGGTCAGCTAAGGAACCTCAGCTGTGTCCACTGTCACCGCAAATGCCAGCAATCCCTGCCTCTCTGGGGAGAGGTGCCCAGGCTTCACAGTCTCCAGACCCAGTTTGGTGAGTAGCTGGGAGTGTGTGCAGCTTCACAGCCTCAGTGGAGAAGCTAAGGCAGAGCAAATCCTACCCTCCAAAACTATGTGGCTATAGCACAGCACCATCTTTGAAGTGAACTCACTGCTCATGTGCATCCTGCATGGTTGGCTGGTAGAAACTGACTCCCTATGTCCTGAGGCCCTACCTCCATTCTGCTACATTTACACAGGTGCCTGCATGACTGTGGCCCCGTTGGCCGAAAGCCTATGCCAGACAGAAAGACAGACACCAGCATCTGAACTCACAGAGTACTCATCCCTGCCCAGGCAGACCTGCTCAGTGGGGAAGCCACCAACAAGTGGCAGTCCACCACATTCATGTACATCCACCTGGCACAAGTCCCTGACGCTCTGAGCCTAAAGTGCCCATGCCAGACTGTCAGCTGGTCCACTGGTAGCTCTGCTTTCCTCTGCATCACTAATGTATACCTGCTCCCTGACTGACAGAAAATGGGCAGCAGATTTGCCTCCCCATGGCAGGCCTCTACAGAAGTGCCTGGCTGTACCCTTGTAGGCTTGCTCCAACCTCAACAGCTGATCTTGCAGGTCAACATTGTATGGCTGGGCCATATGGCACCTGTGTATACCTACCCTTTGCCTGATAGTGGGTTGGGCAGCAGCATTGCCTTTACTCAGAGGCCTTTTACTCAGAGGGCCTCTGTGAAGCTTCTGGATACTGCTGCAATCTTGCAGGCCTGCTCCAGGGTTACGGCTGACCTGGCAGTCCTCCATGGAGCTGCCAGGCCCTGCTGTACCAGGGCATGACCACACCTTGATAAACAGTGAGGAGGGTGGTGGGTCTGCTCCCACCTCGGGGTTCTTTATGAACGTGATGTGCCCTGCTTCAGCTGTGCATGCCACTTCTTGGCCAGGCAGTGTCATCCCTCCTCTGACAGGGTTTTAAAGAGCTGCATGAACTCCCCACCTTGCACCCAGCATACTTGTATCAAGCTTACAAGCTGGTGAGGCAGCAAACCATTCCCCAGCAGAAAGAACCTCAGAGCTGCATGCCCATACCTGGCATGGCAGACAGGCAATGACTCTATCTCAGAGGGATTATCAACCAGCTGGTTGTCCCTCTCTGACTGCACGTCGATGTTCCAACAAACAGCCTGGAGTCTCTGACTGAAGAAAGCAGAGCAAATGTTGGCACAAAATTCTGCAGGCCAGGCCACTGAGGCATTTGCAGACAGTTCTAGAGAGGACTACCAGCAAAGAAACTGCACCAAGATAACACTGCTGAGTCCACTGAAAACCAAAGCCAGTGCAACATTTCCAATAGATACCATATGACCCACATACAGGAATAAGTCATTTGTACATAATCTGCTCCATAAAATTGGGAAAAGCAAGTACTCTATCAGATGCACAGATACCAATGAAAGGATGCAAAAATCATGAAAAAGATAGCAAAGATGATACCACAGAGGAACATAAAACGTCTACAGGAAGAGATGCCAAAGAAAAGGACAGTTGTGAAATACCTGTAAAAACTTTCCAAGTAGTGATCTTAAGGAAACTCAGTGAGATAGAAGAGAACACAGACTAACAATTCAACAAAATCTGGAAGTCAATTTATGTTCTGAATGAGAAATTTGTCAAGAGATCAATATCATAAATAAGGACCCAATAGAAATACTGGAGTTGAAGAATTCAACAAATGATGTAAAAAAAAAAATGCAGTTGAGAACCTCAACAACAGACTAGATGAAGCAGAAGAGAGAATTTCAGACCTTGAAAACAGATCTTCTGAAATTTCCCAGTAAGAGGAAAAAAGAAATAAGAATGAAAAGGAACGACAAAAGCCCATGAGATGTGTAGGACAGCATTTAGCAAAGAAATGTTGGAATAATAGTTGTTCCAGTGGGAGAAGAAATGGAGAAAGGCATGGACACCCTATTTAATGAAATAGTAGTTGTAAACTTCCCATGTAGTGGGATAGATGTGGGCATTCGGATTCAGGAGGTTCAAATGTCTTCACTTAGGTTCAACCCCAAAGATTCTTTGCAAGGCACATCATAATAAAACTGTCAAAAGTTAAAAAGAAAAAGAGAATTGTAAAAGCTGCAAGAGAAAAGCATCCAGTCACCTACAAAGTATACCCACTAGACTATCAAATGGCTTCTCAACAGAAACCTTGCAAGCCAGGAGAGAATAGGATGATATATTCAAAGTGTTGAAAGAAAAAAAATGTCAGGCAAGAATGTCTTTTCCAGCAAAACTATCCTTCAGATATGAGGGAGAGATAAAGACCTTCCCAGGCAAGAAAGAAATGAGGGAATTCATTACTGTTAGACCAGCCTTATAAGAAATGCTTAAGGGAGTGGTATAACTGAAAGTGAAAAAAACCAATAATTACCATCATGAAAACTTGAAAAAGTACAAAACTCACCTGTATAGGTAAATTCACAATTGAAACCCAAACACCCTTGTGAAGTAGTGGTTATATGTAAATCTTTAATCATCTAATATAAAGGTTTAAAGTTAAAATGGTCAAAAAACAACAGCTAAAATTAGTGACTAAGAAACAAACAAATGATTCAAACATAAATTAAGGCAAGAAAAATATAATTTGTGCATGTGTGGGGAAATCTAGAGTATTTTCATGTGACCCAAATTAAGTGGCTATCAGCTTAAAAGAGTTTAGTATAACTGCCAGCCTCCTTACATAGTACTAAATTAACCACGTAAAATAAAATTACAGCAGATATGCAAATGAGAAAGAGAAAGTAAGCAAAGATTAGCACCAATCCACAGAGGTAAATAACAAGAGAAAAAGAGAGGTACTAAGGATCTACAGAACAACTGGAAAACAATTAACAAAATGACAGGAATATATTTCCACATATGAAAAATAACCTTAAATGTACATGAATTATACTCTCCAATTAAAGATATAGAGTGGGTGATGAATGAAAACAAAACAAGACCCAATGATATACTACCTACAAGAGACTCACCTAAGTATTAGAGTCAAACATAGACTAAAATTGAAGGGCTGGAAAAAGATATTTCATGTAAATGGAAACCAAAAGTGAGCAGGAGTAGTCACACATATATCAGATAAAATAGACTTTAAATCAAAAACTGTAGAAGGGACAAAGAAGATCATTATATAATGATAAGGGGACGAATTCAATGAGACATGATAACACTTGTTAATATACATGTACCCAACATTGGAGCACCAAGATGTATAAAGAAAATATTATTAGACCTAAAGGGAGAGATAGATTGCAATTTAGTAAGTGTAGGGGACTTCAACACCCTGCCTTCAACAATGAACAGATCATTTAAAGAGAAAATAAACAAAGAAAATCTGACAATAACTGTACCATAGAACAAATGGACCTTACAGATATTTATAGAACATTCCATATAATAGTTGCAGAGTCCACATTTTTCTTAGCTGCACATGGAACATTCTCCAGGATAGATCATATGTTAGGTAACAAAACAAGTCTACACAAATTAAAAAAGATAGAGATCATATCAAGTATCTTTTCTGACCACAATGATATAAAACTGGAAATGATCAACAAGAAAAACTTTGGAAATTTTACGAACACATGGAAGTTAAACAACCCACTCCTAAACAACCAATGGGCTAATGAAGAAATTAAATTGGAAACTAAAAACTTCCTTGAGATAAATGAGAATGGAAGCACCTCATACCAAAACCTATGGGACATGGCAAAAGCAGTTCTAAGATGAAAGTCTATTGTAATAAATGCCAACATCAAAAAAGAAGAAAGATTTCTACTATACAACCCAGTGATGCATGTAAAGTAGGAAAACAATAACAAACTAAAATGAAAAGTGGCAGAAGGAAATGATTAATGAGAGCAGAAATAAATGAAAAAGACACAATATCAATTAAAAAGATTGTTTAAGTGAAGAGTTGATTTCTTGAAAAGATGAGCAAGATTAACCAATATTCAGCTAGACTAACCAAAAAAAAAAGACTAAAATCAATAAAATCAGAAATGAAAAAGGAGATAGTATAACTGATGCCACAGAAATAGAAAGCATCATAGAGACTATTTGAACAATTATATGCCAACAACATTGGTAATATAGTAAAAATTGATAAATTGCTGCATGTATACCATCTACCAAGATCAAATTATGAAGATATAGAAGATCTGAAATATAAATAATGAGTGAGGAAATCAAATCAGTATTCCATCAAACAAAAACTTAGGACCTGATGGCTTCACTGCTGAATTCTACAAAACACTTAAAGAAGAACTAATACCAATTGTCTGCAATTATTTGGAAAAATCAAGGAGGAGGGAATACTTCTTAACTAATTTTATGAGGTCAGCATCACTCTGATTCTACAAGCTGACAAGGACAAATGACAATGACAAAAAAGAAAATTCCTGGCTAATATCACTGATGGACATAGATACAAAAAGTCTCAACATGATACTAGCAAACAGATTCCAACAGCACATTTAAAAGTTCTTTCAATACGATCAAGTGGGATTTACCGAAGGGATGCAAGGATGGTTTAACATACACAAAGCGATAAAACTGACACATCACATTGGCAGAAACAAAGACAAAAACCATGTGATCATTTCAATTGATGCAGAAATTCATTTGACAAAATTCAACATTCATTTATAATAAAACTCTTAAGAAAGTACATATTGAAGATATGAACTTCAATACAATAAAGCCCACATATGACAAACCCACAGGTAACATCATACTGAATGGGGAAAAGCTGAAAGCTTTCCCTCTTAGGTCAGGAACAAGACAAGGATGTTCACTTTCACCACATCTATTCAACATAGTACTGGAAATCATAGACAGAGCAATTAGACAAGAGAAAAAAATAAAAGTCATCAAAATTGGAAAGGAGGAAGTCATACTGTTTGCAGACAACATGATCTTATAACTAGAAAACCCTAAAGACTCCATTAAAAAACTGTTAGAACTAATAAATTAATTCAGTAAATTTGCAGGATACAAAATCAACCTATGAAAGTCAGTAGCATTTCTATAAACTAGTAGCAAACTATCTGAAAAAGAAATCGAGAAAACAATACCGTTTACAATAATTAAAACAAAATTACATGCATAGGAATAAACATAACCAAGGAGGTGAAAGAACTCTACACTGAAAACTATGAAAGTTTGAGGAAAGCAATTGAAGGGGACATAAATAAATGGAAAGATATCCCATGTTCATGGATTGGAAGAATTAAAATTAATGAAATGGTCATTGTTCACCGAGTGATCTACAGATATAATGCAATCCCTATCAAATTATCAATGACATTCCTCACTGAAATAGAAAATATAATCCTAAAGTTCATATGGAACAAAAAAAGACCCCAATAGCCAAAGCAATCCTGAAAACAACCAAACAAAACTAAGGCATCACATGACCTGATATCAAATTATGCTACAAAGCTATAGTAACCAAAACTTTATGGTACTGGCATAAAAATGGGCATATAGACCAATGGAGCAGAATAGAGAGCCCCCAAATAAATCATGCACATACAGCCAACTGATATTGGAGTAAGGTGCCAAGAATACATATGGAGAAAAAGAAAGTCTCTTTGGTGAATGGTGCTGGGAAAACTGGATACCCACCTGTACACGAATGACACTAGACCCCTACCTTTCATTAAATATGAAAGTCAATTCAAAATGGATTAAATATTTAAAGTATACAGCCCCAAACTATGAAACTAGTAGAAGAAATCATAGAGGAAGAAATCCATGACAGAGGACTGGCCAAGGATTTTTAAAATAAGCCTTCCAAAGCACCAGCAGTAAAAGCAAAAGTAGACAAGCAGGATTACATCAGACTAAAAAGCTTTTGCACATCAAAGGAAAGTGTTAGCAGAGTGAATCGACAACCTACAGAATGGGAGAAAATATTTTCAAAAGTACATCTGAGAAGGGGTTAATAGCAAGAATATATGAGGAACTTAACAGCAGCAACCAAATAACCCAATAGAGAAATGGGCAAAGAACTTTAATAGGCATTTCTCAAAAGAAAGACATACAAATGGCCAAGAGGCATATGGAAAAATGCTCAACATCACTAATGGTCAGGGAAACGCAAATCAAAACCACAATGAGACACCATCTTACTCCGGTTGGAATGGCTACTATCAAAAACAGAGAAGAAAACAATTGTCGGTGAGGATGTGGAGAAAGGGAGCCCTTGCACACTCTTGGCGGGAGAGGAACCTGCACAGCCCGTATGGAAAACAGTACAGAGGTTCCTCAAAACATTAAAAAGAGAACTACCGGATGATCCAGCGATCCTACCGCTGGATTTATACCCAAAGGAAATGAATTCCGTATGTCGAGGAGGTATCCGCACTCTCATGTTCACTGCAGCACAAGGGAACAACAGATTAGCAGGGGTCATTGGTGGAAAGCCAGGCATCGTCCTGCACGGCTGTCTTCCGGGGTGCCTGACTCCACGAGGCTCCACAGCTTTCACTGTGTTGGGCTCTCCTACAATTGTAGAAACTGTAGTAATGGAGAGCAACTCAAATGCTCTTCTCTGGAAGGACAATCGATTTCTTCCCATTGCCCACGGAAAAAAACAGTGTTGCATTGACTTCTCAGCTCATTTCAGCATTCCTGATTCAACTCTGCAAGTGTGGTAGTTTGAATGCTCCTCTGAACTGGTTGCAACACCTTAGATGAATGTGTTTAGGACGTGTCTGTGTGAGAGTCATGGTCACACCGTCTTTTGAGAACAGTCCTTTGATATGTTGTGACTGTGTTCTTCCACATGGCCCCACCCAACCTCAGTGTCCAGGAAGAGCAAGTGTTGATGGGCAGCCCCGAGGTCAGCTTCAAGACCTCCTTCAGATGCCTCTGCCAGCCCCACTTATGTCCCGATGGCCAGGGTGTGCTCGGCACCTGGTGGTGTCTGGCGCCGAGTCGCCCTCTGAGAAGTATTTGTTGAACAGAGAAATGGGTGCATCTTCACAGGTCTTCTCGGTCTTCTGTCCTCTGTGAACATCTCAGGACTCAAGGAACCTCCTCAGGGCCTTTGGGAGGTGGGGCAGGACCCCTGGTAGCAGGAGGTGACCTCTTCCCGAGGGCAGGAATGAGATAAGGATGGTGTTCTGGACTCTCCCTAAGAGGCAGGGTTTGGAGTAGAAAGAGCCTGAGCTTTGGGGTCAGAAGATATGGGTTCCAGCCCTGGCCTTATCCCTTTGTGTCTCCCGGTGGTGAGATTTCGGCAGTGTCCCCAGCCCCTTAAGGCATCACGATTGTCAGTCTTACTGTCTACTATGCCGGACCATGGTGCCTGAAACACACACTGATGTAGGTGTTGCTGCGAAGGTGTTCTGTATTTGGGGTTCATATCTAGTAGGCTGGCTGTTGGTTCAGTTGGTTAGAGCTCAGCCTTATAACACCAAGCTCATGGGGTCGGATCCCCAAACTGGCCACCGACCCCCCCGAAAGTGTTGGGGTTCGCTTGTAGAGTCAGCTGATGTAGAGCAGAGCAGATTTCCTTCTGCAATGTGGGTGGACCTCACCCACTCAGTTGAAGGCCGTAAGAGCAAAAACTGCGCTTTCTCAGAGGGGAGGAATTCTGCCTGGAGCTGCTCCATGAGCTTCTCCCTGTGTTCGGGACCCGCGGCTTGCCCTTTAGGTCTCAGACGTGCCACCGCATTCTTGCCCAACTGCCCGAGCCAGTTCCTTAGAGGAAATCTCTCTCCCCTTCTCTGTCTATATCTGTGTGAGTCTCTGTATCTACCACGTATGTCTACATCACCTGGCTGTAGCTGTAGGTATAGCGACAGCGACATCTCTAGTCTACCACGTCCGTCTGTCATAGACCTTTACATCCATCGTCTATGCACGTACCATCATCTGTGTGTCTATCTGCTTGTCACCTACACGCAGCTATGAGTATTGTACGCATCCATCTCCTCATTATCTACGTACGTCTGTCTGTCTGTCATTATTCTATCTACCTACCTACCATCTACGTCTATCTATCATCTCCTATTGCTCTGCTTTTCTGGAGAACCCTGAGTAATAATCTCCGCAAACTCCGTGAGGGTCGAATCACTGGATGCACGTTGATTGTGACTATGAGCACATTTTATTCAGGTGGTGGCCAGCACGTTGGTGGCTGTCTCAGTCAGGTTTGCCAGGGGAGGCTGTGATAACAAACAGCCCCTGGGGAGTAGATTCAGCACATCAGGGGCTTATTTCTCTGTCACTCCTGTGCCTGCTGCAGCTTGCCTGAGCCTCTCCTTTCTGGGATCCAGGACAGGGGAGTGGGTGTTTTCTGGAACACCCCACCCTTGGGGCAGAGGAGCAGAGCTGCGGTGGACCACGGCACGGGTGCCCACACGCTCATTTGTCTGGCTGAGGCTGGTGTCAGTGGGTGGAGAGCAGTCCCCTTCAACCAGCAGCGTGGATCTGGGGTGGCCAATGACAGTGGGGAACAGACATCTGACCATCAGGCATCTGCTCAGTGAGTCCAGACCAGCTGCCTGAGGGCGAAGTGCCCCATCCCCTGCCCTGCACCTTCCCGGCTCTGTCTCTGTGCCCCTGTAGCTGTCATTTTCCACCTTCCTGACCCTCCTGAGCCCCCGGCCACCCCTCCCTCCTCCCTTACTGTCCCTTTCAAAGGCCTCTCCCCTCTGCACACATCAGAGTTGAGTTCAGTTCATGCTGGACTCTTTACTGCAACAGTGTGTCGCTGTTTAAAACCTGTCCTTGCTCCTCTAACTAGTGTCCGACTTTGTTTTTCTCTGAAAAGCCCTCTGTCCACCTCTGTCCCTCCCACCTGATCCTCATTCCTGGAACCCGACATGCCTATAGTGGGCTGAATTTTACCCCAGAATGGCTCATGCCCCAAGTCTCAGCCATACCTGATCAGTGGGCTATATAGATGAGATTTTGGGTTATGACTTTTGGGGATGTTGAGATGGGATGAACGCATTTTGCATGTGAGGAGGACATGAATATTTGGGGGCCACAGGGTGAACTGCCACTGGTTGAATTATGTCCCCTACAAATTCATATATTGAAGTCTTAACCCTCTGGACTTCAGCTCATGATCTTATTTGGAGACAGGGTCTTTAAGGAGGTAAGTTAGAATAGGGTCACTGGGGTGGGCCCTAATCCGTTATGACCAGTGGCTTTATAAATCAATAGGGCTAGGACACAGACAGGCACAGAGGGATGACCATGTGAGGACAAGGGGGAGACTGTCATCTACAAGCCAAGGAGAGAGGCCTCAGGAGGAACCAGCCCTGCCAGACCTTGATCTCGAAGCTCAGCCTGCAGACGGTGAGCAAATGAATGTGTGTGGTTGATGCTGCCCGGTGTGTGGCCTGAGCGGACCCAGAGACCTCACACGCCTCTCAGGTCTGGCTGGTGTGGGGAGTTCCTCCTGCACACGTCCGCTGCGTGGCTCTGAGCAGGGGCTCGGGGTGGTCACGAGGGCAGTCAGTGTAGGCTGTGGGGGTGGGAGGGGGCTGTGAGCAGGTGCAGGAGCCCCCGATGCATGCTTGGTCCCATCTCTACTGACCCCACGGGTTTTGACTTAGGAAGACTTTTCCCACAGTGAGGCAGAGAAGTTTTTAAGAGTGATTTATCGTCATTAAAAAAAGAGAAACATTAAAGACAATGAGCTCCAGAAAATGAAAAAGTAGAAACAAAGCTACCAAAGCTGGAACTGTGGCGTTTCCTTTGAATAATCTCTGGGACATGTCCCCCATAGTCACGGCAGGCGATGGCTTCTCCCCAGCTCGCGCCTTCCTTCCTGAGTGGAGGTCCTGACGTGGCACCTGCCCAGAACTGTGGTGGGAGGAACGGGACGTGGAGGCCTGTGTCCAGCGTCTGTGGCCAGCCTGCCCCGGGTCGCCAAGGCCCCGGCTCTCTCCTCAGTCTTCTGGTCTCTGAACCCCTGGTCCAAGCGTGCCACTCGCTCCTGCTGTGGGGGACTCAGGGCCAGATCTCGGCCTCCAGGACTCTGCCACCACTGCCTGACACGCCACCTCCTCCACGCCCTCCCTGCGTGGCTCCTTGGCCACCTCCTTCCATCGCCCACTGAGGCCGAGCCGCCGCCTGGGACCATCCCCTTCTCAGACGGTCCCTGCCCTTGTGCCCTCGGGCTCTGCAGTGTCCCTGTGGCCCAGGCCCTTGTCCGATTGTCCCGGGCTGGCCCTCGTCTCCCTCAGTGTAGTCAGAGTTGCGGGTCATCTGTCCCCGTGGGAAGAATGCACCTCTGGGAACCCAGCGGGGTGGGCAGGGCGGGCCAGGAGGAGGTGCCGGCACACGGAGACCCCGGCGTGGAGGCTCCTTCCCGGGAGCCAGAGGAAGATGTTCTCTGCTTGAAGTGAAAACAAGCCTGTTCCTCCAGCCAGGGCTTCATAGAGGGGCCCAGGATGGAGCCTGGCTGGGCGAGGGCTGGACGAGGGTGATCGAGTGAGTGTCAGCAGCACTTCCAGAAGCTTCCCTGGTGGCTTCCCAGCCCTGGTGGCAGATGTTCCCACTCAGTGATTGAAACGATGAGTCTGTCTTGGAAACCCTGCATTCAGGAGGCCGGTGTGCACGGGGTCAGCTCAAGGCTGGTGCCTGCCCCGGTGGACACCCGGGAATGCCGGCCTGGCCTCCTCCCTGGTGACGGCACCCAGCTGACCCCAGGGCAGGGCTGTCCTGGTGAGGGGACACACAGTCCTGGTGGCCTCTGGCCGGCACCATGGCAGCTGCCGTGGAGGGTCCAGCAGGCGTCCAGGCAGCTGAGGTTTGGGGTAGAACCTACCACCCTCAGGGTTCTCCAAAGGGGGAAGGGTCAGGGGGCCGCAGGGTCAGAGGGTGGGGTGCCAGCTTGGGGCGGCGGCGAGACCGGAGAGCTGTGGGGTTAGAAGGTGGATGTCAGAGGTCAGGGTGCCCTGAGCAGCAGGCTGAGCCGCAGGCTGGATGGGGTCCTGGATGGGGAGGGGGCCCTGGACGTCCTCTCTGGATGGTGCTCTAAGCCCCCTGCCCGATCATGTTCCTGTAGTCGGGGACGATGGTATGCTTCAGCTCCACGACCGAGGAGAAGATCCACTTCACCTGCAGGGGACAGTGCAGGGTGAGCAGGGCCAGGACCCCCAGACCAGACCACCCATCAGCCCACCGCCAAGAGCCGAGCTGCTGCCTGTAGCAGAACTGGACACACAGAGAAAGGCCTGGAGCCTAGTGAGTGGGAAATGTTGGCGACAACATAGGGACTGCATGTGGACAAAATTGGGACAGTGTGGCAACAGCATGGGGACAGTGTGGGGGACAGTATGGGGACAGTGTGGGGACAGTATGGGGGACCGCATGGGAAATGAGTAGGGGCATCATGGGTACAGTGTGCAGCGAGAGTGAGAACATTACGGGGACTGTGTGTGGAAAGATTGGGGACAGTGTGTGGACAGTGTGGGGATACTGTGGGGACTTTGTTGGGGACAGCATGAGGACAGTGTGGGGACAGTGTGGGGGGAGAGTGAGGACAGTGTGGGGACAAAGGGAGACAAATGGGGACATTGGGGGGAACTCTATGAAGTACAGTGTGCAGACTGTGTGGAGACTGCGTGGGGACAGAGTGGGAGCGATGTTGGGGGCAGAGCGGGAGACAGCATAGGGCCAGCGTGGGGACAGCGTGGCCCACCTTGAAGACGGTGACAGTGGCGCTGTAGCACACGCTGAGCAGGAAGAGCGTGATGAAGATGGTGATGGTCGTCCACAGCCCGTCCAGCTCCCCGTCCTGGGCCTCGGCACAGCTCTCGTCGGGTTGCAGCGCTGGACAGGGAGGGGGTGGTCAGTGCTGTGTCCTCCCCCATGGGGCCTCTGGGGGGCGTGTCTCTCTGTGGCGGGGCAGGGGCATGGCGGGAGGCCCAGGAGGAAGGGCCCCGGCTGGGCTGGGCCACAGCACCCTGAGGTCAGCTGTCCTTGGCCGTCCCCGTTGGGCACCAACCTCAGCTCCCCCAACTCTTCCAGCTTGTGACCCTGGGATCTGCCAGACACCCCTGGCCATGGAAGGTGGCCTGGCCAGCCTTGAGGTCCACTCCCTCTCTCCACACCCTGGCCTTGCGGCTGGCAAGGGCAGCGTAAAGACTTCTGCCCCCCTGCAGGGCAGTGGCTCTGCAGTGGCCTCCCCCTGGTGACCTGGCACAGAGGGCAGAGCACGTCCTAGGATGACCCTGGTACAAGGAAGGGCACTACTGGAAAAGGGGCCATGGTCAGGGCAGGGACAGTGCGGTGTCTCTGTGTGTGAGGGTCCGTGTGGGTGTGGGGACTTGTGTGCGTTGGAGGGTGTGTAGGTGCGTCCTCGTAAGAGCGGGGCTGCGTGTGTCTGAGCTGGTAGCGTGTGGACCTGCTGTTGAGCGGCCACAGGGTGCTGAGGTGCATGTGGAGGTGTGGGGTAGACTAGCGTCCAGGACAGTGTCCATGTGACTGGGGCCTTGCTGTGCTGTGTCACCATGCAGTGTGCCCTGTGAGGCATCCCTGTGTGCTGGGCATGTGCACATGTGAGGTGTCCCCATGAGTGGGCAGTGTCCCCATGAATGGGCGGCCATGGCCCTGAGTCTGGGCAGAGCTGTTGTGCGGGGCAAAGCAGGGCCTGTCCTTACATCCATGGGCCAGGCATGCCTCCTGAGGGGACACAGAGTGACCCCGTGGACGGGGCACTGGGGGGCAAGGACAGGCTGGGACAGAAGTGGGAACTGAGTGCTGGTTTTCGTCAGGGGCTCCTAGGGGTTTCCTGCTGCCCGGCCCATCCTGCATGGCCTGGGCACTGCACACTGGATCCGCCCCACGTGGGACCCGCTCTCCCTCCCTCATGACGACCACTCAGGCCGTAGCCTTGAAAAGAACCATGACAGTCTTGCAGGGTCCCAGGGCAGCGCTGGGTGCTTTATTTCCTTGCTGGGACGCCTGGAAGTATGTACAGGGGGAGTGGGTGGGTGGGCGCTGAGAGTCCTTGCAGGACCCCGAGAGCCTGCGGGGGAGCGAGGGGCTTGCCGGGCGCTGCGCTCATTTACCCGGATTGTGGGAGAGGGGCTTCTGCACATAGTGGTTGTGCAGGGCCTCGTGCATGACAGAGCATGTGTAGACACTCCTACTCAGCCACGAGCTCTTGTCCACTGTGAGCTTGCTGTAGAGGAAGTAGGTGCCGTCGCTGTCCAGCACGGATGGGGTGGTCTTGTAGTTGTTCTGTGGCTTTCCTTCACTCTCCCACTCGACGAGGATTTCATCGGGGTAGAAGTTTTTGACCAGGCAGGTCAAGCTGACAGTTCTCTGGGTCATCTCCTCCCGGGGTGGGGCCATGACGTACACCTGTGGACTCCGGGCCTGCCCTGTGGGGACAGAGGTCAGCAAAGACAGTCACCCCCAGGGTGGAGGGATGGCCAAGCCAGTGTCTGCTGGTGTGGCTATGACAGCCCCATGAGCCCCGCCTGCCCCTCCAACCCCACCGGCCCCTCTGCTCCCACCTGCCCCACCGCTCCCACCTTTAGCTTTGGAGATGGTTCTCTCGACGGGGGCTGGGAGGGCTTTGTTCTGGACCTTGCACTTGAATTCCTTGCCCTTCAGCCAGTCCTGGTGCCGGATGGGCAGGACGCTGACCACGCGTATCGTGCTGTTGAACTGCTCCTCCCTGGAAGTCTGGGCCGTGTGCACCTGCTCACCGTCCATGTACCAGCTGATCTGGACATCAGGGTCATCCTGGCTCACGTCCACCACCACGCATGTGACCTCAGGGGTGAGGGAGATCATGAGGGTGTCCTTGGGTTTTGGGGGAAAGATGAAGACCGAAGGTCCTCCCTGGTTATCAGAACCTGGTGTGGAGAGACCGAGGCAGGGTGGTCAGCACATGGTGGAGCCTGTCCTTGTGCTCAGATGCTGCTCTCAGACTCCCATCCCCCCTTGGGATTAAGGGGAGTCCTGGGCTGACTTACATTTGCACTTGGGACACGTGGTGCCGGAGTCAGGTTTGGAGGCACGGGGCTCTGCAGAGAGAGAAAATTGGGGCTTATTGAATTCTGGAAGGAGAGTAGAGTCCAGCTGAGGGAGGGAGAGTTTGGCCCTTGGATGGACTTAAGGTGGGGCCAGGCTCATTTCAGAGCTGGCTCCCAGCCGTTCTGAGTCCAGTGCCCACCTCTGTGCGCAGAGGTAAGCACACAGGGGGCATCCATCCTGTGCCACCTTGTGCCTGGTGGAAACACAAAGAGGACCCTTTCCCTTAGCTGGAGAGATGGAGACAGAGACGTCTAGGTGGAGAAACAGACAGGAGCCTCCCTCACTGTCCTGGGCTGGGGTCACTGACCCCGGCCGGGTTGCCAAGATGAGGTATGTCCTGGCAGGAGGGCTGACCCCGAGCCTACCTTCTGGTGCATGATCCTCCCTGTGGCCTGTCCTCTCACCAATCATCTTGTCCACCTTGGTGCTGCTGGCCGGGTGGGCTACATTGCAGGTGACTTTCTGGCTGGGCCAGGTGCTGGTGGGCACGGTCACCATGCTGCTGAGGGAGTAGAGCCCCGAGGACTGCAGGACAGACGGGAAGGTGTGCACACCGCTGGACAGGGCGCCTTGGTTCCAGGACACGGTCACTGGCTCAGGGAAATAGCCCTTCACCAGGCAGCCCAGAGTCACCGTGGAGCCCTCCGTGCTCTTGCAGCTGGGTGCCAGGGGGAAGACTGAGGGGGCCTTGGTGCTGGCTGCAAGAGAGGAGGCCCCGTGTGAACAGGACATCAGACACAAGGGACAAAGCCCTGTAGACCACTTCGTTTTCAGCTCTCCAAGGGCCTGGTCCCTCTGCAGGGATCCAGTGCTGGGCTCCTGGGTGTCAGGTGCCCACCTGACTGGACCCACCTACCTCTCCTCAGCCCCCTCCCTGCCCAGGAGGCTCCAGGACAGGCCCCGTCCCCAATGTGCTTCAGGACGTCCACAGGCCAGCTGCTCAGCTGTGGCTCTCTGCTGCCCAGGGCCTGGTGTCCTGCAGCCTCAGACACTGGGCTCCTCAGCCCGGTCAGCACATGATTCTGCCTGGAGCCAGCACAGTCCTGGGCCTCCAGCCCCTTTCCCGGCTCGGCTCACCCGTGCCACCTCGGGCATGGCTTGCCTGGGCACACAGCCCCTCACCCCTGCTCCTGCCTCTGGTGGTTGCCCGGCCAGATGGTGGTCCCAGGTCTTGGCCAGCTTCTGGCTGATGCCCCAGTCCCTGGCCCTGTCTCCACAAGCTGGCCCTGCCCTGCCCTAGCTGGCACCTCCCCAGTAGGTGGGGCTCGGCCACTTTCTGGCCCTGCTCTGCTCCCTGCCCCTCTGCCCAGAGCTAGGTCACGGCTGCTCTCTGCCTCTGGGTCTCGAGTCTTCAGGAGGTGGCTCTGCGGGCAAGGAGCCCAGGCCCTGTCTCTAGTCAGGTCAGCATCACCCATCCCTGGACCCAGTACCACCGTCCCTGCCCTGAATCAGCCCACACTCCTCAGACTCCCCACCAACCCTTGTACCTCTGCTCTCTGTGGGTCTCACGCACCCCATGCCAGCCCAGGATCCCACATCTGTGCTATGGCCCCGAGTTCCTGGCCGCAGTCCCTCCTGGGGTCTTCCTTGAATCCTTTCCTGTGATTCACCGAGAGCCCCTCCCTCCAGCAGCCCTGCCTTCCACCCTTCCTGCTCCTGGGCGGGCTGTGGCCTGTCCTGTCCTTCCTGGCTCCCACCCAGCTCCTGCTTGATCTTGAACCTTCCTCCTGGTGGGGACCCTGATGAGCTCGGCCCAGGCTCCCCAAACTCATAGCCCTTCCCCGCCGAGCACTGGTAGGAGTCTTGCTCCTGCCCTGCCCTTTCCTCTCCTGCATGGAGCCAGCACCCCCAAGCCTCAGGGAGGCCCCTTTCATTTCTCTGGTGCTGGCCTAGTGACACTAGGACCTTGGTGTGTGGGTCAGGTGCAGCCCCGACCTCCAAGGAAGCTAAGCCTGTACCTGCCAGACCTGTCCCCTTTGACCCCTGTCCCTACTTCTCATCTTTACGGCCCAGCCTGGCCTCCTGCTCTCCTGTGACCTGCATCCCAGGCTTGGGCAGCTTCTGCTCAGCCCTGATTGGGCCCCTCCGGGACCTGGGCACCTGTTCTCTGCAAGCACACCTGTCCGTGCAGGTGACCTCAGCCCCGAGCCCCTTCCCTATCCATCCCAGCACCTTGGAGCCGCTCACTGGGCTCAGCTCACACTGTCCCCCGTGCAAATGGAGGCTCACCTGAGCGCTCCTCAGACCTCAGCTGTCCCTGCTGCCTGCACCTGGTCGGCTCACACCAGAGCCCAGGGCTCCCTGCAGCTCAGCACTCTGTCCCCTGAGCTTTTGGGCTGCTCCTGCCCCTCCTGCAGCTGCTCACCTGTGACTGCTCTGCCCCAGTGCCTTGAGTTCTTGGGGCTCTCCCTTTCCATCCGGGACTGTTACGTGAGGCTGCTCTGCCCTTGTCTCCTGAGCTAAAGTGGCTATCCATGCCCATCCTGCCCCTGCTCACCTGTGGCTGCTCTGCTCCTGTACCCTGAGCTCCCAGACATCCCCCTGCCCATCCTGCCCCTGTGCACATGTGGCCCATCTGTACCTTTTCTCCCTAGCTCCTGGAGGTCCCCGTAACTGTCCTGCCTCTGCTCACCTGTGACTTCTCTGTCCCTGTCCCCTGAGTTCCTGGGACTGCTTCTGCCTGTCCTGCCCCTGCTCAGTGCTGGCTGTTCAAGTCCTGTCCCCTGAACGCCTGAAGTTCCCCCTGCCTATCCTGCCCCTATACCTGTGGCTGCTCAGTTCCTGTCCCTGAGTTCCTGGAGCTGCCCTTGCCCATCCTGCCCCTGCTCATCTGTGGCTGCTGTGTCCCTGTCAACTGAGCTCTTGGAGCTCCCCCTGCACATCCTGTTTGTGCTCACCTGTGGCTGCTCTGCTCTTGTCCCCTGAGCTCCTGCAGCTCCTCCTCCCCATCCTTCCCTTGCTCACCTGTGGCTGCTCTGCCCCTGTCCCCTGAGCTCCTGGGGCAACCCCTACCCACCCTGCCCCAGCTCAGTTGTGGCTGCTCAGCTCTTGTTCCCTGAGCACCCGGAGCTCCCACTGCCTGTTCTGCGCTTGCTCAGCTGTGACTGCTCTATCTCTGTCCCCTGAGCTCCTGGAGCTCTCCTTGCCGGTCCTGCCCCTGGTCACCTGTGGCTGCTCTGGTCCTGTCCCCTGAGCTCCTGGGGCAACCCCTACCCACCCTGCCCCAGCTCAGTTGTGGCTGCTCTGCTCTTGTCCCCTGAGCTCCTGCAGCTCCTCCTCCCCATCCTTCCCTTGCTCACCTGTGGCTGCTCTGCCCCTGTCCCCTGAGCTCCTGGGGCAACCCCTACCCACCCTGCCCCAGCTCAGTTGTGGCTGCTCTGCTCTTGTCCCCTGAGCTCCTGCAGCTCCTCCTCCCCATCCTTCCCTTGCTCACCTGTGGCTGCTCTGCCCCTGTCCCCTGAGCTCCTGGGGCAAGCCCTACCCACCCTGCCCCAGCTCAGTTGTGGCTGCTCAGCTCTTGTTCCCTGAGCGCCCGGAGCTCCCACTGCCTGTTCTGCGCTTGCTCAGCTGTGACTGCTCTGTCTCTGTCCCCTGAGCTCCTGGAGCTCTCCTTGCCGGTCCTGCCCCTGGTCACCTGTGGCTGCTCTGGTCCTGTCTCCTGAGCTCCTGGGGCAACCCCTACCCACCCTGCCCCAGCTCAGTTGTGGCTGCTCTGCTCTTGTCCCCTGAGCTCCTGCAGCTCCTCCTCCCCATCCTTCCTTTGCTCACCTGTGGCTGCTCTGCCCCTGTCCCCTGAGCTCCTGGGGCAACCCCTACCCACCCTGCCCCAGCTCAGTTGTGGCTGCTCAGCTCTTGTTCCCTGAGCGCCCAGAGCTCCCACTGCCTGTTCTGCGCTTGCACAACTGTAACTGCTCTGTCTCTGTCTCCTGAGCTCCTGGAGCTCTCCTTGCCGGTCCTGCCCCTGGTCACCTGTGGCTGCTCTGGTCCTGTCCCCTGAGCTCCTGGAGCTCCCCTTACCCATCCTGCATGTGCTCACCTGTTTCTCCTCTGCTCCCCGAGCTCCTCCTGACTGGTCTACCCCTGCTAACCTGTGGCTGCTCTGGTCCTGTCCCCTGAGCTCCTGGAGCTCCCCTTACCCATCCTGCATGTGCTCACCTGTTTCTCCTCTGCTCCCCGAGCTCCTCCTGACTGGTCTACCCCTGCTAACCTGTGGCTGCTCTGCCCCTGTCCCCTGAGCTCCTGCTGCAAGCCCTGCGCATCCTGCCCCTGCTCACCTATGGCTGCTCTGCTCCTGTACCTTGAGATCTTGGAGCTCCCCATGCCTGTTCTGCCCCTGGTCACCTGTGGCTACTCTAGTTCTGTCCCTTGAGCTAGTGGTGATGCCTTTGCCTTTCCTGCCCCTGCTAAACTGTGTCTTCTCTGTCCCTGTCCCCTGACTTCCTTCAGCTGCATTTACCTGTCCTGTACCTGCTTCCCTGATGCTGCTCGTGAGTGCCTGCCTGGACCCCCCACTGCCTGTCCTGCCTCCGCTCTTCTGTGGCTGCTCTGTCCCTGTCCCCTGAGCTCCCAGGCCTTCCCCTGTATGTCCTGCCCCTGCATACCTGTGGCTGCCCTGCCCCTGTACCCTGATCTTGGAGCTCCCCAAGTTCTGCTCCCGGTCATGTGTGGCTGCTCTGCCCCTGTCCCCTGAGCTCCTGAGGCTACCCCTGCCCATCCTGCCCCTGCTCAGTTGCAGCTACTCAGCTCCTGTTCCCTGAGTGCCTGGAGGTCCCACTGCCTGTTTTGCCCTTGCTCACCTGTGACTGCCCTGTCCCTGTGGAGCTCTCCTTGTTGGTCCTGACCCTGGTCAACTGTGGCTACTCTATTCCTGTTCCCTGAGCACCTGAAGCTCCCCTTGCCTGTCTTGTCTCTGCTCTTCTGTGGCTACTCTGTCTCTTTCCCCTGAGCTCACAGACCTTCCCCTGCATGTCTAGCCCCAGCTCACCTTTGGCTGTTCTGCTCCTGTACCCTGAGATCTTGGAGCTCCCCATGCCTGTCCTGTACCCCGGTCACCTGTGGCTGCTCTAGTCCTGTCCCCTGAGCTCCTGTAGCTCCCCTTGCATGTCCTGCCCCTGCCCACTTGTGGCTACTCTACCCTTGTCCCGTGAGCTACTGGGGATGCCTCTGCCTTTCCTGCCCTTGCTCACCTGTGGCTGCTCTACCCCTCTCTTCTTAGATCCTGGAGGTCCCCTTGTCCATCCTGCATATGCTCACCTGTTTCTCCCTTGCTCTTGTCCCCTGAGCTCCTGGAACTCCTCCTGTCCATCATGCCCCTACTCAGTTGTGGCTGCTCTGCTCGTATCCTTTGACCTCCTGGAGCTCTCCTGCTGGTCTTGTCCATGGTCACATTTGGCTGCTCTAGTCCCGTCCCCTGAGCTCATGGAGCTCCCACTGCCCATCCTGTTCCTGCTCACTTGTGGCTGCTCAGTTCCTGAACCCTGACCTCCTGGGGCTTCACCTGGTCATCCTGCCCCTGCTCACCAGTGGCTATTCTGCTGCTGTCCCCTGAGCTCACAGAGCTCCTTCTGCCTCTCCTGCCCCTGAGCCGCTGTGGCTGCCCTGCCCATCCTGCCCCTGCTCGCCTGAGGCTGCTCTGTCCCTGTCCCCTGAGCTGTTGTGGCTGTCCTGCCCTTCCTGCCCTTGCTCACCTGAGGCTGCTCTGTCCTTGTCCCCTGAGCTGTTGTGGCTGTCCTGCCCTTCCTGCCCTTGCTCACCTGAGGCTGCTCTGTCCTTGTCCCCTGAGCCGCTGTGGCTGCCCTGCCCATCCTGCCCTTGCTCACCTGTGGCCTGTTTTGCGCATCAAGACTGGAAGTGCTCTCCGCTGTCTCCTGGTTCCGGCTCCCACTTTCTTGCATCTTCTCCTCTGTGTCTGGCCTCACTCACTGAGGTGGGGTTCATGGGGGACCCCTTGGCAATTGCGTCTTGGATGTCGTTGAGCTGCTCGTCGTGTGGTTGTGCTGTGTTAAAGCAGTTCAGGCTTCCTGGGGGTGGGCAGTTCAGTGTCCTTCACATGTGAGCTTTCCCACAGCCCAGCCCCCAGCAGAGTCAGAACGGGATTGAAACCAGGTCACGGCTTATTTCCTGAGGTTCCTTTTTCTTCTCGTATTTTCTGTGTCAGTGTATGTGGGGAAGTCCAGTATGCTGAGGCTGCCTCATGTGGGTGGGTGCTTGGGGGTGGGGTTGGTGGGTCCTGGGACCCCCTGCACAGGTTGGGATGCTCGGCCACCATGAGCTGCTCTTCACTCTCTGCCTCCAATAGTCCCTGGGCCAGCCTGAGCCTGTTCCCAACTTGGCCTGCTCCACCCTGACGCCTCCTCCAGGGCTCAGGTCTCTGGGTAGCTGGGCCTCTCACCTAAGCCCTTTGGCTCCACCTAACCCAGTGGCTGCAGCGACAACAGGTGCCCAAGGTCAGGAGGACCCAGAGGTGGCAAAGAGAGGGAACCCTGGACAGGGACAGCCTTTTGGGCTGGCAGTCCTGAAGGAACCAGATGGGCCTCAGTTCTCGGGGCTGGGGGTTCAAGTTCTGTTCCTGGGGTCAAGGGGACATGCGACAGAGGGTGAACGTGGCAAAGCAGAGTGTGTGTGGCACAGGGCCATCAACCCTGCAGAGGGGAGAACCAGGGGCCCATTCAGAGCCAGGGCTGAGCAGGGGCTTTCGAGCCTGGGCTGCAGGTCAGGGGAGAGGAGGTGGTGGGGCAGGGCCCTGAGTCTGAAAAGAGGGGACCAGCTACAGAGAGGGGAGGCCAGGCAGCGGCGGGCTTAGCTTTTTCAGGAGTAGGGGCTGCACCCTGAATTGCACCAAGGTCCTAGGGTCGCTGGGCCAGCACCAGAGAGAGAACAGGGGCCTCCGTGGGGCATGGCGGTGCTGGCTCCATGCAGAGGAGGGGTGGGTCAGGGGTGGAGCAAGACCCCTTCCTGCGCTGGGGGTGGAGGGGGGAGGTGGTAGGGAGAGCTTGGACTTAGTTCAGCAGGGCCCTCACTAGGAGAGCAGGTCTGGAGGGAGCAGGAGCTGGGCAGGTGGCCTGAAGGGCAGGTTAGAGGATGGCCTGGTGGAGGGAGGTGACAGGGGAGAAGGGGAGGAAGACAGACAGACCCCAAGGGCCCGAGGATGCGTCCTGGTGGAAGTGACCGCGATGGCATCTTGGGGAGGTGGGTCTTGGTCCTGGGGTCCCTGGAGGGAGCAGTCTCAGGGCTGCAGGTTGGCCTGGAGCTCGTGTGGGGCAGTGGTCACGGTCATCTCGGGGCCTCTGGGTCCAAATCATGCTCCCCCCGGGAAACACACACTCCACCAGGACGTCCCCAGGCCCCTGTGTCCCTGCTGGTTCTGGAGCTGCCCAAGGCCTGAGCCCCAGCCTGGCCCTGACGGGGTGAATTTCCCAGAGAGAGCTGGATGCGCACACGTGGCTCCAGTGGGGTCCATCCCTGCAGCTGAGGCTCCGGCATCGTTCAGAACTGGCTGAGCTTCTTGTATCTACGTGTAGATTGATGTTTTCACCGCATTGGGAAAGTTTGGTCTTTGTTTCTTTAAAGACTTCATCCCCATTATGTCTTTTCTCCTCTCCTGGGATTTCAGTTTCACATATTTTGGAAGCTGCTCAGTGTCCTAGAGGACATTGAATCTCCCCCCTGCAATTCTCTCTCTGTTCTTTGGGTTGGATTCAGCGGATTTCTGTGGATATTTCTCTAAGTTCGCTGACCTTTCTCATGCCGTCTCCAACCTGCTGTTAAGCTCCTAAGTGATTTTTATCCTTTGAGAATTGTACTTTTTAGTCCTGAATTTGTATTTAGTCCTTGTAAATATTTTTGATTTTTCTGTAGAGATTCCCATCTATTTACTCATTATGATCATTTAAAAAAATCTTTAATCATATTTAAAATAGTTTTTAAATTTATTTTTAAAGAGTTTGTTTATTTATTTATTGTTCTTTGATTATTTATTTGTAAAATTTTAGGCCAGAAAACCAGTCTCAATACATTAAAAAAGACCTAGAAAATGTGTTCTCTAACCACAGTAGCTGAAGTAAACTTAGAAAATTCACAAATATGTGCAAATTAAAAACTTTCCTTAGTAAACAATGGATCAAAAGGAACATCACAGGGACATTAAAGAGGATGTTGAGATAAAGATCAAAGCCCAGCACGTCAACGTCTGTAGGATGCAGGGCTCGCGCTGTGCTGAGGTGAACATCTGCACTTGTAAACACCTATATGAAAAATACAAATCCCAAGTCAGTAATGTAAACTTCTACCTTAAGAAAACAGAAAAAGAAGAGCGAAGTAAATCAAAACAATTATACGTAGGGAATAAGAAAGATCACAACAGAAATATATGAAATAAGGAATTGAAAAACAGTAGAGAAAATCAACAAAACCAAAAGCTGATTCTTTAAAAAGATCAACAAAATTTGCAAACCTTTGTGCAGAGTGACCAAGGATCAAAGTGAGACGACCGAAACTACTAAAATCAGAACTACAGCAGGGGCAGCGCTACATTGTCATTATGGTTTTCTTGTGGTGGTAGATTTAGTTTCTTTCTCTTTCTCATTTGCATTTTTGTTCTACCTGTGGGTTTTGTTCTTTCTTGTGTATTCATGGTAGTGATTATTGTTTTTGGACTCCAGGTGCAGGACTTCCTTGAGGATTTCTTGCATGGGTGGTTGTGTGGTAATGAACTCCCGCAGCTTTTGTCTGTCTGGAAAATACACTATTTTTCCCTTGTTTCTGAAGGATAGCCTTGCTGGATATAGTACTCTTGGCTGGCGGTATTTTACTTTTACTATTTTGAATATATCATCCCATTTTCTTTGGGCCTGTGGCGTTTCTGTTGAGAAGTCTGCTGTTAGCCTGATTGGGGCGCCCTTATAGGTGACCTGATGCTTTTCTCTTGCTGCTTTTGAGATTCTCTCTTTGTCTTTGAGCTTTGCCAGTCTGACTATAATGTGACTTGAAGAGGATTAATGGATTGAATCTGTTTGGGGAGTTTTGAGCCTCCTGGATCTGAAGGTCCTTGTCTCTCCCTATACCTGGGAACTTTTCCATTATTATTTCATTGAATATGTTTTCCATGTCTTTTCCTTTCTCCTCCCGTCTGGAACACCAACGTTTGAGTGTTTGTGCACCTGTGTTATTTTGAAAAGACTGTCTTCAAGGCCAGAAATTCTTTCGTCTGCTTATTCCAGCCAAGTTATCGGTTGTGTTTTTCATTTTGTTGAGTGAACCTTTCAGTTCCACGAGTTCATCTACCTTCTTTTTTAAGGTACTAATCTTTTTGTAAACTTACTTTTTTATATCCTGGAATTTTTTTTTTCTCATTTCATTATGTTGTGTAACTGAGTTTTCTCATACCTCAGTGAGTTTCCTTGCGATTGTGGCCTGGAATTCCTTTTCAGCCATTTCAAGGGTTTCCTGCTCTACAGGTTCTGGTACTTGAGAATTACTGTCTTCTTTTGGTGGTGTCATATTTTCTTGGGTTTTCATAGTTGTAGTATCTGTATGTTGATATCTGGTCAGCTGGTAGACGGTTGCTTCTTCTATTACTCTGGAGTGGGCTTTGAGGAGAGAGACTTCTTCTTTTCTGGTCTCCACTGGTGGCTCTTTGTGTCAATGCAGTTGATTGTCTGATGGGCCACCTGCACAGTGGCAGTGGTTATGGTGGACCACCTGTGCAGAAGTAGTGATTTTGGCATGCTCCTTGCCTGCTTCCAGGTGGGGGATGCTGCCCTCGGCTCCTGCCTGGGACCCTGGGCTTGCTCTATTTCTTCAAGTTCATTTAATTTTTATTTGAAATGTATTGATTGTACGTATTTATGGAGTACAGAGTTCTATTTCAATATATTACACAATGTGTGATGATGAAATCATGGTAATTAGCATATTCATTATCACAAAACTTTCATTTCTTTGTGATGAGAACATTTGATCTCTCTTTTAGCCATTTGAGAAAAAAACAACCCCTCCCCTTCCATTAACCACAGGTTTACTGTGTACTTCTAAAAGTTCAACTTATTATTTTTGGTTGCCACATATGAGTGAGAACATGCAGTATTTATCTTTCTGTACCTGACTCATGTCACTTAACATAATGTCTTCCAGTCTCATCCGTGTTGCTGCAGTGACAGGATTTCACTCTTTTTCATGACTGTGTGCTATTCCATTGTGTGTATATACCACATCTCGTTTATCCTCTCATCTGTTGATGGACACCTAGGATGATTGAATGTCTTAGCTGTTGTGAATAGTGCTGCAATAAATATGACAATGTGGACATCTCTTTGAATGCTAATTTCTTTTCCTTTGGATAAATTCCCAGCAGTGAGATTGCTGGATCATAGAGTTGTTCTATTTTTACTTATCTGAGGAGTCTGTATGCTATTTTCCATAATGTTTGTAGTAATTTACATTCCCATCAGCCGTGCACAAGAGTTCCCTTTTCTTCGCATCTTCACCAGCATTTGTTACTTTTTGTCTTGTCAATAATAGACATTCTGATGAGATGATATCTCATTGTGGTTTTGATTTGCATTTTCCTGATGATTAGTGATGTTGAGCATATTTTCCTGTCAGTCATTTACATGTGTTCTTTTGAGAAATATCCGTTCAGGTCATTTGCCCATTTTTGAATCAGATTATTTGTGTGTTTTTGTTGTTGAGTTGTTGAAATTCCTTGTATACTCTGAATCTTAATCCTTTGTCAGATAAATCATTTGCCAATCTTTTCTCTCCTTATCCTGGTTGCCTCTTTGCTCTGTTGGTTATTTCTTTTACTGTGTAGAAGCTTTTTAGTTTGATGCAGTCCCATATGTCTATTTTTTCTTCTTTGGCCTGTGCTTTAGAAGTCTTCTCTAAAATTTTTACCCTGGCCAATGTTTTGAAGGTTTCCCCTATGTTTTCTTTTAGTAGTTTACAGTTTCAAGTCTTAACTGAAAGCGTTTAATCCATTTTGAGTTGGTGATGAGTGCCAGGGGTCTATTTTGCATGTGATGAGTGCCAGGGGTCTATTTTGTTTCTCTGCATACGTATATCCATGTTTTCCTGCATCATTTATTGAAGAGACTGTCATTTCCCCTGCATATGTTCTTGGCACCTTTGTCTATAATCAGTTGGATATAGATACATGGTTTTATTTCTGAGTTCTCCATTCTTTTCCATTGGTTTATGTGTCTGTTTTTATGTCAGTCCCATGCTGTTTTGACTACTATAGCTTTGTAGTATATTTTGAAGTCAGGGAGTGTGATGCCTCCAGCTTGTTGTTTTTGCTCAGGATCGCTTTGTGTATTCAGGGTCATTTGTGGTTTCATATGAATGTTCAGACTCTTTCTATTTCTGTGAAAAACGTCATTCATATTTTGATAGGGATTGCCTTGAATCTGTAGATCACTTTGGTAGTATGATCATTTGTACAATATTAATTCTTTCAGTTTATGAATATGGAATGTCTTTCTACTTTTGTTTCCTCTTTAATTTCTTTCATCACTGTTTTGTAATTTTCAATGTAGAGATCTTTCAACTCTCTAGTTAAATTTATCTCTAGGTATTTTTTTTTTGGCAGCTATTGTAAATGAAATTTCTTTCTTGATTGATTTTTCAACTAGGTCATCATTGATGTATAGAAATACTGATTTTTGTATGTTTGGGAGAATATTCTGTGCATTGATATTAATTCTTTAGAAGTTTGTTAGAATTCATTACTGAACCCATCAGGTTCTGGGATTTTCTTTGTTAGGAGACTTCTCATTACTGATTCAATCTGGTTACTGTTTATTGATCTATGCAAGTCTCTATTTCTTCCTGGTGTCATCTTGGCAGGATGTACGTGTCCATCAATTTATCCATTTTCTCTAGGTTTTCCAACACGTTGGCATATAGTTGTTCATGATAGTCTCTAATGGTTCTCTGAATTTCTGTGTTATCAGCTGTAATGTCTCCTTTTTCATGTCTGATTTTCTTTTTTGGGGTCTTCTCTCTTCTTAGGTAGTCTAACTAAAGGTTTATCAATTTTGTTTACCATTTAAAAAAACAGCCTTTCATTTTGTCAATGTTTTGTAATTTTTTGGTCACTAATTCATGCAGCTTTGCTCTAATCTTTATTACTTCTGGTCTGCTAATATTGGGATTTGGTTGTTCTTGTTTTTCCAGTTCTTTAAGGTGTACCATTTGGATTTTCTTTGAAATCTTTCTGCACTTTTGATGTAAACACTTATTGCAATAAACTTGTCTGTTAGTACTGCTTTTGTAGTAAGTTTTGGTATATTGCTTTTCGTTTTGAAGAATTTTTCAGTTTCCTGGTTAATATCTTCTTTGACCCATTGGTTGTATAGGAGCATGTTGCGTAATTTAAAAGTATTTTTAGGGCTGACCCTGTGGCTCACTCGGGAGAGTGCCGTGCTGGGAGCGTGGCAGCGCTGGGAGCACCTAGGCCACGGGTTCGGATCCTATATAGGGCTGGCCGGTGCACTCACTGGCTAAGTGTGGTGTGGGCAACACCAAGGCAAGGGTTAATGATCCCCTTACTGGTCACACACACACAAAAAAGTATTTTTAGAGTTTCCAAAATTCTGCTTGTTATTGAGTTCTATATTTATTTTTTTGTGCCCTGAAAGATACTTGAATTGCTTTCAATTTTTAAAAGTTGGTTGAGACTTGATTTGTGGCCTAACTTCTGGTATATCTTGGAGAATAATTTATGGGCTTATGAGAAGAATGTGTATTCTGCACTTGTATGAAATGATTTGTAAATGTCTATCAATTCTATTTGGTCTATAGTGCAGTTTAAATCCAAAGTTTCTTTGTTGATTTTTTTTGTCTATATGATCTGGCCAATGAGTAGAAACTGGTGTTGCTGTCCCCAAGTATTATCATATGGGGATCAGTCTCTCCTTTTAGATCCAATATTTCTATTATTTATTTTTTTAATAGGGTTTTTAATTATTGAAACATGATTGTACATATCAGTGGGGTGCAGAGTTCCTTATCAATATCTATGTGCAATATGTGATGCTCAAATCAAGGTAATTAGTATACTCAATATTATACAATGTTATCTTTCTTCATGGCCCTTTATGGATTCCTTCCTTACTGCCCTCCCCTTCCCCTTTTCCCATCTCTGGTACCTCAGTTCTGTTCTCTCATTTTGAAAGTTCAGTATATTATGTTGATTGTTCTACCTTTCTTTTTTATTTATTCATTAGTTTATTTTTTATTATTATATTTTAGCTCACACATATGAGTGAGGACATGTGGTATTTCTCTTTCTGTGCCTGGTTCATTTCATTTAACATAATTTTCTCCAAGCTCATCCATGTTGCTGTGAATGGCAGGATTTATTTATTTTTTTAATGGTAGACTAGTATTTCATTGTGTAAATGTACCACATTTTCCTTATTGAGTTGTCCAACAGTGGTCATTTACGTTGGTTCCAACTCTTGGCTACCGTAAATAGAGCTGTGATAAACACAGGTATTCAGGTGTCCCTTTAACATGATGATTTCCATACCTTTGGGTATATGCGCAGCAATGGGATTGCTGGTTCATATGGGAGTTTTATCTGTAGTTGCTTGAGGAGCCTCCATATGCTTTTTCAATAAAAGCTTCACAAGTTTAAGGTCCTACCAACAGTGTAGGAGGGGTCCCCTTTCTGCACATTCTCACCAGCATTTGTTATTCTCAGTCTTTTTGACAATAGCTAATTTAACTGGAGTGAGATGGTATCTCAAAGTGGATTTGATTTGCGTTTCCTTGATGCTGAATGATATTGAGCCTTTTTTTCACATGTCTCTTGGCCATTTGTATACATTCCCTTGAGAAACATCTATTTAACTCCTTTTCCCATTTTTTAATTGGGTTACTTTTTTTTTTTTTTACTGTTGTTTGTGTTACTTGTGCATTCTTGATATTTTCCCTTGTCAGATGCACAATTTGCAAATATCTTCTCCCATCTGTAGGTTTTCTTTTCGTTCTTTTAATTGTTTCTTTTACTGTGCAGAAGCTTTTCAATTGGACATAATCCCATTAATTTATTTTTTCTTTTGTTGCCCATGGTTTTGGGGTCTTATCCACAAAGTGTTTGCCCAGTCCTACATCCTGAAGTGTTTCCTCTATGTTTTCTCTTAGGAGTTTTATAGTTTCAGGTCTTGTACTTAAGTGTTTGTTTCATTTTGAGTTGATTTTGGTATATGGTGAATGGTAGGGGTCTAGTCTTATTCTTCTACATGTGGATGTCCAGTTTTCTCAGCACTATTTATAGAAGAGGCAGTGCTTTTCCCAATGCATGTTCTTGTTGTCTTTGTCAAAGATCAGTTGGCTGCAAACATATGGGTTGATTATTGGTTCTCTATTCTGTTCCATTCGTGGGAGTGTCTGTTTTCATGCCAGTACCATGCTGTTTTGGTTATCACAACTTTGTAGTATAGTTTGAAGTCAGGGAGTGTTATGCCTCTGACTTTTTTTTGTTGTTGTTCATGTTTGCTTTGGCAATTTGCAGTCTTCTGTTATTTCGTATGAATGTGAGGATTGTTTTTTTCTATTTCTGTGAAGAATGTCTTTGGTATCTTGGTGGGGATTGCATTGAACCTGTAGATCACTTTGGGTAGCATGGACATTTTCACAATGTTAACTCTTCCATCTTTTCATGTCCTCTTTAATTTCCTTCAACTGTGATTTTTAGTTCTTGTAGATATCTTCCATCTCCCTGGTTAAGTTTGTTTCTAGATTTATTATTTTTCAGTTGACTTTTGTAAATGGGGTAGTTTTCTTGGATTGTTTTTCTTACAGTTCATTGTTGGAGCGTAAAAACACTACTGATTTTATGTGTTAATTTTGTATCCCGCAACTTTACTGAAATTTTTTATCAATAGCAAGGGTTTGTTGGTAGAGCTTTTAGGTTCTACTATATATAGGATCATGTTATCTGCAAGCAGGGACAATTTGGCTTTGTCTTTTACAATATGGATACTCTTTATTTCTTTCTCTTGCCTGATTGCTCTGGCTAGTACTTTTAATACTATGTTAAATAGGAGTGGTGAAAATGGGCTTCCTTGTCTTTTTCTTGTTCTTAATGGGATAGCTTTTAGCTTTTCCCCATTCGGGATGATATTGATGGTGAGTTTGTGTTGAAATACTTTCCTTATACACTTAATTTGCTGAGAGTTTTTCTTATCATGAAGGGATGCTGAATTTCTCAAATACTTTTTCTGCATCTATTGAGATAATCATTTGGTTTTTGTCCTTGATTTTGTTGATGTTATGTGTCACATTTACTGACTTGTGTATGTTGAACCATTCTTGCTTCCCTGGGATGAATCCCACTTGATTGTGGTTTGTAATTTCTTTGATGTGTTGGTGTATCCTGTTTGCTAATATTTTATTGTGGATTATTACGTCTATGTTCATCAACAATATTGGCCTGTGGTTTTCTTTTTTTGCTGTATCTTTGTTTAGTTTTGGTATCAGGGTGATGCTGGCCTCATAGATGAGTTTGGAAGAATGACTTCTGTTTCAATTTTGAATTAGTCCATTTTGTGTTGCTATAATGGAATATGTGAGACTGGGTAATTTATAAAGAGCAGAGGTTTATTTGGATGACAATTTTGGGACAGGGGCATCGAGCACAGGTCTCAGGCTGCTTCTACTCATGGCAGAAAGTGGAAGGCAGTGGGCTGGTACAAGCAGATCACATGGTGAGAGGAAATGGGGGGGAGACAGAGAGAGAGAGAGGAGGTGCCATGGTCTTTTATACACCAGCACTCATGGGAACTACGAGTGTGAAGTCACTCACTGCCCCCTCCCCCCAGGTAGAGCATTAATCCATTCATGAGGGATCTACCCTGGTGACTCAAATAGCTTCTGACACTGCCACATGAGGGATCAAATTTCCACATGAGTTTTG
Source organism: Cynocephalus volans (assembly GCF_027409185.1). Lineage (NCBI taxonomy): Eukaryota > Metazoa > Chordata > Mammalia > Dermoptera > Cynocephalidae > Cynocephalus > Cynocephalus volans. The sequence continues at coordinate 184,752,815 of NC_084462.1, forward strand.
GGGGCATAACACATCCAGACTCTATCAAATATTTCTGAATTGTTTGAAAAGAATTTGTATTAATTCCTTTTTAAAGGTTTGGTAGCATTCAGCAGTAAAGCTGTCCACTCATGGGTTTTTCTTTGATTGGAGACTGTTGATTACTGCTTCAGTCTCATCGCTTGTTCCTGTATTCTGTTTATTCTCGGTCCAGTCTTGGTCGTTTGTGTGTATCCAGAAATTTATCCATTTCCTCCAGGTTTTCAAATTTGTTGGCATATAGTTGTTTATAATACTTTCTAATGATTCTTTGTATTTCTGTGGTATTGGTTGTAATGTCTCCTGTATCATTTCTGATTTTTATTGCTTGGGTCTTCTCTTTTCTTTTTGTGATTAGCCTGGGTAATGGTTTATCTACACTGTTACCTTCTCAAAAAACCAACATGTTGCTTCACTGATCTTTAAAAACATTTTTTTATTACTATGAATATTCATGAGATACAAATTACCAGAAATTGCTTTTATACCCTGTCCCCACCCAGTTGTTTCCCAACCACCCTCCCTCTCCCTTTCTCCCCCCCTCTACTTTGCAGCCCTAGGAATGTTCCCTTCCTTTGTTGGATCATGGCACTACTGTGGTCTTTCTTTCCTTCCTTCTTTCTCTCTTAGATCCCACATATGAGTGAGTACATGTGGTGCTTATCCTTCTGTGTTTTGCTTATTTCACTCAACATAAGTTTCTCAAGGTTCATCCATGTTGTTGCAAATGGGAGTATTTAATTCTTCTTTATGGCAGAGTAGTATTCTGTGGTATATATACACTACACTTTCCTTATTCAATCATCTATTGATGGACATTTAGGTTGGTTCCATATCTTGGCTATGTAAATAGAACTACGATGAACATGGGAGTGCAGGTATCCCTTCTACATGATTATTTCCATTCCTCTCGGTATATACCCAGAAGAGGGATTGCTGGATTGTATGGAAGATCTATCTGTAGTAGTTTGAGAAGCCCCCATACTGTTTTCCATAGCGGTTGTACTAATTTACAGTCCCACCAACATTGTAGGAGTGTTCCCTTCTCTCCACACCTTCACCAGCATTTGTTATTCACCATCTTTTTGATTATAGCCAGTCTAACTGGGGTGAGGTGGTATCTCAATGTAGTTTAAATTTGCATTTCCCTGACGACTAGTGATGTTGAGTATTTTTCATGTATCTGTTGGCCATTTGTATGTCTTCCTTTGACAAATGTCTATTTAGCTCCTTTGCCCATTTTTTAATTGTGTCATTTGCTTTTTTAAGGTATAATTGCTTGAGTTCTATGTATATTCTGGATATTAATCCCTTGTCAGATGCATAGTTAGCAAAAAATTTCTCCCACTCTGTAGGTCATCATTTCACTTTGTTGATTGTTTCCTTTGCTGTGCAGAAGCTTTTTAGTTTGATATAGTCCCATTTGTTTATTTTTTCTTTTGTTGCTTGTGCTTTTGGGCTCATGTTCATAAAGCCTGTGCCCACACATAGTCACCGAAGGGTTTCACCTATATTTTCCTTTAGTAATTTTACAGTTTCAGGTCTGATACTTAAGTCTTTAATTCATTTTGAGTTGATTTTAGTGTATGGTGAGATGCATATCTAGTTTCATTCTTCTGCATATGGATATCCAGTTTACCCCACCCCACTGGTTGAAGAGGCATTCTTTTCCCCAGTGTAGATTTTTGTTGCCTTTGTCCAATATCAGATGGCTATAAGCCTGAGGGGTGATACCTGGGTTCTCAATTCTACTCCACTGGTCTGAATGTCTATTTTTATACCAGTGCCATGCTGTTTTGGTTACAATAGCATTGCAGGATAATTTGAAGTCAGGTAGTATTATGCCTGCAGCTTTATTTATTTATTTATTTGGCTCAGGATTGCTTTGGCTGTTTGGGGTCTTTTGTTTTTCCATATGAAAGGTAAGATTGTTTTTTCCATTTCTGTGAAGAATGTCATTGGTATTTTGATGGGGATTGCATTGAATCTGTAGATTGCCTTGGGTAGTATAGACATTTTCACAATGTTAATTCTTCCAATCCAAGAGCATGGAATATCTTTCCATCCTTTTGTGTCTTCTTTAATTTCTTTCAGAAGTGGTTTGTAGTTCTCATTGTAGTGGTCTTTCACCTCCTTGGTTAAATTGATCTCTAGGTATCTTATTTTTTCATGGCAATTGTAAGTGGGCTTACTTTCTTTATTTCTCTTTCTGTTAATTCAGTATTTGAGTATATAAATGCTACTGATTTGGGGGCATTTATTTTGTATCCTGCAACATTACTGAAGTTATTAACTAGCTCTAGAAGTTTTTTGATAGATTCTTTAGGTTTTTCTATATATATTATCAGGTCATCTGCAAATAGAGAAAGTTTCACTTCATGTTTTCCAATCTGGATTCCCTTTATATCTTTCTCTTGCCTGATTGCTCTAGCTAGTACCTCCAGTACTATGTTAAATAGAAGTGATGAGAGTGGGCATCCTTGTCTTGTTCCTGTTCTTAAGGGAAAGGTCTTCAATTTTTCCCCATTCAGAATGATACTGGTGGTGTGCTTGTCATAGGTGGCTTTTACTGTGTTGAGATATTTTCTTCCTATGCCTAATTTGTTGAGAGTCTTTATCATGAAGTGATGTTGAATTTTTTCAAATGCTTTTTCAGCATCTGTTGAGATAATGTCCTTGAGTTTGTCGATGTGCTGTACCACATTTATTGACTTTTGTATGTTGGACCATCCTTGTATCCCTGGGATGAGTCCCACTTGATCATAGTGTATAATATTTAAAAATATGTTGCTGTATTCTGATTGCTAACATTTTGTTGAGGATTTTAGCATCAAGGTTCATCAAGGATATTGGCCTATTATTATTTTTTTTGTTGTGTCTTCGTCTGGTTTTGGTATCAGAGTTATGTTGGCCTCATAGAATGAGTTTGGGAGAGTAGCATCTGATTCAATTGTTTGGAATAGTTTGCAGGGAATTGGTATTAACTCCTCTTTAAAAGTTTGATAGAATTCAGCTGTAAGACCATCCGAACGTGGACTTTTTTTTTTGTTGGAAGATTGCTGGTTACCACTTCAATCTCTTTGATTGTTATTGGTCTGTTTAGGTTCTCTACCTATTCTTAATTCAGTCTTTGTATTTTGTAAGTGTCTAAAAATTTATTCATATCTTCCAGATTTTTGTATTTGTTGTCATACAGTTGTTTACAATAGTCTCTAATGATGCTTTGTATTTCTGTGGTATCCGTTGTAATGTCTCCCTTTTCATTTCTGATTTTTGTTATTTGGGTCTTCTCTCTTCTTTTTTTGGTTAACCTAGATAATGGTTTGTCTATTTTAGTTATCTTCTTGAAAAACCAACTTTTTGTTTTGTTGATCTTTTCTATTGTTTTTTTGGTCTCTATGTTATTTAGCTCTGCTCTGATCTTAATTATTTCATTCTGTCTACTACCTTTAGGTTTGGGTTGTTGTTGATTTTCAAGTTCTTTTAGTTGTAGTGTTAGGTCGTTTATGTGAAGTCTTTCTATTCTTTTTATATAAGCATTTATTGTGACAAATTTGCCTCTTAGTACTGCTTTGGTATATCCCACAGGTTTTGGTATGATGTATTTATATTTTCATTAGTTTCTAGAATTTTTTTGATTTTCTGTTTAGTTTCTTGGACCCATAGGTCATTCAGGAGCCTATTATTTAGTTTCTATGTATTTGTATAGCTACCAGCATTTTGCTTATTGCTTATTTCCAATTTTAGTCCATTGAGATATCTGAAAAGATAGTTGGAATGATTTTGATTTTTAAAAATTTGCTCAGACTAGATTTGTGACTGAATATGTGGTCTACCCTGGAGAATGTATGAAGAGAAGAAAGTGTATTCTTTGGCAGTTTGGTGAAAGGTTCTGTATATTTCTGCCAAGTCTAGTTGGCCTAGGGTGTAAATTAAATCCTGTGTCTCTTTGTCGAATTGTTGCCAGGAAGATCTGTCTCATACCGAGAGAGGGGAGTTCAGATCACCCATTATTAATGTATTAGGTCCTATTTCTTTCTTTAGGTCTAAGAATGTTTGCCTTGTATATCTAGGTGCTCCAGTATTGGGTGCCTATATCTTTATTATTGTTATGTGTTCTAGCTGGATAGATCACTTTATTATTATATAGTGGCCTTCTTTGTGTTTTTTTTGGTTTAAAGTCTATTTTGTCTGATATAAGAATAGCTACTCTTGCTTGTTTTTGGTTTCCATTTGCCTGGTATTTCCCATCCCTTCACTTTTAGTCTGTGTGTTTCTCTACAGGTGAGGTGGGTCTCTTGAAGGCAGCATGTACTTGGGTCTTGCTTTTTAATCCAATCAGTCAGCCTATGTCTTTGAATGGGGAGTTTAGTCCATTCACATTTAGGGGAGTTATTGACAAGTGTTGCTTAATTCCTGTCATTTAATTGCTTCTTGTTTAGATGGTTTAAATATCTTTTGATCATTATTTCCCCTTTTCTCTTCTTCAATGTTATTTGGGAATTTAAGGTGGGATGGTTTAGCTTCTTTTTCTTTCTTGCTGGCATTTTTGTTTTAACTGTGGGTTTTGCTATTTCTTGTGTATTTGTGATAGTGGCCACCATGATTCAGTTTCCAGATGAATGACCCCCTTGAGAATCTCTTGCAGGGCTGATCGAGTGGTGGTGAACTCCCACAAATTTTGTTTGTCTGGGAAATACTCTTTCTCCCTCATTTCTGAAGGAGAGTTTTGTGGGGTAAAGAATTCCTGGCTGACAATTTTTTTTCTTTTAGTATTTTGAATAGATCATTCCACTTTCTTCTGGCCTGTAGGTTTTCAGTTGAGCAGTCTGCTGTTAGTCTGATGGGGCTTCCCCTATAAGTGACCTGATGCTTTTGTCTCGCTGCTTGTGCAGTTCTCTTTGTCTTTGAGCTTTGAAAATTTAACAATAATGTGTCTTGGGGAGGATCTATTTGGGTTGACTCTGTCTGGGGACCTTTGTGTTTCCTGGATCTGAAGGTCTGTATCTTGCCCTACACCTGGGAAGGTTTTTATTGCTATTTCCTTGAGTACTGGCTGAGTGCTGGTCACGAAAAAGACAAAAAATAAAAAAAAGAGTAGGTTTTCAATACCTTTCCCTTTCTCCCCCCCTTCAGGAATACCCACAATACAGATGTCAGAGAGCTTGAAGTTGTCTGCTATCTTTCTTAGATTTTCCTCATTATTTTTAATTCTTTTTTTGTCTGCCTGAGTTATTTCAAAAAGACCATCTTCAAGCTCTGAAATTCTTTCTTCTGCTTGCTCCACCCTGCTGCTCAAGCCGTCAGTTGTGTTTTTTATTTCACTGAGTGAATCTTTCATTTCTACAAGTTTTGCTACACTCTTTTTTAAGGTATTAATCTCTTTGTAGCTTTCCTCCTTCATATTCCGGATGTTTTTTCTTGTTTCATTGTGTTCTCTAATAGAGCCTTCCTTTATTTCATCCAGTTTTCTTAAGAACATTGCTCAAAATTCTTTTTCAGACATTTTAAGGATTCCCTGTTCCATGGGGTCTGATTTTGGAGCACTACTGTATTCTTTTGGTGGTGTCATTTTTTCTTGATTGTTTGAACTTCTAGTATTTTTTCTTTGATGTTTCGTGATTTGGTAGGGGGTTTGCTTCTTGTATTACACTGAAGTTGGCTGTGGAGTGGCCCTGGTTGCTACTCTGGAGGCGAATTGTCTTTGCTTGACAGTAGGTGTGGTGGTAGCTATGTTTAACCACCTTCATTCCTGTTCCAGAATCTGTGGTTGTAGAATGAGCCCCTAGTATCATGTGGTTCTTCTGGGCACACCTCAGCAGGACAGACCATATGGGCTGGTGCTCCCACCAGGGTCCAAAGAGGGGGGTGGGCGGAAGAGAAGGGGCCCCCTCTAGACACATGGTACCACTGCTGCTGCTGCTGAGCTCACCTTGATGCAGGATCATTGATCGTTTGTACCATGTTTTGGGTCTCTATTTCATTTAGTTCTGCTCTGATCTTTATTTATTTCCATCTACTATTTTTAGGATTGAATTGTTTTTGTTTTTCTAGTTCTTTGAGGTGCTGTGTTAGGTTGTTTATTTTATATCTATTTGTTCTTTTGATGTAAGCATTTATTGAAATAAACTTCCCTCTTAGTAGTGCCTTTGCAGTATCCCACAGGTTTTGGTATGATGTATCTTCATTTTTATTAGTTTCAAGAATTTTTAAAATTTCCTGTTTAATTTCTTCTTGGACCCATAAGTCAATAAGGAGCATGTTGCTTAATATCCATGTGCTTGTACAGTTTCTAGAGTCTCACTTGTTATTGATACCTAGTTTTAATCTATTGTGGTCTGAAAAGATATTTGAAATGCTTTCAATTTTAAAAAGTATGTGGAGACTTGATTTGTGGCTTAACACAGTGGTTTATCCTGGAGAATATTCTATGTGCTGATGAGAAGAATGTATATTCTGTGGTTGTTGGATTAAATATTCTGTAGATATCTGCCAGGTCCAGTTGGTCTAAAGTGTAGTTCAGGTCTTCTGCTCTCTGTTGTTTTGTTGTGTGGATGATATGTCCAATGCTGAGAGAAGAGTGTTCAAGTCCCCAAGTATTATTGTTTTGGGGTCTATGTCTTTCTTTAGGTCTAATAGTGTTTTCTTTGTATATCTGGTTGCTGTGGTGTTGGGTGCCTATGTATTTACAATTGCTATGTCTTCTTGCTGGATAGATTACTTATTTTTGTATAATGACCTTCTTTGTCTCTTTTTATGATTTTTGGTTTAAAGTCTATTTTAACAAATATAAGAATAGCTATTCTTGTTCATTTTTCATTTGCTTTGGTGTGGCATATCTGTTTCCATCTATTCAGTATTAATCTGTGTTTGTCTTTACAGGTGATATGAATCTCTTGTAGACAGCAAATAGTTGGGTCTAATTTTTTAAATCCAATCAGCCACTCTGTGTCTTTTGAGTGGGGAAATTTAATCCATTTACATTTAGAGTTGTTATTAAAAGTTATTATCTTACTTATGACCTTTAATTGCTTTTTTATGGTTGATTGAAATTTCTTTTTTTCATTTCTTCCCTTTTTATTGTTTAGTCTTTGGTGTTCATTGGTTTCTTGAGGTGTTGTGGCACAGTTTCTTTCTCTTTCTCATTTGCCTATTTGGTCCACAAATGGTGTTTGTTCTTTCCCATGTAATCATTGTGGTGATTATTGTTTCTTGGGTTCCAGGTTCAGGAAGCCTTTAAGAATTTCTTGTAGAGCTGGTCATGTTGTGGTGAAGTCCTACAGCTTTTGTTTGTCTGGGAAATACACTATTCCCCTTCATTGCTGAAGGATAACCTTGCTGGGCATATTAGTCTGTCTTTGTGTTGCTATAAAAAGATACCTGAGACTAGGTAATTTATCTAGAACACAGGTTTATTTGGCTTACAAGGTTTACAATTCTGGGACAGCTGCATCTGGTGTGGGACTCAGGCTGCTTCTACTCATGGTAGAATGTGGCAGGTTTCTGGTGGGTACAAGCTGATCACATGGTGAGAGGAAGCAAGAGAGGAGGGAGAGTTGCCAGGGTCTTTTAAACAACCAGCTCCTGTGGGATCTAATAAAGCAATAAGTTACTCACTACCCCCACCTCCCAGGGAGAGCACTAATCCATTCGTGAGGGATCCAACCCATGACTCAAACTGCCACGTTGGGGATCAGATTTCCACATGAGTTCTAGGAGGACAGCACATCCAAACTCCATCATTCCACCCCTGGCCTCCCCAAACTCATGTTCCTCTCACATACAAAATACAGTCATACTATCCCAACAGTCCCAAAAGTCTTAGCTTGTTCCAACACAAATTTAAAAGTCCAAAGTCCAAAGTCTCATTTGAGACCAAAACTGAAAGGTCTTCTAGCTGTGAACCTGTAAAAATCAAAAACAAATTTATCTACTTCCAATATACAATGGTGGTACAGACATTGGGTGCCCCATTCCCATTCTAAAAGGGAAGAATAGGACAGAAGAATGGAGGGCACCCACCAGGGCAGACATTATGTCTAAAAGCTCCAAAATAATCTTCTTTGACTCCAACTCTGTCTTCCTCCACAGCACTAGTGTACACCTGCTACCTCACTGACAGAAAATGGGCAGCAGTTTTGCCTCGCCATAGCAGGCCTCTGCAGAAGTGCCTGGCTGTACCCCTGCAGGTTTGTTCCAAGCTCCATAGCTGGTCTTCTGGGTCACCATTGTGTGGCCGGGCCATGCTGCACCTGTGTATGCCTACCCCTCACCAGATAATGAATTGGGCAGCTTTATTGCCTTTACCCAGTGGGCTTCTGTGGAGCTGCTGGATACTGCTGCAACCTTACAGTCCTGCTCCTGGGTTCACAGCAGATCTGGCAGCCCTCCATGGAGCTGCTAGGCCCTGCTGCACTAAACACACCTGCTCCATGATAAACAGTGAGTAGGCTGGTGGCTCTGCTCCCACTTGGGGGTTCTTTATAAAAGTGATGTGCCCTGATGCACCTGTGCATGCCAGTTCATATCCAAGCAGTGTCATCCCTCCTCTGACAGTGCTTGAAAGAGCTGCATGAGCCTCCTACCTTTCACTCAGCACACTTGTATCCAGCCCATAAAGTGATGAGGCAGCATACCATGACCTAGTGGTGATAACCTCAGAGCTGTATGTCCATGCCTGGCCTGGAAGACAGTTAGGCAGTGACTGTACCTCGGAGAGATTATCAAACAGCTGGTTGTCACTCTCTGTCTGCACATGCTTGGTCCAACAGACAGCCTGGAGTCTCTGACCCAGGAAAGCAGAGCAAATATTGCCACAAAGTTCTGTAGGTCTGGCCACTGAGGCATTCGCAGACACTTCTGGAGAGGACTACAAACAAAGAAACTGCACAGAGATTACACTGCCAAGTCCACCCAAATCCAAAGCCAATGCAACATTTCCAATAGACACCCTATGGCCCACGTAGAAGAAAAAGTTATTTAAACATAGCCTATGCCATAAAATTTGGAAAAGCATGTACTCTATCAGATGTGTAGTTGTTAAAGAAATGACAGAAGAATCACCAAAAAGAAAGGAAACATGTCACTAGAAAAGGAATGCAATAAGTCTGTGGTAATAGATGCCAAAAAGGAGGACAGTTATGAGATATCTGTAAAAAATTTCCAAATATTGATCGCAAGGAAAGTCAGTGAGATACACAAGAGACAGACAAACAGTTCAACAAAATCAGGAAAAGAACTTATGATCTGAATGATCTATCTTGTCAAGAGATAGATATCATAACAAAGGACCAAACAGAAATACTGGAGTTGAAGAGTTCAATGAATGATATAAAAAATACAGTCGAGAACCTCAACAGACTAGGTGAAACAGAAGAGAGAATTTCAGAACTTGAAGACTGATCTCAAATTGCCCAGCAAGAGGAAAAAAAGAAATAAGAATGAAAAGGAATGAAGAAAGCCTATGAGATGTATAGGACACCATTTAGCAAAGAAATGTTTGAATAATAGTTGTTCCAGAGGGAGAAGAGATGGAGAAAGGTATGAACACCCTATTTAATGAAATAGTAGCAAAAACTTCCCCACTATTGGAAGAGCTATGGACATTCAGAATCAGGATATTTAAATGTCTTCAATTAGATTCACCTCCAAAAGTTCCTTTTCAAGGCATATCATAATCCAACTGTCAAAAGTTAAAAAGAGAGAATCATAAAAGCTGCAAGAGAAAAGCATCAAGCCACTTATAAGGAATTGCCATTAGACTATCAACAGATTTCTCAACAGAAACCTTGCAAGCTAGGAGAGAATAGAATGATATATTCAAAATGCTGAGAGAAACAAAAGAAACTGTCAGGAAAGAATACCTTTTACAGCGAAATTATCCTTCAGAAATGAGGGAGAAATATAGACCTTACCAGGCTAGAATAAAATGAGGAAATTCATCACCATTGGACCAGCCTTATGAGAAATGCTTAAGGGCGTGCTACAACTGGAAATGAAAAGATAATAATTACCATAATGAAAACATGAAGATATACAAAACTCACCTGTATAAATAAATTCATAATTCAAACCAATAACACCCCTGTGAGTTAGTGGTCATACGTAAACTCTTGAATCATCTAATGTAAAGATTTAAAATCAAAATGACAAAAAAAAAAACACAATAGCTATAATTAGTGACTAAGAAAAAAAAGATTCAAACATAAATTCAGGCAAGAAAAATATAATTTGTGCATTTGTTGGGAAGCCAGGAGGATTTTCATGTGACCACCATTAAGTAGCTATCAGCTCTAAATAGTTTAGTATAACTGCAAGCCTCCTTACATAGGCCCAAGACAACCATGAAAAATAAAATTACAGCAGACACACAATTGAGAAAGAGAAAGGAAACAAAGGTTAGCACTACAGAAAACCACAAATCCACAGAGGTAAATAACAGGAAAAAAAGGTGTAGAGGGTTAGTGATCTTGATTCTCCTTTGATTTTTAGAATAGGGTTTTTACGTAAATGCATGTATAGGGCAAAAGTGCTCGGGTAGGAGGCAATGGCCTACAGATAGTATGGTGGCAGCTCGTCTAATCAACTCTAATCACTGCTTAGGTATGAGATTGCATACTTTAATGATTTTAGAGCTAATAGGTGGTGGTCGTACTGATCCTTTCAAGAGATTTTAAGAATTGCTGAAGGGAAAGATGTAAGAAAATGTTTGTTAGGGGCAAGCTTTTTGTTGGGGGAAACTTTAGATATAATTATACTTAGATTTTATCATAAGAATGCCACTTTTGCGTATATCATTTAAGGAGAGGTTATACTTTAGATAATGATTACAGTTTGACCAATTTAGCTTTTCACAAACTGTGCTTTGGAATGTCACATTGTTAATTTTACTGATGTCACTAGTTTCCATTGTTTAAGCTATACTTAGCCATAGATAATGCTTGTCACACTGCCCATGTCTTTGTGTCCTTTGGTAATGATTGAATCAACTGATTTTTCTTGTGAATCTTCCTTGTCTTTACAATAGAAAACAGAAGCTAACTTTGAATCAGAGCTGTACCCGGTCTTCTCCTAACAGAAGAGACGCTGAGGTGCTGTCCCTCTGGGCTTCTCATTGCACTCACGGTGCTTTGAGTAATCCTTTTTACATCTCTGTTACATGGTGAGAAGCGTAACAAAAAGGGAGGCCGTAAGTATGTACAAAATGACCAGAAAACAATGAACAAAATGTCAGGAATACATTCTCACACATGAATAATAACCTTAAATGTAAATGAATTAAACTCTCCAATTAAAGATATAGAGTTGGTGACTGAATGAAAAAAACAAGATCCAATGATATGCTATCTACAAGAGACCACTTAACTGTTAAGGACGGACTAAAGCGAAGGGCTGGAAAAAGAGATTTCATGCAAATGGAAATCAAAAGTGAGCAGGAGCATCACACTTATATCAGATAAAATAGATTTAAAATCAAGAACTGTAAAGAGAGATAAAGAAGATTATACAATGATAAAGCGATGAATTCCATGAGAGACGAAAACAATTCCTAATATATATGCACCCGACAGTGGAGCACCTAGATGTGTAAAGAAAATATTATTGGACTTAAAGGGAGAAATAGATTACAATTTAATAAGTGTAGTGGACTTCAACATCCTGCTTTTAACCATGGAGAGAGATCATCTAGAGAGAAAATAAACACAGAAACATGTGACTTAAGCTGTGCCATAAACCAAACAGACCTTACAGACTTTTACAGAACCTTCCATATAACAGACTTTTACAGAACCTTCCTTATAACAGTCTCAGAATACACATTTTTCTCAGCTGCACATGGAACATTCTCCAGGATAAATCACATATTAGGTAACAAAACAAGTCTACACAAATTAAAAAAGTTAGAGAGTATATCAAGTATCTTTTCTGACCACAGTGATATATAACTAGAAATCAACAACAAGAAAACTTTGGAAATTTTACAAAGACATGGAAATTAAACAACGTGCTCCTAAACAACCAATGGGTTAATGAAGAAATTGAATGGGAAACTAAAAACTTCCTTGAGATAAGTGAGAATGGAAGCACATCTGTGGAGGAGCACGGGACTGTTAAGATTGAGAAAGACCAGGGAACTTACACAGGGCAAAAGCCCTTAGTGTAGATAAGAGATTCGAGGAAGAACAGGGATTGTTCAAAGGGCAAAAGCACTTAGCACAATAAAGACCTTTGAGGATGTTCTTCTAGATTAGATAAGAACATTAAGGTCATTTCTTACCCTTTCCTTTCTTTCTCAAGAAAATTTCCAGAAATTGCCCCATAACCAATTTCTTTTTGTTCCTTTGATAAGTGATTGATTATGTTATTTTTTTCTCTTGTATTTCCTTGTCTTTATAATAAAAGCTGTAGCAAATACTGACTCGGGGCTGTGACTTTTTTCTCCTTTCTTGAGGGAATTTTCTCAGTGAAGTCCCCTCGGGCTTCCCATTGCTCATAATATTTGGGCTCTGAGTAATCTTTGCATCTCTGTCACACAGTGAAAAGTGACAAGTTGTGCGTTGTGAGAGGCAAACTTCTACTCCACGGATCAGAAACTGACCTTGGAAAGCTTGGTAAAGGAGAAAGACGTCTGATGTGCACTCGAGGAAGGGAAAATAGGTGACTGTGGGATAGCCTGGAATGTCTACGGCAAGGTCTAAGTTAGGTTTGTTCTCCCAGGGGTATTGCTTTCTTTTTCTTTAACTTTTCTATCTTTTCTTATGGCTATGAGTAGCTCACTGTCTTAAGAGGAAATTCAATATAAGTTACAGTTTCAGAGTTTATTAAAAGCAGCTGGATGTAAAGTAACTGAACATCAGCTTGTGGAGTTGTTAGTGATCATTGGACAACAATGTCCTTGGTATCCATGAGAAGGAAGTCTTGATTTGGAGGATTGGGAATGTATTGGCAGATGGTTAAAATGTGCTCTTGGTCCCATGAAGTTTTCTCACTCTACAGCCTGGAATTTATGTAGGATTGCTTTAAGGCCAATACAAAGTTAAGAATAAATTTCTAATTCAGAAAAACAGGAAATCCCACATTCTTCTGCCCCAGATTTTCCCCCACCTCCTCCTCCCTTAGATTTACCTCCATGAGATTTTGTACCTCTCATGGAAAAGTGCTTTCATGAGGGACAGCAATCGGAAGGGGAAATCTCACATGCTTTCCCTGTTATCAGAGGAGAAAATCAAGGGCCTAGGCATGAGATCCTGCCTTTTGCCATTTTTAAAGAATTTAGAAAAAATATAAGAGAAAATGGCCTCCAAAATTCTTTTACAAAAGGAATAGTGGAATCAACTGGAAATGGTTATGAAATGACAGCCTGGGACGGGAAAGTCCTTGTCAAAACTATATTGACAATGGCCCAATATAGTGTATGGCTCCAAGAGTTTCATGATGCCACCACCACGATCTCAGTGGAAAGTTTAAATAGCAACGTCCAAATAGATATAGATATGTTAATTGGAGATGGAGTTTATGCTAATCCTCAGGCTCAAACCCAGCTTCAACACCGAAATGCTCATGGGACGTTGATGTGATTAACCCTGGCCTATTTAAAACTAATTTTCAGGCAGCTCTTAGACAACCTGAAAACGTACAAATTGCTTTGGCTGATTTTGTGGGAATATTAGAATTTTCCTTGCCCTGTAATGAAGTTTTACGAGGCTTTCAATTATTGCCCCTTTCTTCCACCCCTATTGTCTCACCTATCCCCACTCCTGATGCTTTAACTGTCTTCATAGAAGGGTCTGGAAAGCCTGGCAAAGAATCTGTTACTTGGCAAGAACAGGGTTCATGGAAACATTTTCTCACCCTTCAGCACCACTCCACACAGTGAGCTGAACTAGCTGCCACCATCACAGCCCTACATTTCCGTCATCAGCCATTAAACATCGTGGCTCACTCTGCTTATGTAGTAGGTACTTTACAAGTTATTCAAGATGTGCTAACTCACAATGGCAATGATCCTACTCTCTTTGAAATCTTTAGACAATTACCAAAACTAATTCAACACAGGACTGTCCCATCTTTTGTGACCCATATTAGATCCCATTGCAGATTACCAGGTCCATTACAGAAGGTAATGACTGAGCTACTAAACCGGTTATGCATATTATCACTCTCCAAATGGCTATTGCTTCTCATCAATGTTTTCATCAAGGGGCCAGAGTTCTAGTCCACTCAAAAAATTCCTCATAAACAAATGTATTTGTCTGTTTTGTGTTGCTATTGCAGAAATACCTGAGACTGGGTAATTTATAAAGAACAGAGTTTATTTGGCTTATGATTCTGGGACAGCTGCATCGGGCACGGGCCTCAGGCTGCTTCTACTTATGCTGGAAAGTGGAAGGCAGCCAGCAGGTACAAGCAGATCACATGGAGAGAGGAAGCGAGTGAGAGAGAAAGATAGATAGATAGATGAGAGAGAGAGAGAGAGGTGGGAGGTGCCAGGGTCTTTTAAACAATCAGTTCTTGTGGAAACTAATAGAGCAAGAACTCACTCATTAATCCCCCCAACTAGGGAGAGCATTAATCCATTCATAAGGGATCTGCACCAATGACTCAATCAGTTTCTGATACCGCCACATTCAGGATCAAATTTCCACATGCGCTTCGGTGGGGACAACACATCCAAACTCTATCAACAAGCCCAAGAAATAATTCATGCTTGCCCTGACTGCCAAAGATATTCTAAAACAACCTCCCCTGGAGGCATACATCCCCATGGACTAAAAGGAAATGAAATTTGGCAAATGGATGTCACTCATTATGACCCTTTAGGGCATCTTAAATGTTTACCTGTTGCTGTTGATGCCTATTCAGGACTCATTCATGCCACTGCACAAACAGGAGAAACTATCAAACATGTTAAAAAACATTGTCTCTCGGCTTTTGCCACTATGGGAATTCCAAATCAAATTAAAACAGATAATGGCTCCATATATACTTGGAAGGCCTTTCAATTATTTTGTGATAATTGGAATATTAAACATGTTACAGGAATCCCATATAACCCCACTGGCTAGGCAATTGTAGAGAGAGCTAATGGCCTACTCAAATCTCAACTAAATAAACGAAAAAGGGGGAATACAGAGAAAAGTTTGGCCCCCCCAAAACAGGTATTAAAGGCTTTATTCACTTTAAATTTTTAAAATTTTAATTCTCAAAATTTAATAGCTGTTGAATGACATTTTATTCTCACCGAGGAACGACCTAAACCATTGGTTTTATGTCACCGTCCACTACAAGGATCACACTGGTCAGGGCCTGTCGAGCTATTACCATGGGGAAGAGAGTCTTCTGTTCTCTCTCTCTCAGGCCCTTTGTGGAACCAGCTAAAGTGGTTTGTACACATCATGTGGCATCAGGTAGAGACTAACCCAATTCTGGAATTTCAAAGAATCATGATATAACCTCCTCCAGGGATGCCGGACGGGAGGCACAGAATGGATCCACTGACCTCCACAGTGCTATCTTCTGGACCAAATTGGGGTGACTCGAAGAAACTTATGGTTCAGGCAGAAAGTACCTTAGAAAATACATGGATGCCCAGAACTCCAGAAAATCTGTTCCTTGCCATGCTTGCTCATGTAACTTAATGCCAAAGACTCAAAGGTAACATTTATTTTTCTTTGTTATGGATTGCTAAGTATTTTCCCTTTTGCTGTAAGTAACACTGTTTATTGGATGAATGTCCTGAATCCACCCGTTTTTGACATAGTTACATGGGAAGATATAGAGCCTCCCGTTTCGTCTAATGACACAACATACACGGGGGGAAACAGGCTCACCCCCTCTGGCCCATTACAAAATTGTGGAATAAATTGTGATAAGAAGCGATATTATAGTGGATGGCAAAACTTCTCCATGATTTGTATTTCCTCACTGAAAAATTACCCTTATGTGCTATAACTAATTTTACTTCTAGTAACTTTTGTATCCCTTTTCAACCTCAATGGTATATGAATCATATTATTAAAGATCCTCATCATACATTAGCTATAAAACATCAAATATTTATTTCAACAGTAGGTGTGGGAGGTGATCCCATATTGGGCACCCCTCGCCCTAAACCAAATATCCCCACTTATTCCGAGATCTCAATTGGATCTCTTGCTGCTCTACTGATTTTACAAAAAATACTTTAGTTTGATTATAGGACTTTAGAAAATTGGGGTCCATGAAACTTATTAATATTAGGATCTAATACCACTTGGGATTATATTCTCCCTTTCAGTTATTCTGGTCCATCTTCTCAATGGAATCTTGGTGTAGCAAGTCCTCTCTTGAGAGTGTGCTATGATCAGTATTATTCTACTTTAAAAAATCCATTTGCTGTTTAGCCACTCCACTTCCCCCTCATATTATCTGACAGGGAAAATTTCAAAGAAAAAAGAATTTACTTTGGATGGCTAATGGTACCATTGACTCAGTTATGATCTGTACCTCTCGACCATATATATTTGCCATCTCCTCTCAGATACCTGTTATTTCCATCATTAATTTTTCTTCTTCTAAAGAGTCTTTTATCCAAGGATTCAATATTACTCTTCCTGCTAAGTATACTGGTTTAACCCCTGTGTTACACACTTTAATATCATTAATCTTAATATTTCTCATGTGGTTATATTAAAACAAAGAGCAGAGGCATGGTTGCCAGTTAATCTTACTCATAAATGGATGGGGAATTCTGCCCTGGAGCAAGTCACCTCTGCTCTAGAGCGAGTGTACCCTAAGAGATTCTTGATTATTCTCATTGCCTACATAATTGCTCCTACAGCTATAACTGCTACAGCAGTGACCGCCATAGTCACATTGTCTCATTCTATCCAAACCTCAGAAAAAAATGAATGGCTATTCATAAAATGTAATCTTTAAGCTTTTATCTCAAACTAAAATTGATCAAGAAATTTTACAAAGATTAGATGCCTTAGAGGCCGCTGTATCCTGGACTGGTGAACACCAACAGGCTCTTTGGACATGAAATCAACTTAATTGTGATGCAGGATATCACTCCATGTCTATAACTTCTATTCCTTTTAATTCCTCCACTTCTTGAGAGGATGTAAAAGATTATTACATGGAGCTTTCTTTTCTGATTTACAAGGAGATACTAATAATTTATTTCTTTTTTACCATGGCCTGGGGCCACTTTTTTTTTTTTTTAGTTTTATTTTATTTTGTAAATATACAATGTGGTTGATGATTGTGGCCCATTACCGAAACCTCCCTCTCTCCCAAGAATCTCCTTTCTGTTCACTTGTCGTATCAACCTCAAGGAATTGTAATCATTGTGTCTTCTTCCCTCCCCCACAGGATGTTTCTGTATATATTTATTTATTTTTAGCTCCCACCAATAAGTGAGAACATGTGATATTTCTCTTTCTGTGCCTGACTCATTTCACTTAATATAATTCCCTCTAGGTCCATCCATGTTGTTGCAAATGGCAGTATTTCATTCTTTTTTATAGCTGAGTAGTATTCCATTGTGTAGATATACGACATTTTCCATATCCACTCATCCGATGATGGACATTTGGGCTGGTTCCAACCCTTGGCTATTGTAAAGAGTGCTGCGATGAACATTGGGGAACAGGTATACCTTCGACTTGATGGTTTCCATTCCTCTGGGTATATTCCCAGCAGTGGGATAGCTGGGTCGTATGGTAGACCTATCTGCAATTGTTTGAGGAACCTCCATACCATTTTCCATAGAGGCTGCACCATTTTGCAGTCACACCAACAACGTATGAGAGTTTCTTTTTCACCACAACCTCACCAGCATTTATCGTTCACAGTCTTTTGGATATTAGCCATCCTAACTGGGGTGAGATGGTATCTCAGTGTGGTTTTGATTTGCATTTCCTGAATGCTGAGTGATGTTGAGCATTTTTTTCACGTGTCTGTTGGCCATTTGTCTATCTTCCTTTCAGAAATGCCTATTTAGCTCTTTTGCCCATTTTTTAACTGGGTTACTTGTATTTTTGTGGTAAAGTTGTGTCAGTTCCTTGTATATTCTGGATATTAATCCTTTGTCACATGTGTATTTCGCAAATATTTTCTCCCACTCTGTTGGTTGTCTTTCAACTCTGTTAAGGGTTTCTTTTGCTGTGCAGAAGCTTTTTAGTTTGATATAATAACAGTTCTTTATTTTTCCTTTGGTTGCCTGTGCTTTTGGGGTCATATTCATGAAGTCTGTGCCCAGTCCTCCATCCTGAAGTGTTTCTCCTATGTTTTCTTTGAGAAGTTTTATTGTTTCAGGGTGTATATTTAATTCTCTAATCCATTTTGAGTTGATTTTGGTATATGTTGAGAGGTATGGGTCTAGTTTCATTCTCTTGCATGTGGATATCCAGTTCTCCCAGCACCATTTGCTGAAGAGGCAGTCTCTTCCACAGTGTATAGGCTTGGTACTTTTGTCAAAGATCAGATGGCTGCAGGTGTGTGGGTTGGTTTCTGGGTTCTCTATTGTATTCCATTGATCACTGTGTCTGTTTTTATGCCAGTACCATGCTGTTTTGGTTATTATAGCTTTGTAGTATAGTTTAAAACCAGGTAGTGTTATGCCTCCAGCTTTATTTTTTTTGCTCAGAATGGCTTTGGCTATACGTGGTCTTTTGCTATTCCATATAAATGTCTGGATAGTTTTTTCCATTTCTGAGAAAAATGTCATTGGAATTTTGATGGGGATTGCATTGAATTTGTATATCACTTTGGGTAGTATGGACATTTTCACAATGTTGTTTCTTCCAATCCAAGAGAATGGGATATCTTTCCATCTTCTTGTGCCCTCTTTAATTTCTCTCAGCAGTGGTTTGTAGTTCTCATTATACAGATTTTCACATCCTTGGTTAACTCAATTCCTAAGTATTTTATTTTTTTTGGTGGCTATTGTAAATGGGCAAGCTTTCTTGATTTCTCTTTCTGCATGTTTACTACTGGAGAATAGAAATGCTACTGATTTTTGTGTGTCGATTTTGTACCCTGCAACTTTGCTGAAATCATTTATCAACTCCAAGAGTTTTTTTGTAGAGGCTTTAGGCTGTTTAATATACAGGATCATGTCATCTGCAAAGAGGGACAGTTTGATTTCATCTTTTCCAATCTGGATGCCCTTAATTTTCTTCTCTTCTCTGATTGCTCTGGCCAGTACTTCCAGCACTATGTTGAATAGGAGTGGTGAGAGTGGGCGTCCTTGTCTAGTTCCTGTTCTTAAAGGAAAAGCTTTCAGCTTTTCCCCATTCAAGATGATAGTGGCAGTGGGTTTATCATATATGGCTTTAATGACGTTGAGATACTTTCCATCTATACCTAATTTATAGAGAGTTTTTATCATGAATGAGTGTTAAATTTTATCAAATGCGTTTTCAGCATTTATAGAGATGATCATATGATCTTGTGTTTGATTTTATCGATATGGTGTATCACATTTATTGATTTGCATATGGTGAACCAACTTTGCATCCCTGGGATGAATCCCACTTGATTGTGGTGTATAATTTTGCATATGTGTTGCTGTCTTCTGCTAGCTAGTATTTTATTGAGGATTTTTACATCTATATTCATCAAGGATATTGGCCTGTAGTTTTCTTTTTTAGTTGTATCTTTACCTGGTTTTGGTATCAGGGTGATGTTTGCTTCATAGAATGAGTTTGGGAGAATTGTCTCTGTTTCAATCTTTTGGAATAGTTTGTAGAGAATTGGTGTCGAATCCTCTTTGAATGTTTGGTAGAATTCTGCTGTGAATTCCTCTGGTCCTGGGCTTTTCTTTGTTGGGAGCCTTGTGATAACAGCTTCAATCTCCTTTATGGTTATTGGTCTGTTCAGATTTTCTACGTCTTCTTGGCTCAGTTTTGGGAGCTTGTGTGTGTCCAGAAATTTATCCATTTTCTCCAGATTTTCAAATTTGTTGGCGTATAGTTGTTTATAGTAGTCTTGAATGATTCCTTGTATTTCAGATGTATCAGTTGTAATATTACCGTTTTCATTTCTAATTTGTGTTATTTGGATCTTCTCTCTTCTTTTTTTTAGTAAGCCATGCCAATGGTTTGTCAATTTTATTTATCTTTTCAAAAAAACAACTTTTTGATTCATTGATCTTTTGTATTGTTTTTTGGGTTTCAATTTCATTAAGTCCTGCTCTGATCTTAACGATTTCTTTCTGTCTGCTAACTTTGGGTTTGGATTGTTCTAGTTTTTCTAGTTCTTTAAGGTGAAGTGTTAGGTTTTTCACTTGCCATCTTTCCATTCTTCTGAAGTAAGCTTTTAATGCGATAAATTTCCCCCTTAGTACTGCTCTTGCAGTATCCCACAGGTTCTGGTATGATGTATCATTATTTTTGTTCGTTTCAGTAAATTTTTTGATTTCCTGTTTGATTACTTCTTGGACCCATATGTCATTATGTAGAATGCTGTTTAATATCCATGTGTTTGTATAGTTTCCAGAATTTCTTTTGTTATTGATTTCTAATTTTAATCCATTGTGGTCTGAGAAAATACATTGGATAATTCCAATTTTTTTGAATTTGTTGAGACCTGATTTATGACCTAACATGTGATCTATCCTGGAGAATGATTCATGTGCTGATGCGAAGAATGAATATTCTGAGGTTGTTGGATGGAATGTTCTGTAGATATCTGCCAAGTCCAATTGGTCTAGTATGTTGTTTAGGTCTTGCATTTCTCTGCTGATTCTTTGCCTAGATGATCTGTCCAATATTGAGAGTGGGGTGTTCAGGTCCCCTGCTATTATGGTATTAGTGTCTGTTTCCTACTTTAGGTCTAATAGAGTTTGTTTTATAAATCTGGCTGCTCCAAAATTGGGTGCATATATATTTATGATCGTTATGTCTTCTTGATGGATCAATCCTTTTATCATTATGTAGTGGCCCTCATTATCTCTTTTTATGGTTTTTAGTTTAAAGTCTATTTTATCAGATATATGAATAGCTACTCCAGCTCGTTTTTCATTTCTGTTTGCATGGTAAATCTTTTTCCATCGTTTCGCCCTTAGTCTATGTGAGTCTTTGTAGGTGAGGTGGGTCTGTTGAAGGCAGCATACAATTGTGTCCTCCTTTTTAATCCAGCCAGCCAGTCTGTGTCTTTTGATTGGGGAATTTAAGCCTTTTACATTAAGATTTGTTATTGAAAAGTGTTTATTTATTCCTAACATTTTACTGATTATTGTTTGGTTGTCTTAAGCGTCTTTTGTTCCTTGCTTTCTGATTTACTGTTTGTTTTCTGTATTTGTTGGTTCCTTGGGTTGTAGGTAGCCTTTTTGTTTGTTTTCTCTTCATGAATGCCATTTGTATTATACTAGTGGGTTTTGATTTTTCTTGTGTTTTTATGGCAGTGGTAGTTATTTTTCAGCAACCAAACCCAGTACTGCCTTGAGAATTTCTTGTAAGGGTGGTCGTGTGGTGGTGAACTCCCGCAGTTTTTGTTTGTCTGAGAAATATACTATTTGCCCTTCATTTCGGAAGGATAGCCTTGAAGGGTAGAGTTTTCTTGACTGGCAATCTCTGTCTTTTAGTATTTTGAATATATCATCCCATTCCTTTCTGGCTTTTAGGGTTTGTGATGAAAAGTCTGATGTTAGTCTGATTGGGGATTCCTTATAGGTGATTTGACGCTTCTCTCTTCAGCTTTTAAGGTTCTCTTTTTGTCTTTGAGTTTTGCCAATTTGACTGTAACATGTCTTGGAGAAGGCCTTTTTGGGTTGAACATGTTTGGGGATCTTTGAGCTTCATGAATCTGAAGATCTGTGTCTTTTCCTATACCTGGGAAATTTTCTGCCACTATTTTGTTGAGTATATTTTCAATGCAGTCTCCTTTTTCCTCCCCTTCTGGAATACCCATGACTCGGGTATTTGAGTGCTTAAGGTTGTCGGATATCTCTCTTAGATTTTCTTGAATGTTTTAAATTCTTTTTTCTTTTCTTTTTTTTTTTTTTTTGTCTGCCTGTGTTATTTCAAACAACCCATCTTTAAGGTCAGGAGTTCTCTCTTCTGCTTCTGCAAGCCTGCTGGTTAAACTCTCTGTGGTGTTTTTTATTTCATTGAATGAATTCTTCAGCTCGGCAAGCTCTGCTACATTCTTTTTCGGCACATTGATTTCCTTGTACATTTCTTCTTTCAGGTCCTGTATACTTTTCCTCATTTCATCATGTTGTCTAGCTGAGTTTTCTTGTATCCATTTAGTTTCCTTGGAATTATCACTTGAAATTCCTTGTCAGTCATTTCATGGGCTTCTTGTTCTATAGGATCTAGAGCTAGAGATTTATTATCTTTTGGTGGTGTACTTTCTTGATTTTTCGTATTTCTGGTATCTTTCCTTTGATGTTTAGTCACTGTGGCAGGGGATTACATGGTCCACTGGTTTGACACTATCATCTGGCTAGGATGCTGCTGGGGCTGCCAATTTGGTATGGCAGCCTCAGGTCTGCTTGGTTGCCCACTAGTGCCTTGGGTGTGTGGTTGCCTCAGATCTTGGGCCTTCAGGGCAGGCACCTCTCTGGCTAGCACACACTCGGTCGGGCTTGGAACGGAGTCGGGTGGTGGCGATGAGGCCTACCAGCTGGGTTGCGTGCTGGCACTGCAGGGTGTGCTGTCTCTGAGGATCATGGGCCTCTCTGGCTGGGCACCTCTCTGATCAGTGCACACTTGGTGGGGCTGGGGATGAAGTCTGGTGGCAGCAGCGAGGCCTACGTGGTAGGTCACGTGCTGGCACCACAGGGCATGTGGTCTCTGAGGATCTTGGCGCCTCTCTGATCAGTGCACACTTGGTGGAGCTCAGGATGGAGTCAGGTGGTAGCAGTGAGGCCTACCTGGTGGCTCATGTGCTGGCACCACAGGGCATGTGGTCTCTGCAGATCTTGGTGCCTCTCTGATTGGCGCTTGCTCAGCGGGGCTGGGGATGAGATACTAATGATTTAAAAACTAAACTTCGACAACAAATGGATCAGCTTCAGGAAGAAGCTCAAAAAATTACTCTCAAACATTTAAATGATTTGGTTCATTGGCTTAATCCTGCTAACTGGCTTTCTGGTTTAAATGTCAATGTCAGAATATGGGTTATTGCTCATGTGTGTATATTATTTCTCTGATGTTTTCTTGCAGTTTTAAGGCTGTTCATTTGATATTTCACTGGACTCATCAAGCAAAAGTTATGCTTATAAATCTTCAAAAAACTATTATTTTTCTATCTCTGAACCTAAACCCAAACTTTCTATAGATCTTACTTTTGATTAAACAAAAAAGACGGTTATGTGGAGGAGTGTAGGAAAGTGAAGATTGAGAAAGACCAGGAAACTTACACAGGGCAAAAGTCCGTAGTGTAGATATGAGACTTGAGGCAGAACAGGTATTGTTCACAGGGCAGAAACCTTTAGCATGGGCAAGATCTTCAAGGATGTTCTTCTAGATTAGATAAGAACATTAGGGTCATTTCTTATCCAGCTTCACTCCCTTTCCTTTGTTTTTCAAGATGTTTTCCAGAAATTGCCCCATAACCATTTTCTTTTTTTCCTTTGATAAATGATTGATTAAGTTGTTTTTTCTCTTGTATTCCCTTATCTTTACAAAAAAAATTGAAGCAAATACTGACTTGGGGCTGCACCTTGTTTCTCCCTTCTTGAGGGAGTTTTCTCAGTGCAGTCCCTGTGGGTTTTTCATTGTTCTTAATATGTGGGCTCTGAGTAATCTTTGCATCTCTGTCACACAGTGAGAAGGTACACACATCGTACAGAAAACTATTGTACACGGCAAAAGCAGTTCTAAGAGGAAAGTCTGTAGCAATAAATGCCTCCATCAAAAAAGAAGAAAGGTTTCTAATATACACCATAATGATGCACCTATAGGAAGTAAAAAACCAATAACAAACTAAAACCAAAATTGGCAGAAGGAAAGAAATCATTAATCTGAGAGCAGAAATAAATGAAAGTCACTTAAAAACCAATTGAAAAGAGTTTAAATGGAGTTGATTTTTAGAAAGATAAGCAAATTTGACCGATATTCAGCTAGACTAACCAAGGGGGAAAAAAAAAGAGAAAGGACTCAAATAAATAAAATAAGAAATAAAAAGATTTACAACTGATACCATGGAATTAAAAAGAATTTTGAGAGACTATTTTGAACAACTATATGTCAATGAAATTAGTAACATAGTAAAAATGGATAATTCCTGCATGTGTACAATCTACCAAGATTAAATTGTGAAGATACAGAAAATATGAACAGATAAGCAATGAATGAAGAAATTAAATCAGTATTCCACCAAATAAAAGCTGAGGACCTGATGGCTTTAGTGCTGAATTCTACCAAATACATAGAGAAGAATCAATAGCAATTGTCCTCAATTATTTGAAAAAATCCAAGAAGAGGGAATACTTCTTAACTCATTTTATAAGATCAGGTCAGCAGAACTCTGATTTTTTTCCTTTTACTTTATCAGTGTACATTGTAGTTGATTTTTGTGTCCCTTTATCAATTCCTCCTGTCCCCCATCTCTCCCCCCACATCAACATCATATCTGTTCACTTGTCTTAACAAGTTCAAGGAATTGTGATTTCTGTGTCTTCTTCCCCCAATTTATTTGTTTGTATATTTATTGATTTGTTTATTATTAGCTCCCATGAAGAAGTGAGAACTTGTGGTATTTCTCTTTCTGTGCCTTTCTTATTTCACTTAATATAATTTTCTCAAAGTACGTTCATGTTGCTGTGAATGGTAGTATTTCTTTTCTTTTTTTATAGCATAGTAGTATTTCATTGTATAGATATACCACATTTTCCTCATCTGCTCATCTGATGATGGGCATTTAGGCTGGTTCCAACTCTTGGCTATTGTAAATAGTGCTGCAATAAACTTGGAAGTAGAGGTATCACTACAACATGATCATTTCCATTCCTCTGGGTATATATGCACCAGTGAAATAGCTGGGACATATGGTAGATCTATCTGTAATTGTTTGAGGAAACTCCATACCATTTTTCATAAAGGCTGCACCATTTTGCAGTCCCACCAACAGTGGAGGAGGTTTCTTTTTTCTCCACAACCTCACCAGCATTTATCATTCTCAGTCTTTTGGATATTAGCCATCCTAACTGGAGTGAGCTGGTATCTCGAAGTGGTTTTGATTTGCATTTCCCGAATGCTGAGTGACGTTGAGCATTTTTTCATGTGTCTGTTGGCCATTTGTATATCTTCCTTTCAGAAATGCCTATTCAGCTACTTTGCCCATTTTTTAATTGTGTTACTTGTATTTTACTGTTACGTTGTTTGAGTTCCTTGTGTATTCTGGGTACTAATCCTTTGTCAGATGTATATTTTGCAAATATTTTCTCCCACTGTGTTGGTTGTCCTTTCACTCTGTTAATTGTTTCTGTTGCTGTGCAGAAGCTTTTTAGTTTGATATAATCCCATTTGTTTATTTTTTCTGTGGTTGCCTGTGCTTTCAGGGTTGTATTCATGAAGTCTGTACCCATTCATACTTCCTGGCGTGTTTCCTCTATATTTTCTTTAAGGAGCTTTGTTGTTTCAGGATGTCTATTTAATTCTCTAATCCATTTTGAGTTGATTTTGGTATATGGAGAAAGGTATGAGTCTAGTTTCATTCTCCTACCTATGAATATCCATTTTCCCAGCACTATTTGCTGAAGAGGCATCTCTTCCCCAGTATGCAGACTTGGTGCCTTTGTTGAAGATCAGTTGACTTTAGGTGTATGGGTTGATTTCTGGTTCTCTCTTTTCTTCCATTGGTCCATGTGTCTATTTTTTAGGTCAGCACCATGCTGTTCTGGTTCCTATAGCATTGTAGAATAATTCAAAGTCAGATAGTTTTATTTCTCCAGCTTTATTTATTTATTTATTTTGCTCAGAATTGCTTTGGCTACTCATAGTCTTTCGTTATTCCATATAAATGTTAGGATTGTTTTTTCCATTTCTGAGAAAAATATCACTGGAATTTCGATGGGGATTGCATTGAATCTGTAGATCACTTTGGATAGTATGGATATTTTCACAATGTTGATTCTTCCAATCCAAGAGCATGGGATATCTTTCTATCTTCTTGTGTCCTCTTTAATTTCTCTCAACAGTGGTTTGTAGTTCTCATCATAGAGATTTTTCACATCCTTGGTTAATTTGATTGCTAGGACTTTATTTTTTCGTGGCTATTGTAAATGAGCTAGCTTTCTTGATTTCTTTTTCAGCCAGCTCAATGTTGGAGTATAGAAATGCTGCTGATTTTTGTGTGTTGGTTTTGTATTCTGCCACTATGCTGAATTCATTTATTAGTTCTAGTAATTTTTTGGTGGAGTCTTTAGGGATTTCTATGTATAGGATCATGTCATCAGCAAATATGTATAGTTTGATTTTCTCCTTTCTGATCTGAATTCCCTTTATTGCTTTCTCTTGCCTTATTGCTGGTGCTAGAACTTCCATTAATATGTTAAAAAAGAGTGGAGAAAGTAGGAATCCTTGTCCAGTTTCAGATCTTAGAGGAAAAGTCTCCAAGTTTTGTCTTTTTAGTGTGATATGAGCTTTGGGTTTGTTTATATGGCCTTTATTGTGTTGAGGTGCATAACTTCTGCATCTAATTTGTTGAGTGTTTTTATCATGAAGCAGTGTTGGACTTTGACAAATACTCTTTCTATACCCAATTTATACAGAGTCTTTATCATGAAAGGAATTTTGAATTTTGTCAAATTCTTTTTCAGTGTCTATAGAGATGATTGTATGGTTTTTATCTTTGTTTTATCCATGTGGTACATCGCATTTACTAATTTGCATATGTTGAACCAACCTTGCATCCCTGGGATGAATCCCAATTGATCTCTCTATAAATTGGGTATAGAAAGAAAATGTTTCAACACAATAAAGCCATATATGACAAACCCATTGCCAGATCATCCCGAAAGGGGAAAAGTTGAAAGCTTTTCCCTTAAGAACAGGAATGACACAAGGATGCCCACTCTCACCACTCCTATTTGACATAGTATTAGAAGTGCTAGCCAGAGCAATCAGGGAAGAGAAGAAAATAAAAGGCATCCAGATTGGAAAAGATGAAGTCAAACTGTCCCTGTTTGCAGATGATATGATCCTACAAATAGAATAGCCTAAAGACTCTACAAAAAACCTCTTAGAGTTGATGAGTGATTTCACTCTGATTCTAAAATGGACAAGGACACAACAAGAAAAAAGAAAATTACAGGTTAATATCACTGATGGACATAGAGGCAAAAAGTCTCAACAATATACTTGCAAACAGATTCCAAGAGCACATTAAAAAGATCTTTCACTATGATCAAGTGGGATTTATCCCAGGGGTGCAAGGATGGTTTAACATACACAAATCCATAAATGTGATACATCACATTGACAGAAAAAAATAAAGACAAAAACCATGTGATCATTTCAATTGATGCAGAAAAGGCATTTGACAAAATTCAACATTCATTCATGGTAAAAAAAAAAACAACTCTTAACAAATTATGTATTGAAGATATGTACCTCAAACAATAAAGGCCATATGTGATAACTCCAAAGCTAACATCATACTGAATGGGGAAAAGCTGAAAGTTTTCCCTCTTAGATCAGGAATAAGATAAGGATGCCCACTTTCAACACTTCTATTCAACATTGTAATAGAAATTGTAGACAGAGCAATTAGACAAGAGAAAAAAATAAAAGTCATCAAAATTGGAAAGGAGGAAGTCATACTGTTTGCAGACAACATGATCTTATAACTGGAAAACCCTAAAGACTCCATTAAAAAACTGTTAGAACTAATAAATTAATTCAGTAAAGTTGCAGGATACAAAATCAACCTATGAAAGTCAGTAGCATTTCTATAAACTAGTAGCAAACTATCTGAAAAAGAAATCGAGAAAACAATACCATTTACAATAATTAAAACAAAATTACATGCATAGGAATAAACATAACCAAGGAGGTGAAAGAACTCTACACTGAAAACTATGAAAGTTTGAGGAAAGCAATTGAAGGGGACATAAATAAATGGAAAGATATCCCATGTTCATGGATTGGAAGAATTAATATTAATGAAATGGTCATTGTTCACCGAGTGATCTACAGATATAATGCAATCCCTATCAAATTATCAATGACATTCCTCACTGAAATAGAAAATACAATCCTAAAGTTCATATGGAACAAAAAGAGACCCCAATAGCCAAAGCAATCCTGAAAACAACCAAACAAAACTAAGGCATCACATTACCTGATATCAAATTATGCTACAAAGCTATAGTAACCAAAACTTTATGGTACTGGCATAAAAATGGGCATATAGACCAATGGAGCAGAATAGAGAGCCCCCAAATAAATCATGCACATACAGCCAACTGATATTGGAGTAAGGTGCCAAGAATACATATGGAGAAAAAGAAAGTCTCTTTGGTGAATGGTGCTGGGAAAACTGGATACCCACCTGTACACGAAAGACAATAGACCCCTACCTTTCATTAAATAGGAAAGTCAATTCAAAATGGATTAAATATTTAAAGTATACAGCCCCAAACTATGAAACTAGTAGAAGAAATCATAGAGGAAGAAATCCATGACAGAGGACTGGCCAAGGATTTTTAAAATAAGCCTTCCAAAGCACCAGCAGTGAAAGCAAAAGTAGACAAGCAGGATTACATCAGACTAAAAAGCTTTTGCACATCAAAGGAAAGTGTTAGCAGAGTGAATCGACAACCTACAGAATGGGAGAAAATATTTTCAAAAGTACATCTGAGAAGGGGTTAATAGCAAGAATATATGAGGAACTTAACAGCAGCAACCAAATAACCCAATAGAGAAATGGGCAAAGGACTTTAATAGGCATTTCTCAAAAGAAAGACATACAAATGGCCAAGAGGCATATGGAAAAATGCTCAACATCACTAATGGTCAGGGAAACGCAAATCAAAACCACAATGAGACACCATCTTACTCCGGTTGGAATGGCTACTATCAAAAACAGAGAAGAAAACAATTGTCGGTGAGGATGCGGAGAAAGGGAGCCCTTGCACACTCTTGGCGGGAGAGGAACCTGCACAGCCCGTATGGAAAACAGTACGGAGGTTCCTCAAAACATTAAAAAGAGAACTACCGGATGATCCAGCGATCCCACCGCTGGATTTATACCCAAAGGAAATGAATTCCGTATGTCGAGGAGTATCCGCACTCTCATGTTCACTGCAGCACAAGGGAACAACAGATTAGCAGGGGTCATTGCTGGAAAGCCAGGCATCGTCCTGCACGGCGGTCTTCCAGGGTGCCTGACTCCACGAGGCTCCACAGCTTTCACTGTGTTGGGCTCTCCTACAATTGTAGAAACTGTAGTAATGGAGAGCAACTCAAATGCTCTTCTCTGGAAGGACAATCGATTTCTTCCCATTGCCCATGGAAAAAAACAGTGTTGCATTGACTTCTCAACTCATTTCAGCATTCCTGATTCAACTCTGCAAGTGTGGTAGTTTGAATGCTCCTCTGAACTGGTTGCAACACCTTAGATGAATGTGTTTAGGACGTGTCTGTGTGAGAGTCATGGTCACACCGTCTTTTGAGAACAGTCCTTTGATATGTTGTGACTGTGTTCTTCCACATGGCCCCACCCAACCTCAGTGTCCAGGAAGAGCAAGTGTTGATGGGCAGCCCCGAGGTCAGCTTCAAGACCTCCTTCAGATGCCTCCGCCAGCCCCACTTATGTCCCGATGGCCAGGGTGTGCTCGGCACCTGGTGGTGTCTGGCGCTGAGTCACCCTCTGAGAAGTATTTGTTGAACAGAGAAATGGATGGCATCTTCACAGGTCTTCTCGGTCTTCTGTCCTCTGTGAACATCTCAGGACTCAAGGAACCTCCTTAGGGCCTTTGGGAGGTGGGGCAGGACCCCTGATAGCAGGAGGTGACCTCTTCCCGAGGGCAGGAAGGAGATAAGGATGGTGTTCTGGACACTCCCTAAGAGGCAGGGTGGGGAGTAGAAAGAGCCTGAGCTTTGGGGTCAAAAGATATGGGTTCCAGCCCTGGCCTTGTCCCTTTGTGTCTCCCGGTGGTGAGATTTCGGCAGTGTCCCCAGCCCCTTAGAGCATCACGATTGTCAGTCTTACTGTCTACTATGCCGGACCATGGTGCCTGAAACACACACTAATGTAGGTGTTGCTGCGAAGGTGTTCTGTATTTGGGGTTCACATCTAGTAGGCTGGCTGTTGGTTCAGTTGGTTAGAGCTCAGCCTTATAACACCAAGCTCATGGGGTCGGATCCCCAAACTGGCCACCGACCCCCCCGAAAGTGTTGGGGTTCGCTTGTAGAGTCAGCTGATGTAGAGCAGAGCAGATTTCCTTCTGCAATGTGGGTGGACCTCACCCACTCAGTTGAAGGCCGTAAGAGCAGAAACTGCGCTTTCTCAGAGGGGAAGGAATTCTGCCTGGAGCTGCTCCATGAGCTTCTCCCTGTGTTCGGGACCCGCGGCTTGCCCTTTAGGTCTCAGACGTGTCACCGCATTCTTGCCCAACTGCCCGAGCCAGTTCCTTAGAGGAAATCTCTCTCC
Source organism: Cynocephalus volans (assembly GCF_027409185.1). Taxonomy (NCBI): domain Eukaryota; kingdom Metazoa; phylum Chordata; class Mammalia; order Dermoptera; family Cynocephalidae; genus Cynocephalus; species Cynocephalus volans. The sequence goes on from NC_084462.1 coordinate 184,783,424, forward strand.
CCTTCTCTTTGTCTATATCTGTGTGAGTCTCTGTATCTACCACATATGTCTACATCACCTGGCTGTAGCTGTAGGTATAGCGACAGCGACATCTCTAGTCTACCACGTCCGTCTGTCATAGACCTTTACATCCATCGTCTATGCACCGTACCATCATCTGTGTGTCTATCTGCTTGTCACCTACACGCAGCTATGTGTATTGTACGCATCCATCTCCTCATTATCTACGTACGTCTGTCTGTCTGTCATTATTCTATCTACCTACCTAACATCTACGTCTATCTATCATCTCCTATTGCTCTGCTTTTCTGGAGAACCCTGAGTAATAATCTCTGCAAACTCCGTGAGGGTCGAATCACTGGATGCATGTTGATTGTGACTATGAACACATTTTATTCAGGTGGTGGCCAGCACGTTGGTGGCTGTCTCAGTCAGGTTTGCCAGGGGAGGCTGTGATAACAAACACCCCCTGGGGAGTAGATTCAGCACATCAGGGGCTTATTTCTCTGTCACTCCTGTGCCTGCTGCAGCTTGCCCGAGCCTCTCCTTTCTGGGATCCAGGACAGGGGAGTGGGTGTTTTCTGGAACACCCCACCCTTGGGGCAGAGGAGCAGAGCTGCGGTGGACCACGGCACGGGTGCCCACACGCTCATTTGTCTGGCTGAGGCTGGTGTCAGTGGGTGGAGAGCAGTCCCCTTCCACCAGCAGCGTGGATCTGGGGTGGCCAATGACAGTGGGGAACAGACATCTGACCATCAGGCAAACACGTGCTCAGTGAGTCCAGACCAGCTGCCTGAGGGCGAAGTGCCCCATCCCCTGCCCTGCACCTTCCCGGCTCTGTCTCTGTGCCCCTGTAGCTGTCATTTTCCACCTTCCTGACCCTCCTGAGCCCCTGGCCACCCCTCCCTCCTCCCTTACTGTCCCTTTCAAAGGCCTCTCCCCTCTGCACACATCAGAGTTGAGTTCAGTTCATGCTGGACTCTTTACTGCAACAGTGTGTCACTGTTTAAAACCTGTCCTTGCTCCTCTAACTAGTGTCCGACTTTGTTTTTCTCTGAAAAGCCCTCTGTCCACCTCTGTCCCTCCCACCTGATCCTCATTCCTGGAACCCGACATGCCTATAGTGGGCTGAATTTTACCCCAGAATGGCTCATGCCCCAAGTCTCAGCCATACCTGATCAGTGGGGTATTTAGATGAAATTTTGGGTTATGACTTTTGGGGATGTTGAGATGGGATGAACGCATTTTGCATATGAGGAGGACATGAATATTTGGGGGCCACAGGGTGAACTGCCACTGGTTGAATTATGTCCCCTACAAATTCATATATTGAAGTCTTAACCCTCTGGACTTCAGCTCATGATCTTATTTGGAGACAGGGTCTTTAAGGAGGTAAGTTAGAATAGGGTCACTGGGGTGGGCCCTGATCTGTTATGACCAGTGGCTTTATAAATCAATAGGGCTAGGACACAGACAGGCACAGAGGGATGACCATGTGAGGACAAGGGGGAGACTGTCATCTACAAGCCAAGGAGAGAGGCCTCAGGAGGAACCAGCCCTGCCAGACCTTGATCTCGAAGCTCAGCCTGCAGATGGTGAGCGAATGAATGTGTGTGGTTGATGCTGCCCGGTGTGTGGCCTGAGCGGACCCAGAGACCTCACACGCCTCTCAGGTCTGGCTGGTGTGGGGAGCTCCTCCTGCACCCGTCCGCTGCGTGGCTCTGAGCAGGGCTCGGGGTGGTCACGAGGGCAGTCAGTGTAGGCTGTGGGGGTGGGAGGGGGCTGTGAGCAGGTGCAGGAGCCCCTGATGCATGCTTGGTCCCATCTCTACTGACCCCAAGGGTGTTGACTTAGGAAGACTTTTCCCACAGTGAGGCAGAGAAGTTTTTAAGAGTGATTTATCGTCATTAAAAAAAGAGAAACATTAAAGACAATGAGCTCCAGAAAATGAAAAAGTAGAAACAAAGCTACCAAAGCGGGAACTGTGGCGTTTCCTTTGAATAATCTCTGGGACATGTCCCCCATAGTCACGGCAGGCGATGGCTTCTCCCCAGCTCGCGTCTTCCTTCCTGAGTGGAGGTCCTGACGTGGCACCTGCCCAGCACTGTGGTGGGAGGAACGGGACGTGGAGGCCTGTGTCCAGCGTCTGTGGCCAGCCTGCCCCGGGTCGCCAAGGCCCCGGCTCTCTCCTCAGTCTTCTGGTTTCTGAACCCCTGGTCCAAGCGTGCCGCTCGCTCCTGCTGTGGGGGACTCAGGGCCAGATCTCGGCCTCTAGGACTCTGCCACCACTGCCTGACACGCCACCTCCTCCACGCCCTCCCTGCGTGGCTCCTTGGCCGCCTCCTTCCATCGCCCACTGAGGCCGAGCCGCCGCCTGGGACCATCCCCTTCTCAGACGGTCCCTGCCCTTGTGCCCTCGGGCTCTGCAGTGTCCCTGTGGCCCAGGCCCTTGTCCGATTGTCCTGGGCTGGCCCTCGTCTCCCTCAGTGTAGTCAGAGTTGCGGGTCATCTGTCCCCGTGGGAAGAACGCACCTCTGGGAACCCAGTGGGGTGGGCAGGGTGGGCCAGGAGGTGGTGCCGGCACACGGAGACCCCAGCGTGGAGGCTCCTTCCCGGGAGCCAGAGGAAGACGTTCTCTGCTTGAAGTGAAAACAAGCCTGTTCCTCCAGCCAGGGCTTCATAGAGGGGCCCAGGATGGAGCCTGGCTGGGCGAGGGCTGGACGAGGGTGATCGAGTGAGTGTCAGCAGCACTTCCAGAAGCTTCCCTGGTGGCTACCCAGCCCTGGTGGCAGATGTTCCCACTTGGTGATTGAAACGATGAGCCTGTCTTGGAAACCCTGCATTCAGGAGGCCGGTGTGCACGGGGTCAGCTCAAGGCTGGTGCCTGCCCCGGTGGACACCCGGGAATGCCGGCCTGGCCTCCTCCCTGGTGACGGCACCCAGCTGACCCCAGGGCAGGGCTGCCCTGGTGAGGGGACACACAGTCCTGGTGGCCTCTGGCCGGCACCATGGCAGCTGCCGTGGAGGGTCCAGCAGGCGTCCAGGCAGCTGAGGTTTGGGGTAGAACCTACCACCCTCAGGGTTCTCCAAAGGGGGAAGGGTCAGGGGGCCGCAGGGTCAGAGGGTGGGGTGCCAGCTTGGGGCGGCGGCGAGACCGGAGAGCTGTGGGGTTAGAAGGTGGATGTCAGAGGTCAGGGTGCCCTGAGCAGCAGGCTGAGCCGCAGGCTGGATGGGGTCCTGGATGGGGAGGGGGCCCTGGACGCCCTCTCTGGATGGTGCTCTAAGCCCCCTGCCCGATCATGTTCCTGTAGTCGGGGACGATGGTATGCTTCAGCTCCACGACCGAGGAGAAGATCCACTTCACCTGCAGGGGACAGTGCAGGGTGAGCAGGGCCAGGACCCCCAGACCAGACCACCCATCAGCCCACCGCCAAGAGCCGAGCTGCTGCCTGTAGCAGAACTGGACACAGAGAGAAAGGCCTGGAGCCTAGTGAGTGGGAAATGTTGGCGACAACATAGGGACTGCATGTGGACAAAATTGGGACAGTGTGGCAACAGCATGGGGACAGTGTGGGGGACAGTGTGGGGACAGTGTGGGGGACCGCATGGGAAATGAGTAGGGGCATCATGGGTACAGTGTGCAGCGAGAGTGAGAACATTACGGGGACTGTGTGTGGAAAGATTGGGGACAGTGTGTGGACAGTGTGGGGATACTGTGGGGACTTTGTTGGGGACAGCATGAGGACAGTGTGGGGACAGTGTGGGGGGAGAGTGAGGACAGTGTGGGGACAAAGGGAGACAAATGGGGACATTGGGGGGAACTCTATGAAGTACAGTGTGCAGACTGTGTGGAGACTGCGTGGGGACAGAGTGGGAGCGATGTTGGGGGCAGAGCGGGAGACAGCATAGGGCCAGCGTGGGGACAGCGTGGCCCACCTTGAAGATGGTGACGGTGGCGCTGTAGCACACGCTGAGCAGGAAGAGCGTGATGAAGATGGTGATGGTCGTCCACAGCCCGTCCAGCTCCCCGTCCTGGGCCTCGGCACAGCTCTCGTCAGGTTGCAGCGCTGGACAGGGAGGGGGTGGTCAGTGCTGTGTCCTCCCCCGTGGGGCCTCTGGGGGGCGTGTCTCTCTGTGGCGGGGCAGGGGCATGGCGGGAGGCCCAGGAGGAAGGGCCCCGGCTGGGCTGGGCCACAGCACCCTGAGGTCAGCTCTCCTTGGCCGTCCCCGTTGGGCACCAACCTCAGCTCCCCCAACTCTTCCAGCTTGTGACCCTGGGATCTGCCAGACACCCCTGGCCATGGAAGGTGGCCTGGCCCGCCTTGAGGTCCACTCCCTCTCTCCACACCCTGGCGTTGCGGCTGGCAAGGGCAGCGTAAAGACTTCTGCCCCCCTGCAGGGCAGTGGCTCTGCAGTGGCCTCCCCCTGGTGACCTGGCACAGAGGGCAGAGCACGTCCTAGGATGACCCTGGTACAAGGACGGGCACTACTGGAAAAGAGGCCATGGTCAGGGCAGGGACAGTGCGGTGTCTCTGTTTGTGAGGGTCCGTGTGTGTGTGGGGACTTGTGTGCGTTGGAGGGGGTGTAGGTGCCTCCTCGTAAGAGCGGGGCTGCGTGTGTCTGAGCTGGTAGCGTGCGGACCTGCTGTTGAGCGGCCGCAGGGTGCTGAGGTGCATGTGGAGGTGTGGGGTAGACTAGCGTCCAGGACAGTGTCCATGTGACTGGGGCCTTGCTGTGCTGTGTCACCATGCAGTGTGCCCTGTGAGGCATCCCTGTGTGCTGGGCATGTGCACATGTGAGGTGTCCCCATGAGTGGGCAGTGTCCCCATGAATGGGCGGCCATGGCCCTGAGTCTGCGCAGAGCTGTTGTGAGGGGCAAAGCAGGGCCTGTCCTTACATCCATGGGCCAGGCATGCCTCCTGAGGGGACACAGAGTGACCCCGTGGACGGGGCACTGGGGGGCAAGGACAGGCTGGGACAGAGGTGGGAACTGAGTGCTGGTTTTCATCAGGGGCTCCTAGGGGTTTCCTGCTGCCCAGCCCATCCTGCATGGCCTGGGCACTGCACACTGGATCCGCCCCACGTGGGACCCGCTCTCCCTCCCTCATGACGACCACTCAGGCCATAGCCTTGAAAAGAACCATGACAATCTCGCAGGGTCCCAGGGCAGCGCTGGGTGCTTTATTTCCTTGCTGGGACGCCTGGAAGTATGTACAGGGGGAGTGGGTGGGTGGGCGCTGAGAGTCCTTGCAGGACCCCGAGAGCCTGCGGGGGAGCGAGGGGCTTGCCGGGCGCTGCGCTCATTTACCCGGATGGTGGGGGAGGAGCTTCTGCACATAGTGGTTGTGCAGGGCCTCGTGCATGACAGAGCATGTGTAGCCACCTCCACTCAGCCACGAGCTCTTGCCCACTGTGAGCTTGCTGTAGAGGAAGTAGGTGCCGTCGCTGTCCAGCACGGATGGGGTGGTCTTGTAGTTGTTCTGTGGCTTTCCCTCACTCTCCCACTCGACGAGGATTTCATTGGGGTAGAAGCTTTTGACCAGGCAGGTCAAGCTGACAGTGCTCTGGGTCATCTCCTCCCGGCTTGGGGCCATGACGTACACCTGTGGACTCCGGGCCTGCCCTGTGGGGACAGAGGTCAGCACAGATGGTCACTCCCAGGGTGGAGGGATGGCCAAGCCAGTGTCTGCTGGTGTGGCTATAACAGCCCCATGAGCCCCGCCTGCCCCTCCAACCCCACCGGCCCCTCTGCTCCCACCTGCCCCACCGCTCCCACCTTTGGCTTTGGAGATGGTTCTCTCGACGGGAGCTTGGAGGGCATCATTCTGGACCTTGCACTTGAATTCCTTGCCCTTCAGCCAGTCCTGGTGCCGGATGGGCAGGACGCTGACCACGCGTATCGTGCTGTTGAACTGCTCCTCCCTGGAAGTCTGGGCCGTGTGCACCTGCTCACCATCCACGAACCAGCTGATCTCGACGTTGGGATAGTCCTGGCTCACGTCCACCACCACGCATGTGACCTCAGGGGTGAGGGAGATCATGAGGGTGTCCTTGGGTTTTGGGGGGAAGATGAAGACCGAAGGTCCTCCCAGGTTTTCCAGACCTGGTGTGGAGAGACCGAGGCAGGGTGGTCAGCACCTGGTGGAGCCTGTCCTTGTGCTCAGATGCTGCTCTCAGACTCCCATCCCCCCTTGGGATTAAGGGGAGTCCTGGGCTGACTTACATTCACACTCAGGACACGTGGTGCTAGAGCCGGATTTTGAGTCACTGGGCTCTGCAGAGAGAGAAAATTAGGGCTTATTGAATTCTGGAAGGAGAGTAGAGTCCAGCTGAGGGAGGGAGAGTTTGGCCCGTGGGTGGTCTTAAGCTGGGGCCAGGCTCCTTTCAGAGCTGGCTCTCAGCAGATCTGAGTCCAGTGCCCACCTCTGTGCGCACAGGTAGGCACACAGAGGGACATCCATCCTGTGCCACCTTGTGCCTGGTGGAAACACGAAGAGGACCCTCTCCCTTAGCTGGAGAGATGGAGACAGAGACCTCCAGGTGGGGAAACAGACAGGAGCCTCCCTCACTGTCCTGGGCTGGGGTCACTGATCTCGGCTGGGTATGTCCAGACAGGAGGGCTGACCCTGAGCCTACCTTCCACTGGATGTTCCTTCCTGTGAGCTGTCCTCTCACCAATCTTCTTATCCACCTTGGTGCTGCTGGCAGGGTGGGCTACGTTGCATGTGAGGGTCTGGCTGGGCCAGCTGCTGGTGGGCACGGTCACCATGCTGCTGAGGGAGTAGAGCCCCAAGGACTGCCGGACGGGCGGGAAGGTGTGCACACCGCTGGACAGAGCGCCTTGGTTCCAGGACACGGTCACCAGTTCGGGGAAATAGTCCTTCACCAGGCAGCCCAGAGTGACTGTGGAGCCAGATGTGTCTGTGCAGCTGGGCACCAGGGGGAAGACCGAGGGGGCTGTGGTGCTGGCTGCAAGAGAGGAGGCCCCATGTGACCATGACATCAGACACAGGGGACCAGGCCCCAGAGGCCCCTCTGTTCCTGGCTCTCCCGGGACCTGGTCCCTCTGCAGGGATCCAGTGCTGGGTTCCTGGGTGTCAGGTGCCCACCTGGCTGGACCCACCTGCTTCCTCTTGGCCCCCTCCCTGCCCCAGGAGGCTCCAGGACAGGCCCCGTCCCCAATGTGCTTCAGGACGTCCGCAGGCCAGCTGCTCAGCTGTGGCTCTCTGCTGCCCAGGGCCTGGTGTCCTGCAGCCTCAGACACTGGGCTCCTCAGCCCGGTCAGCACATGATTCTGCCTGGAGCCAGCACAGTCCTGGGCCTCTAGCCCCTTCCCCGGCTCTGCTCACCCATGCCACCCTGGCCAGATGGTGGCCCCAGCTCTTGGCAAGCTTCTGGTTGGTGCCCCAGTCCCTGACCCTGTCTCCACAGGCTGACCCTGCCCTGCCCGAGCTGGCCCCTGCCTGGTGGGGTGGGCCTTGGCCACCCTTGGCCCCTTCTCTGCTCCCTGCCCCTCTGCCCAGAGCTAGGTCACGGCTGCTCTCTGCCTCTGGGTCCCGAGTCTTCTGGAGGTGGCTCTGCAGGCAAGGAGACCAGGCCCTGTCTCTAGTTAGGTCAGCACCACCCATCCCTGGACCCAGCACCACCGTCCCTGCCCTGAATCAGCCCACACTCCTCAGACTCCCCACCAACCCTCGTACCTCTGCTCTCTGTGGGTCTCACCCACCCTATGCCAGCCCAGGATCCCACATCTGTGCTATGGCCCCGAGCTCCTGGCCGCAGTCCCTCCTGGGGTCTTCCTTGAATCCTTTCCTGTGGTTCACCCAGAGCCCCTCCCTCCAGCAGCCCTGCCTTCCACCCTTCCTGCTCCTGGGCGGGCTGTGGCCTGTCCTGTCCTTCCTGGCTCCCACCCAGCTCCTGCTTGATCTTGAACCTCCCTCCTGGTGGGGACCCTGATGAGCTCGGCCCAGGCCCCCCACCTTCTGCCTGCCCCATGAGCACAGGTAGAAGCCTTGCTCCTGCCCTGACCCTCCCCAGTCCTGCATGGAGCCAGCACCCCCAGGCCCAAGGGAGGTCCCTTTCCTCTCTCTGGTGCTGGCCCAGTGACCCGAGGACCTCAGTGTGGTTCGAGGTGCAGCTCCTGTCCTTGAGGAAGCTAAGCCTGCACGTGCCGGACCTGTCCCCTCTGACCTTTGTCCCCATTTCTCATCTTTACGGCCTGGACTGACCTCTGTCTCTCCCCTTATCTACATCCCAGGCTTGGGAAGCCCCTGCTCAGCCCTGATTGGGCCCCTCCGGACCCTGGGCACCTGTTCTCTGCAAGCACACCTGTCCGTGCAGGTGACCTCAGCCCCGAGCCCCTTCCCTATCCATCCCAGCACCTTGGAGCCGCTCACTGGGCTCAGCTCACACTGTCCCCCGTGCACATGGAGGCTCACCTGAGCGCTCCTCAGACCTCAGCTGTCCCTGCTGCCTGCACCTGGTCGGCTCACACCAGAGCCCAGGGCTCCCTGCAGCTCAGCACTCTGTCCCCTGAGCTTTTGGGCTGCTCCTGCCCCTCCTGCAGCTGCTCACCTGTGACTGCTCTGCCCCAGTGCCTTGAGTTCTTGGGGCTCCCCCTTTCCATCCGGGTACTGTTACGTGAGGCTGCTCTGCCCTTGTCTCCTGAGCTAAAGTGGCTATCCATGCCCATCCTGCCCCTGCTCACCTGTGGCTGCTCTGCTCCTGTACCCTGAGCTCCCAGACGTCCCCCTGCCCATCCTGGCCCTGTGCACATGTGGCCCATCTGTACCTTTTCTCCCTAGTTCCTGGAGGTCCCCGTAACCGTCCTGCCTCTGCTCACCTGTGACTTCTCTGTCCCTGTCCCCTGAGTTCCTGGGACTGCTTCTGCCTGTCCTGCCCCTGCTCAGTGCTGGCTGTTCAAGTCCTGTCCCCCGAACGCCTGGAGTTCCCCCTGCCTATCCTGCCCCTATACCTGTGGCTGCTCAGTTCCTGTCCCTGAGTTCCTGGAGCTGCCCTTGCCCCTCCTGCCCCTGCTCATCTGTGGCTGCTGTGTCCCTGTCCACTGAGCTCCTGGAGCTCCCCCTGCACATCCTGTTTGTGCTCACCTGTGGCTGCTCTGCTCTTGTCCCCTGAGCTCCTGCAGCTCCTCCTCCCCATCCTTCCCTTGCTCACCTGTGGCTGCTCTGCCCCTGTCCCCTGAGCTCCTGGGGCAACCCCTACCCACCCTGCCCCAGCTCAGTTGTGGCTGCTCAGCTCTTGTTCCCTGAGCGCCCGGAGCTCCCACTGCCTGTTCTGCGCTTGCTCAGCTGTGACTGCTCTGTCTCTGTCCCCTGAGCTCCTGGAGCTCTCCTTGCCGGTCCTGCCCCTGGTCACCTGTGGCTGCTCTGGTCCTGTCCCCTGAGCTCCTGGGGAAACCCCTACCCACCCTGCCCCAGCTCAGTTGTGGCTGCTCAGCTCTTGTTCCCTGAGCGCCCAGAGCTCCCACTGCCTGTTCTGTGCTTGCACAACTGTAACTGCTCTGTCTCTGTCTCCTGAGCTCCTGGAGCTCTCCTTGCCGGTCCTGCCCCTGGTCACCTGTGGCTGCTCTGGTCCTGTCCCCTGAGCTCCTGGAGCTCCCCTTACCCATCCTGCATGTGCTCACCTGTTTCTCCTCTGCTCCCCGAGCTCCTCCTGACTGGTCTACCCCTGCTAACCTGTGGCTGCTCTGCCCCTGTCCCCTGAGCTCCTGCTGCAAGCCCTGCGCATCCTGCCCCTGCTCACCTATGGCTGCTCTGCTCCTGTACCTTGAGATCTTGGAGCTCCCCATGCCTGTTCTGCCCCTGGTCACCTGTGGCTACTCTAGTTCTGTCCCTTGAGCTAGTGGTGATGCCTTTGCCTTTCCTGCCCCTGCTAAACTGTGTCTTCTCTGTCCCTGTCCCCTGACTTCCTTCGGCTGCATTTACCTGTCCTGTACCTGCTTCCCTGATGCTGCTCGTGAGTGCCTGCCTGGACCCCCCACTGCCTGTCCTGCCTCCGCTCTTCTGTGGCTGCTCTGTCCCTGTCCCCTGAGCTCCCAGGCCTTCCCCTGTATGTCCTGCCCCTGCATACCTGTGGCTGCCCTGCCCCTGTACCCTGATCTTGGAGCTCCCCAAGTTCTGCTCCCGGTCATGTGTGGCTGCTCTGCCCCTGACCCTGAGCTCCTGAGGCTACCGCTGCCCATCCTGCCCCTGCTCAATTGCAGCTACTCAGCTCCTGTTCCCTGAGTGCCTGGAGGTCCCACTGCCTGTTTTGCCCTTGCTCACTTGTGACTGCCCTGTCCCTGTGGAGCTCTCCTTGTTGGTCCTGACCCTGGTCAACTGTGGCTACTCTATTCCTGTTCCCTGAACACCTGGAGCTCCCCTTGCCTGTCTTGTCTCTTCTCTTCTGTGGCTACTCTGTCTCTTTCCCCTGAGCTCACAGACCTTCCCCTGCATGTCTAGCCCCAGCTCACCTTTGGCTGTCTTGCACCTGCTCACCTGTGCCTGCTTTGCCCCTGTCTCCAGAGCTTCTGGAGCTCCCCCTGCCCTTCCTGCGTCTGTTTACCTGTGACTCCTCTGCTCCTGTCACCTGAGCTCCTGGAGCTCCCTGTGCCCTTCCTGTCCAAGCTTACCAGTGGCTACCCTACCCCTGTCCCCTGAGATCCTGGTGCTCTCCCTGGCTATCCTCTCCTCCTGCTCACCTGTGGGTGCTCTGCCCATGTCCCCTGAGCTCCCAGGGTTCACTTGCATGTACTGCTGCAGCTCACCTGAGGCTGCCCTGTCCCCTGAGCTCCTGGTGCTCTCCCTGGCCATCCTCTCCTCCTACTCACCTGTGGGTGCTCTGCCCATGTCCCCTGAGCTCCCAGGGTTCACTTGCATGTACTGCTGCAGCTCACCTGAGGCTGCCCTGTCCCCTGAGCTCCTGGAGCTCCCCCCGCCCGTTCTGTAGTTACTCACGGGAGGCTGTGCTGTGTCCATCTCCTGAGTTCACGGGGCTCCCTCTGCCCATCTGCACCTGCACCTGAGGTTATTCTGTCCTTGTTTCTAGGCTCCTGGAGCCTACCCTGCCCATCCTGTCCTCACTCCCCTGTGGCTGCTCTGTCCCTGTCTCCTGAGCTCCTGGGCTACTTTGGCCTATCCTGCACCTCCTCACTTGTGGCTGTTCTGCCTCTGTCCCTTAAGCTCCTGGTGCTCCCCCTGCTTGACCTACCCCTGATCACCTGTAGCCCCTCTGCCCCTGTCCCCTGATCTCCTAGAGCTTCTCCTGCCTGTCATGCCTTCTGATTACCTCTGGCTGTTCTGTCTCTGACTCTTGAGCTCCTGGAGCTCCCCTTCCCCATCCAACACCTGCTCACCTGAGGCTACTCTTTCCCTGTCCCATAGGCTCCTGGAGTCTACCCTGCCCATCCTCCCCTGCCTCCCTCTGGCTGCTCTGTCCGTATCCCCTGAGTTTCTGGAGCTCCTCCTGCACATCCTGTCCACGCTCACCTGTGGCTGCTCTGCTCCTGTCCACTGTCCTCCTGGGGCTCACCCTGCCCGTCTTGCCCCCACTTACTTTTGGCTACTCTGTCCCTGTCCCCTGAGCTCCTAGGGCTCCCCTGCCCATCCAGCCCCTGCTGACCTGTGGCCTATTGTGTTGGTCAGGTCTGGAAGTGCCCATAGCTGCCACCATGCTCTGGCCTCTGCTCTTAGCATGACCCCACTCACTGAGGTTGGGCCGTGTAGGAGGCTCCTCTGCAACCCGGGTCTCGGGAGGCCTCCAAGTTCTTCCTGCTCTGGTTATGCTGCGTGAATGCAGACATGTCTTTGTAGGAGTTTGCAGCTCATGACCCTTGATGTGTGAATGTCTCCCGAACCCCAGTACTAATAATGATATTGAAACCGGGTGCATGATCACTTCTTGAAGTTCCCTTTTCTTTTCATGGTTTCTGTGTCAGCATGTGCGTGGGGGGTGTTCAATATGACTAAGGCCACCTCATTTCGTTGTGCGGGCGTGTGGCTGGGGGGTCCTGGGACCTAGGACAGAGAGCAGGATGCCCATCCACCACGAATTGCTCTTCACTCTGCCTCCCAGGGTCCCTGGGCCGGCCAGAGATTGGCAGCGACTGTGCCTGGTCCACCCTGACGCCTCCTCCAGGGCTCAGGCCTCTAGGTAGCTGGGACTCTCACCTGAGCCCTCTGGACCCACCCAGCCCTGGAGGCTGCAGAGAGAACAGGGGCCCAAGGCCAGCAGGACCCAGAGCTAGCACAGAGCAGGGACCCTGGGCAGGGTCTGTCCCTGGGGCTGGCAGTCCTGATGGAACCAGATGGGCTGATGCTATTGGGGCCGGGGGCCCTAGCTCTGTTCCTGGGGGTCGAGGGGACGTGAGACAGGAGGGTGAACATGCTGAAGGAGTTCTGATACCAAAATTCATATAAGTTTCCTGTGGACTTCTGTAACAAAGCACCGACTGGGTCGCTTGTACGACGGCAGTTTGTTCTCTCCCAGGTCTGGAGGACACAAGTGGAGATGGAGGGGTTGGTGTGGTTGGCTCCTTCTGCATCGGCAGGGAGTGTCTGTGCCTGGTCTTTGCTGGTCCCTGAAATGCAGAAGCCACACCTGGTCTCTGTCTTATCTTCCCACGGTGGCCTCCCTTCTCATACGTCTGTGTCTAAATTTCTCTTTTTCATAAAGACAGCAGGCATGTGAATTAGGGCTTCCCCACTCCCACAAGAACTCAGGCTCACGTAACTAATTCCATCTGCAATGACCTTATTCCAAAGAAGTTCACATTCTGAGGGCCTGGGGGATTAGGACTTCCAAATATGAATTTGTAGAGGACAAAATTCTACCATCACAATACCCATAATACCCTGGCGTTTCTCCAGTGGTGCTGAGACCTGGCAGGGCTGACACCCCAGACCCTCAGGGAGGAGCAACGATGTCCCAGAGAACCTTGAGAGCTTGCTGGCGGGGGGGGATCAGGACGACTCTGCTCAGGTGGGCGGTTCTGGGCTGGGCCATGATACTGCCTGTGACATGGATTTTCCTGCCGAGAAATCCAAGGAAAAAGATGTAAATGTGGGTGGGGGGAGGGCCACCAAGTGTTTAGGAGACCAGAGAGGCAGGTTCTGCCACAAGGGACCAGTGGAGAGGGGGACTGGGCCATGCCACAACAGAGGACTCGTGCGGGCTGAATAAAGGGGGCACCAGGCCCTGTCAGGGCAGTGACCATCGGTGAGGTGTGGGGGGAGTTCCTGGTGTAGGCAGGGGGGCCAAGAGGAAAGACCCCACTGGAGTGCTGTGCAGCAGGGACATGGGGGGCCCAGCAGGGACCCTGCATCACTCAGCTGCACTCAGCACCCAGGTGCCCAGGAACACGAGCCTGAGCACCAGGCATAGTGTGAATCCAGGGCTCTGGGACCTCCCACCCCATGGCCTGGTGTCCATGACTGACAGCTCTATAAGCTGCAGGGTGACCGCGAGCGATTCTCACTCACGGGGGCCAGAGGAGCCATCACTTGGGCACGGGCCCCTCAGCCCAGCCCCACTTGCCTGGACCCCCGCCTCCTTCTCCCCTCCACACAGACACCCTCCCCCTGGCCTCTCCCCTCACTTTCTCACTTTCTGGTCCCTCTGCCCCTGTCCCCAGTGGCCCTCAGGAGCCACCAGGCTCAGACCCCCGTTGTGTCTGTCTTGCAGAGACCCGAGCTCCGGAGGTGTTTGCGCTAATCTCAGTGTGCGGATCCCTGAAGGAAAACACAGCCCCATCTTCCTGGCCTGCTTGGTGACTGGGTACAACCCAGAGCCAGTGGAGGTCACCTGGCAGTCACGGGCGCAGAACCAGATCCAAACAACCTTCCCTGCCAAGAAGGCAGAGCACGGCTACACCTGAGCAGCCAGCTCTCCTTCCTGTCTCCCAGTGGGACCACGGCCCCCACAAATGCAGGGTCCATCACAATGCCAGCAGCCAGACCTTGGAGAGGACCTTCCAGTGGCCAAGTAGGTGTCCCAAGACCACTGAGAAGAGCCTCCCGGACCCCCCACTTCCATGCAGAGGCTGACCCCAAGGCTACAAGCAGGGACTGTAACAATGGTCCGTAACAAGATTCCGCTCGCCATAGAGCATGGGCCCTCCCCCTCTTGGACCCTCCCTTTGAGGATGAGGACGTCTCCTCTGGCCCCTCCACCTCTTACCCCTTCATTGGGGCCCCTCCCCCTCTGTCCACCACTCTCAGCTCCCCCATGTGTACAACATTTATGTCTGTGTCCTTAAGACCCTTTCCCAATGTTCATGGGGCCAGCAGGCTCAGCAAAGGCAGTGGCTGTGCTGAGCCCCACATCATACCCCCTCCTCCATGCCACGGTCACTTCCTTCTGCAGTGTGACTGTCCCATTTGGTACCTCACTGTCCAGGCAGCAACCCTGGGGACCTCAGTCCACTCTGCTGTCTCACCTTCCTCTGCCCACTGCTCCTTTGATTTCAGAATCTAGGGGTGCTCAGAGCCCCCAGTGCCCACTGAACCACCCCAATCAGAGCGATCCACTGAGGCCACTGTAGGCACCACAACCACCAGGAACACAGGTGAGAAGTCCCATCCCAGCCCTTCCTTCCACCACCCTCTGGACCCTCCCTCATGCTGCTTCCTACAGGCAGCCCTCCAGGATTCCTCATCTGCGTCTCCAAGTCACACCCTGCATAAGGAAGGGGGCACTGAACTGACTTCTCATCACTCCTACTGCGAGCAAGTAACTGTTTCGGCTCCAGCAGATGATCCAGCTCGCCCAGGAGTCTTGTCCACTGGTGGAGGGGCCCTCGCCTGGGCAGTGACATGGAGGACAGCCAAGTGCCATTCCTAGACCACGGCCTCTGCCTCCCAGCAGCCCTAGCTCTCAGCATCGGGGGCTTTCCCTCCAGTTTCAGACAGCTGGGCCCCTGCTCCAGGGCCTGGCCATTGTCCAGTTGCAGATGACCCATCATGGGACATGTCTCAGATGTGCCGACCTCGAGAGCTGAGCCTCAGATCAGGCCTGCACTGCCCACCTGGGGGACCCTACTGACCGAGACACTGCAGTGGTCATGGCGTGGCTCAGCCAACCACAGCTTTCAGGTCAGACGCAGCCCAGGGCCTGCTTCATGTGGCCCAGAAATGTCTTTACAGCCTTAGAGGAATGGAAGATGGAGAGAAGAGGGAAGAGGAAGAGGATGAGTTTAGTGCGATCTCTATCAAAAGTCCAATCACTAACAGTTTCCACAGAAATAGGAAAAGCAACCCGAAATGTGTGTGGAACCACAAAAGACCCCGAGCAACCAAAGCAACCTTGAGAAAAAACAGCAGAGAAGGAGGGGTCACAGTACCTGACTCCAAACATGTTATAAAGCATTTGTGATCAAAACAGGACAAAAAGAGGACAGAGACCCACGGAACAGAAGAGAGCCCAGAGGGAAACACACACACATTCACAGCCAATTGATTTTCAACAACGCTGCCAAGAACATGCAACAGGAGAAGCACAGTCAGTTCAATAAATGGCGATGGAAACTGGATATTCCATGCAGAAGAATGAATTAGACCCTAACCTCACACCATACACAAAACCAACACAAGATGGATTGAAGAGTCGATGTAAGACCTGAAACTGCATCTACTGCACAAAAACGTACAGGCAAAGCTGTGGCTAGTGAGTGGTCTGTCCCCGAGTCGGCACCCACCCTACCTGGGCGTATGTGTCCACTTGTATCTGGAGGACCCAAGTGACTTCCTCTACGTCCTGAGAGAGGGCAAGTATGTGGCCACCTTAACAACACAGTCCTCTTTGGTAAGAGCCGGCTCCTCCCTCACCAAGAGCAAAACACAAAAACACGCAAAGACATGGACCCGCAGACATGAACATGTACACAAACAAACACAAAAGGACATGGAAATGCATATACATGCACACACACAGACATGAACACACACAGTCACACAGAAATGCAATGCACACACATATGTAGGGCACATGCAGACATGGACTCATGGACAGAAATATGCACACACAGAAACACGGGCAGATATGGACATGCACACACATGAACATGGGTGCATAAAGACATGGACACACAGATGTGAACATACAAAGACATATGCAAAGAAACACCACACACAAACACACACATATACAGACACAGAGACATGAACACATACAACACACACAGAAACATGAACAGGAGGCACAGTCACATGTGGACACAGACACAGAAATGCACACATACACACATACACGTGTGCAGACAGAGAGACACACCGACACACAGGAACACACACACATGCATAGACAAATTCATGCACACAAGCAAACACACACACGAGCACACAAGGACAAGGACATATGCACAGACAAATGCACATACACAGACACACTGACATGCACATGTAACACAGACGAACAAACATGAATATATGAACGCATGCATACAGACACACCTATGTATGGATGCACAAGTGCACACATGCAAACACCTGGCCACAGTGACATGCACACACATGCACAAGCTCACACACATCACATGTGCGACATGGTCACTCGGAGTCTCTGGCAGGTGCTCCATCCTCTCCAGAAGTTCTGCTCCCTGCACCGTGTTGGTCCCGGGGCTTCCTGCCCATGGCTCTGCTTGTCCTTCTGTCTCATCTTGGAGGGGCTTCCACAGGCCAACCCAGCCTGGACTCTGACCAGGGCCACTGTCCCAGGCCAGGGCAAAGGGCTCAGACACCCACACTGGGCTTGGCTGCCGCAGCTGCTCAGGGAAGCCCAGGCCTGTGCCCGGGGGAGGGGTGGCTCAGGACAGTGTGCCCTCCTGCTCCAGGATCCTGAGGAGGGAGCAGGTCCCCCAGCACCCACCGTGCACAGAGCCAGTGTCCATACAGGACAGCAGGACCCAGTCAGGGCTCCACACGTGACAGAAGGTGCTGACTCCTCTGGGTGCCCTCACACTGCTGTCACCATCAGGAGTCCGACTGTGCCCTGGTTCCCAGGAGCCTCTAGTCCTGGCAGGGTAGGACAGGCCAGCTAGGAAGTGCCCAGGTGGATGCTGCTCCCAGGGGGCAACGGAGGGCAAGCGTCCTGAGAACAGGTGCAGGGGCGCCTCTCAGGCCCACCCCAAAACCACAGGGCACAGGAGTCCATTCCCTGCTCTGCAGCCCAGGAGGCCACAGCTGAGCCACGTCATGCTCATAACTGTCCAGGACACAGAGGTGACTCCTTGGGCACCGACCTACAGTCCCTGCCCCTGTGTCCTGTGCTGCTTCTGCTGCTTCTCTCTGTCACCCCAGAGCTCTCTGCATATGGCCTCATGTTGTCCCCACCCTGCTCCTCCTTGATCCCTGCTCCGTCCCCGCCCAGCGGAGCCCAGGCCTGCATCTGGCCATCCAGACTCCTCCAGATGGGAGCCCAGGAGCTCAGACCCCTTGTGGGGACAGCTCCATGTACCCCTCACTCCTGAGCTTGGCCACTCTGTCCCCTCCCTCCCCTCCTGCTCCTCCTCCTGGGCGCAGCACAGCCGGGACCAGGGGTGGCTCAGGCTGGGGCTGCTCCTCGTCCTCAGGTCCCAGGAGGGTGGACGTCCCCGAGGTTGCCCTCTCCTGGCTGGGCTTCTGTGCTGCTGGGCTGTGCCAGACCCACCCGGCCCCACCCAGCTGACCCTCCCCCGTGTGTCCCCCTTGCAGAGGGCGAGGTGAGCGCCGAGGAGGAAGGCTTCGAGAACCTGTGGGCCACCACCTCCACCTTCATCGTGCTCTTCCTCCTGAGCCTCTTCTACAGCACCACGGTCACTCTGTTCAAGGTAGTGTGGCACAGGAGGAGCCGAGAGGGTGCGGGGGAGCCTCCTGGGTCCCCCCACTGCCCCTGCCTCATGCACAATGCTGGGAAGCCCTTCACGCTGTCCCTGTGCCCTGCAGGTGAAGTGACCTCAACAGAACAAGCTTGGAGTAAAAAAGAGACAGAAGCAAAGGGGAACTGCCTTCAGGCCTGGCCCTGGCTCTGCCCTGACGCTGCTTTGCTGTGAACATGCTTGTTGCCCCCGAATAAATGTGTTTTATCTTATCGAACTGCTGTCTGGTGAAGGTTTTTGTTTCTCTCACGCCCTTCCTGCTGCATCGGCACGTTCAGGAGCCTGCCTGGGCGTGGGCCTGCGGGCCGTGCTCGGGAATGGGCAGCAGGAGCAGAAGCGGGGCCCACACGCCACCCGGGGCTCAGCACTTGCGGCCAGATGGGGAGAATCCAGACCTGGTCACCCAGCCACGATGTGAATCAGGACACTGGAGCTCGGGCCTCCGGGCTGGTGTGTGCTCCACAGAGTCCTCTGTCCGTGGCTGTCTGTCACCCCTCTGTCACCATTCCCAGCACACGCCAGGCTTCAATCTCCCCCCAAACCTCTGTGCTGTGTGGGGCGTGTGTGTGGATTCAGGAGGAGCGGCAGAGCCCCAGGAGGCATGCGCCTGTCAGCACATCGTGAGGGCCCCGCTCTGCAGGAGCACAGGCCGGCAGCTGCCCCAGCAGACGTGGATGGAGTGTGGAAGTGGGTGGGGAGGATTTGGGGGAACGGGAGTCTTAGCTGTGATAACAAAGTACTGCAGACGGACAGCTTGGACAGCAGACGTTTATTTCTCACAGTTCTGGAGGCTGGAAGTCTGAGAGGAAGGCCTGGCAGAGTCGGTGTCTGGTGGGGCCTGTTCCTGGCTGGTAGACGGTGGAAGGGCCGAGGGCCCCTCAGGCCTCATGTACAAGGGCACGAATCCCATTCACGGGGACCCTCCCTCATGACCTGATCACCTCCCAAAGGCCCACTACCTTGGGGGTGAGCAATTCCTATGAATTTTCGGGGGACACAGCATGCAGTCGGTGGCACCTGCGAGGACAATGTGCGTCGGGAACGGCTCCGTCATCTCAGCACGGGAGTGCAGCGGTGGCTGGCTGAGGAGCAGTGCTGAGAAGTGAGGCCCTGAGAGGTGCCGGAATTTAGCTCAGGAAATGGAGCCCTGCACAGATGACGCAGGGGCACTGTAGGGGCTGATTGACATAGAGGGTGGACTGGGGTGACCCACCGGCCATGGGCAAGTCTGGACCAGCTGTGGCAGGAGGGCCTGGGTGCTGGTGTTTGGGGGGAGAGGAGAGAGGGGGAGAGGGACACACAGCTCCCCAGGACCCAAGGAGGTTTCCTGGCAGAAGTGAAGGACGGTGTCTTAGGGAGGTGGGTCTTGGTCCCACGGTCCCAGGAGGAGGCAGTTTCAGGGATGAAGGGCAGCCTGAAGTTCATGTGGGGCCAGCAGTCATGGCCATGTCCTGGGACTATAGGTGCAAATGATGTCAAGGACAGCCACAGGCCCCTGTGTCCCTGCTGGATGCAGAGGAGCCCAGAGCCTCAGCCCCAGCCTGGCCCTGAAGGGGTGAATGTCCCAGAGAGAGCAGGATGCACACTCGTGGGCTCTAGTGAAGTCCACCCCTCCAGCCGAGGCTCCACGTGGGTTGCATCCAGCTCCAGCTTCATGGTGGTAAACTGAGCTCATCACGGGCTACACCTTGAGGCTGGGGAGGGTGGGGTGAGGGCCCCTTAGAGCTCAGGGTTCACCCAGGAGTGCCGAGGAGACTGCAATGGGTTAGTGAGGAGTCCTTATGCAGGTCCTGGGCTGGCGGCTCAGGACGGCACTTGTGTGAATTAGCTACAGCTGCTGTAACAAAGAACCAGGGACTGGGTGCCTCAGACAACAGGCATTTGTTGTCTCCTTATTCTGGAGGCCAGAAGTGGAGACCAAAGTGCTGGCAGGGTTGGCTCCTTCTGCGCCAGCAGGCAGAGTCTGTGGCTTGCTCTGTCTTGTCTTGTGGTGTGCCGGCTTTCCCTGCTGTTCCTCGGTTTGTGGAGCAGCGCCTCAGTCCCCGCCTTCATCTTCACGAGCTGTTCTCCCTGCGTGCGTGTCTGTGTCCAAATTTCTCCTTTTTATAAAGACGCCAGTCATATTGGAATTGAGGTCCCCCATAATCTAGTATGATCTCATCTGAACTGGATACATCTACAAACTCTGCTTCTAAATAATACCACGTTCTGAGATCCTGGGGTTTCAGATGTCAGCACATCAATGTGTAGGGAGACACAATTCAGCCATAACAGTCTGTCATTTATATCCCCCAGTTTTGGTTTCTCTCATGTGCAAAATACTGTCTTCCCATCACAACATCCCCGAGTCTGGACCTAGTCCAGCATCAACTCGAAGTCCATAGTCTCATCTGAATATCACTTAAAGCAGGTGTGAGTGAGCTCAGGGGGTTTTTCTTTCTGGGGTAAAATTTGTCTGCGTCTGTGGGCCTGTGACACCAGACAACAAGTTTCCTGCTTCCCCAGCACAGTGGTGGCACAGGCATAGGGCAGCATTCCATTCCAGTAGGAGAAATTAGACAGAAGAAAGGAGTCATGGGTCTCAAGCGAGTCCACAACCCTGCAGGGCAAATTCCACAAGATTTTGAGGCTTGAGAACAGCCCTCTGTGGCTCAGTGCTCTGTCCTCCAGGCCACTGGGTGGCTGCCCCTCCCTCTGGGCCTGTGGTGGCCGCAGCAGCCCCAACAGCCTTTGCACCCGTGGATCTGACCTCAATGTCTTTCTTCCTTCACTGTCTGCCTCCTTTCCCTTCAATCCAAGCTGGGGTTGTCTCTGCAGTTATAAAATTCTCAAATACCTGCTAGGCTCCCGTGAAATTCATGGGGACCCAGGTCGTCAGACAAGAGAGTCCTCCACAGATATTCCTGCATGACCTCGTCTCTCTGCCTGGCTTCTGCTGAGGTGGCTGATGGATCCATGACACACATATCAAATCCCTTTATCAAGTGGGGCCCAGCCACACCCGGGGCTCTCTTTCCACAGCACATCATCTGGACAGACTTTCTATCTCTTCCAACCTCTCGTGGTGGTTCCTCTTTCCTTACCTATTTCCTCTTCAATTTATCTCTCTCCTCTCGTATTTTACTATAAGCAGCAAGGAGAAATCAGGCAGCACCTTCAACACTTTGCTAAGAAATTTCTTCAGCTAAGTATCCAAGTGCATCTCTCTCCACAAAACAACACAACACAATCAGGTCAAGTTCTTTGCCACTTTATGACTAGGATCACCTTTCCTTTACTTTTCATTGATGTGTTCCTCATATCTGTCTGAGTCTTCGCCAGAGGGGCCTATATTTCCTTTTTTTGTGAGCAAAATTCTCTTCTTGACAGTCTATGTATTCTCTAACATAATATACATATTTTCTCTAGCTCTTCTTTCTTTCCGGGACCTCACCAAATCACCTTTAATGTCCATTTTTTTTTTTTTTTTTTTTTTTTTTACCAGCAATCTTCAACAAAAACTAAGCTTTTTCTATCATGGACCTCAAAACTCTTCCAACCTTTACCCATCCCCCAATTCCAAATCCACTTCATATTTTTAGGTACTTATGACCTCTGGGTGGGCCAAAAATTTTTTTTTCCCACTTACAATGCCACAGTTTCTCTTTTGGCAACATGTGCAATGTGGTGTGGTCTCATGTGACCCGTTTTCTAGGCTTCACCATTCTTCAGTGCTAGGGTGTCCTCAGCCAGTTCCTGGTCTTTGGGCTGAGCTGGTGTGGTCAGGCATTCGAGCCCCACACAGCCCCTCAAGGCGTCCAGACTTCACTAGGGCATCCTTGACCCAGTATGCTCCTGGACTACGCATTGCACCCAAAGTCCCCCTTATATGCTTGGGGATGAGCAGTGACGTGGGGTTCCCATCAAACACCACCATCCAAGCTGGTGGGGAAGTTACATGGGGGGTCACCTCTGTCTGATTTCATGCCCTTTTCAGCTTAGAATGTTCTAGATGCAACAAAGGACCTAAGGTAATGGGTGGCTTTTCCCCCACCACGTCCACCCTGGCTAGCTAGAGTGGGCTATCTTTCAACAAGGGAAGATCTAGTGGAGTCTCAGATTATTTTGACAGCCTGACAACCCATGGTGTCCCTGACAATCTGCCCCATCTCCTCTGTTATCAGCTCTGAAAAGGCCATTCCTAAGCCTCTCTCTGCAGCTGGAGCCCTCGGTCTATGATGCCACCAACTACCTGACTGCGCAGCTGTACTTCAGGCCGGCTCCCCACCTGCCCTCTGAGTGGACTCTGACCTGTCTTGCTCTCTGGCTGCTGGATGGGTCAGCTCCTTGGGCAGGCAGGCTGGCCAGTGGGATGTCAGAGGGAGGGGACACTGAGGCAGAGAGTTGACCCTGGCTCTCTTTCTGCAGGGTCACTGGGGCTAGCTGCCTTCCTCAACAGATTCTGGAGGGGTCTCTGTCCTTGTTGTTCTCAGAACTGCTTCCTCCCCCTCCTCTGTCAGGGTTTGTGGGGGAGGTGCTTTCTCTTGTAGGTGAGGAAAATTGTTTTTCCTCTCCTCCCTATCTTAGGTTCATAGCTGGGGCCCTGTAAATTAGACTAACAAAAGATAGATTAACAAGAGAAAAGCAACAGAAATCCATTAGCAAGTGCGTCATGCCTATGTAAGGAAGCTGCCAGAGATGAGCAACTCACAGAGGTGGTGAGAACTTGCACTTATGGAGCACCTGGGGGAAAGAACAATCATTTTCAGGGAAGTGACAAACAAAGGAAAAGGACTTTGAGCTTCTAGGGTAGTGAGTTGTGGGAAGGTAAATATCCAGGGAAGACTAATGGAAGAAAAGAGCTAGTTAGCAATGTTTGCTCTGTCGATTCTTCTGCTGCCATCTCTGTGCTGATTGAATTCTAGAGTTGTCTTTGGAAGTGAAGGATCTTTCTGCGCTTCCTCATAGAAAGGGGCTGGGAAGGAAGATTGCTTCTTTTTAATTGCCTTCAGCTCAGAATAATTCTCTGTGAAAACAACATATTTTGGGGTGGTGTATTCTGCTGGTACCAGCTCTGGAGACCTGCAGCGTCCTGTGATCCTTCCACTCAGCCTGTAGCTGCACCAGCAGGCAGTCCCTGCATTAAATCCTTCTCACCTGATTTAGTTGGAGGCTACTTGGAGGCATAGATCCCCAGAGCATTGCTGGGAGGCACGTGGGAGGGCAGCTGTCAGGGGTCTTGTAGGGACTGCCCTCCCCCAGCCTCACTTCACTTCAAGCCTGGATGGGTGATGGAGTTTGGTGTTTGGTCCTGATGGGGTTTTCATGGCCCAAGTCTCTGAGCTACATGTTTAGAATCAGAACGAATCCCTACCAAGTAGATTAAAATTCTTTTCTTTCTCTCTCTTTTTTTTCAATCGATAAATAACAATTTCATATATATGTGGGTACAATGAGGTGTTTTGATATCTGTATACACTGTGAAATGACTAAATCAAGATAATCCAGATACCCATCCCTTCACATGTGTGTCATTTTTATGTGCTGAGAACATTTAAAATCTACTTTCTTAGCCCTCTTGAAATGCACAGTATATTATTACTGACTGTTATAGTCCCTGTGCCCTGTAATGGACCTCAGAAACTATTCCTCCTGTTTAACTAAAATGTTGTATGCTTTTTCTATGCATCAGACATATCTCCCAAAAGTTCATGTGTTGGAAACTTGACCTCCATTGTGACGGTGCTAAGAGGGTGGGAAATCCATCATGTTGATTGAAAGGTGAGGCCTTTAAGAGGTGATTAGATGGTGAGGACTGTGCTCTTGTGAGTGGATTGATCATTCACGGAGTGACAAGACTGGTTCTGATGGCTTTCAAAGGAGGGCAAGTGAGGAGGTTAGCTCTTTCTCGCTCAGCCCATTTTTGCCAGGTGACACCCTGGTTGTCATGGGACTGTGCAGAGAGTTCCTGCTCAGAAGAAGGCCCTCACCAGATGCCCCCCAGACTGGGGACTTTCCAGCCTCTGAACTATAAGAAATAAATTTTTTTTTCTTATAAATTACCCAGTGTCAGGTGTTCTTTTATAAGCAATAGAAATGGACCGATATGCCTTTGACATTTTCGCATTTTCCTCCACTGCCAGCCTCTAGTGACACCCATTCCACTCTCTGCATCTATGAGTTTGAGTTTCAGATTCCACATATAGGTGAGATCATGCAGTACTTGTCTTTCTGTGTCTGAATTATTTCACTTAGCGTAATGTCCCCCAGGTTCATCCGTGTTGCCACAAATGACTGAATTTCCTTCTTTTTTAAGGCTGAGTAGTATTCCCTCGTGCATATATGCTACATTTTCTTTACAAGATAAAACTTTAGCCCACTTCTACTAATGTCCATCATTAAAATATCTTTCAATCATTTTCATGTAGACTTTCCAATGCTTTTCACTAATTTCTTTGCCCGTTATTGCTCCTTGCCTCCCTCTCTCTTTTTTTCTCTTTTCTCCTACTCTCATTTAAGTTTTCAGAAAATGCTTATTGGTGGCAAAATTTCTGAATGCATGTTTTCATCAAAAAAAGGTCCTAATTTTTCTTTTACTCTTGAGTGATAATTTGGATTGATATAGAAGTCTAGTTTCAAGGTTATTTTCCCTTACAACTTTCCTTCTTTTAATTCACTATATCAAATTAATGCACATACACAGATTTAAAAGGCAGATAGTACCACAAGGATTACAAAAAGCAGGAGGCATCCCCTCCCAATCTTCCGCTTCTATTCCCACTTTCCAGAGGAACTAACCAAGCCTGGGGACAGAGAGTCTCAGGAGGAACGGCCCCAGGAATAGACATTTTAGCTATTTCCCCTGAAAGTGAGGTTTGTATATTTTTTCAGTTACAGCCAGTATTTATTTACTTGTTTATTTACTTGTTTATTTTATTTTATTGTGGTAAGAACACTTAACATGAGATCTACCTTCTTAATGCATTTCAAGTGAACATTATTATTGCTGATTTCAGGCACAATGTTGTACAGCATTGTACTATCAATCCCCAGAGTTTATTCACCCTGCTTAACTGAAACTTTATGCCCATTGACGGGTAATACCCCATTTCCCCCAGGCCCTGGTAACCAGCATTGCACTCTTTGGTTCTATGAAGTTTTTTAAATTGTTCATGAATATTCATGAGATAGAAAGCTGATTGTCACCCCTCGTGCCCATGTTGTGAGGGCCAGATTCATACTGGCAGCAAACCCATTACCACAAAATGCATTTGTGTATCTGACTGTTTTAGATATTGCATACAGGCAGGATCATGCAGAATGTGTCCTTCTGTGACTGGCTCATTTCATGGAGCGCAATGGCCTGAAGGTTCATACATGTTGTATATTGTGATACTGCAGGATTTCCTTTTCTTAAAAGGCTGAATAATATACCATTATTTGTACATACCAAATTTTCTTTATCCGTTTACTAGTTGATGAACATGTGCTTGTTTTCACATGTCGACTCTACTGTTGCAATGAACTCAGGAGGGCTAGCATCTCTTCAGGATTCTTATTTCGGTCCTTTGGGATAAAATCTAAAAGTGGGATTTTATGGTAGCCATATGGCTACTGGATTGTATGGTAGTCGTATTTTTAATTTGGGGGTAAGCTCCCTATTTTCCAGAGCATCTGTTACCACTTTCTATTCCAATCAACAGTGTGCTAGGGTTTCAATTTCTCGTATTCTCACCAACACTTGTCTTTTCTCCTTTTTTCCCAAATAGTCATCCTGACAGGTGTGAGGTGGCATCTCATTGTGGTTTTGATTTGCATTTCCCTGGTGATTAGTGATGACCATCTTCTCATGTGTTTATCTGCCCTCTGTATGTCTTTGATTGGAGAAATGCCTATTCAAGTCCTTTGCTCATATTTTTCTTTCTTTTTTGTCTTTTTGTGACCGGTAAGGGGATCGCAACCTTTGGCTTGGTGTCGCCCGCACCGCGCTCAGCCAGTGAGTGCACCAGCCATCCCTATATAGGATCCGAACCTGCGGCGGGAACGCCGCACTCTCCTGAGTGCGCCACGGGGCCGGCCCAAGTTCTTTGCTCATATTTCAATTGGGTTATTTTTTGTTTTTGAGTTTTAGGATTTCTCTTCATATTCTGGATATTAATATATTATTAAATGTATGAGTTGCAGATTCAGTAATCTGGTGCATAATGTTCTTTTAGTTAATGACAGACTGTATACATGATGGTGGTCAGAGCAATAGGCTCCACCTCACAACCTAGGTGTGTTGTAGGCTATACTACCTAGGTTTGTGTACACTCTATGACATTCACACAATGATGAAATAGCCTCAGGACACATTTATCAGAATGTATTCCCATCGTTAAGCAACACATAACTGTATTTTCTTCCACTTTGTGGGTTGCCCTTTTATTCTGTTGATATTGTCTTTTGGTGAAAAGAAATGTTTAATTTTCATGCAGTCCAATTTGTCTATTTTTTATATTGTTGCCTGAACCTTTGGTGTCATATCCCACTTATAGCATTCTCTTATAATCCTTTTTATTGATGTGTAATAAATAAATCAATTGTAATAGCTCTTCTTTCATTTCTGATTTTATTTATGTCTTTATTTTTTTCTTAGTAACCCTAGCTAAGTGTTTGTCAATTTGTTTACCTTTTCAAAAAACCAACTCTCAGTTTTTTTGATTTTTTTCTATTGTTTTCCTATTTTTGTTTCATTATTTCTGCTCTTATATTTGTTATCTTCCAGTTAACTTTGAGCTTAGTTTGTTTTTCTTTTTTTAGCTCCTTCAGGTGCAAAGTTAGGTTGTTTATTTGAGATCTCTGTTCCCAGCTTTACTGACTTATAATTCACAAATAAAATTGTATGTATTAAGATGTGCAATATGATGATTTAATATGCATATATGAGTATATGGTAAAATGATTAAATCAATTAAGTTAGTAAACACTAACTCTTACTCAAAGTTAGTGAACACTTCTCTTACCAAAGATTGTTCAGGAGTGTGCTGTTTAATTTCCACATACATGTGAATTTTCAGTTTTCCTTCTGCTGTTGATTTCTAGTTTTATGCCAAATGGTCAGAAAAGTGACTTGGTGTAATTTAAATGTTCTTAAACATGTTAAAGCTTGTTTTATGATGCAGCACATAGTCTATTGTGAAGAAAGTTCTGTGGGTGTTTGAGAAGAATGTGTATCTGCAGCTGGTGGGTGGAATGTCCTGAGCTTGTCTGTTAGGTCCATTTCATCTATAGTGTTGTTCATGTCCTCTTTTCCTTATTGCTCTTCTGTCTGGATGCTCTATCCATTATTAAAGGGGGTGTGAAAGCCTCCTACTATTATTGTTTTGTATTTTTTCTTAAGTTCTGTCAATATCTGCTTCATATATGTAGTCGCTCTAGTGTTGAGTGCATGTGCACTTATAATTGTTACACCTTTTTGGTTCTTTCATCCATTCATCATTATATAATGCTTATTTGTCCCTTGTGACTGTTTATGAATTAAAGTCTACTTTGATATAAGTACAGCCATGCCTGCTCTCTCTCATCTGCAATTTGCATGGAATGCCTTTGCCTATTCCTTTACTTTCAGCCTATGTGTGTTCTTAAATCTAAAGTAAATACCTTGGATCATTATGTGATATATGTGTGTCTTGAAACAAAAAAACTGTACCCCATAAAGAAGTGCAATAAAAAATTATCTTCTAGACAGCGTATAGTTGGTTCTTTAAAAAAAAATTATTTAGCCACTCCATGTATTTTAATTGAAGAATTTAATCCATTTACATTTAAAGCAACTATTGATAGGGAAGGACTTAGAATTTGCATTTTGTTATTTTATGTTTTGTGGTTCTTTTATCTGTCTTTTCATCTCTTTCTGCCTTTCTTTGTGTTTTGTTAATTTTTTATATTTATTTCTTTCTCTTTTTCTTTTTGGTAACTTCTACAGTTATTTTTATTTTTGTGTTTACCTCTCCCTGCCTTCATGGACTGGCTTGTCCAGGAGAATACCAAGTCTTTCTGTCCACAGGGAGAAGCAGGCAGCTATGGTTTTTATCTACTTGCTCTATGCTGTCAGTGGGGGTGGCATGTCCTATGGTGTCTTCCAGTCTAAACTGCTGCTTCTATTCTCTCCTGAATGGCTAAACTTCACTGGACCTCTCAGAGATTTAAGAGTATCAGGATAGATGTCAGTTATGGGCCTGGGAAATGTTGAGGCATTGGATGCATGGATCAACTATTTTCCCCTACAGGGGAAAGAAGAGAGCTGGAATAATTTATCTGCTAGCTCTGTACTCAGCGTGGAGGGGCATATTGCTAAACAAAGTGCCAGTATTGCTATTTACGGAGTTTTATGGTTTCAACATTAAATATTGACTTCCAACTATGAAAGATGGCAATCTAACTCTCTGATACATTTTTATTCTTCTTTCTCATTCTTAATATTAACCAATGTTTTAAATAATTTAAAGCTAGAAAATTTAAAACCAATTTCCGTGTTTATATTATTGTTACTATTACTAAATAATCATTCTTTATAGCTGAGCCTCATAGTGTACGTAAATTGTGTGTCCTACAGATACAATTCTTTTTTTACTGAGAATTTAAGGATTGCCTTCTTTTTTTCATTTTCTCAGTTTTCTATATCTTTGACCAATTTGTTATCAAACTTTCTGACAGGACAACTAATCCTCTCTCAATATATACCAATTTAGCAGGTAAGCACCAAGTTCTTTTTGTTTTCCCCTGGGAAGATATTTCCTTGGACTCCCCAAACTCCTCGTTCTATTAGGGCAAGTTGCTTTCTAGGCCTGATGCCCACGTATCACCTTAGGCTTGTCTCTCATTATCGATGTCATTTTCTTTCTCTCTCTCCTGCGCTGGATTCCTGTTCTTCTAGAATCCACGCCTACTTTATTTCTGATTTACTGCATAATTTCTTTGGAACACATCCTTTAGTAGCTTGCTGGAAGAGGAAACCTGGAAGAGAAAATCTTGAGATCTTGCATGTCTGAGAATATCTTTATTCTACCCTCACATTTTATCATTGGTTTGGGTGCAGAATTCTAAGTTAGAGGTAATTTTTCTTGAAAATGCTTGAAGGCCATGTTCCACTGATTTCTAATTTCTACTGTGAAGTAGTTATGCTTTTGTTATCTTCTGTATGTTGTTGGGGTTGGGATAACCAACACTTTAATCCCCAGTTTCCTGACAGTAGTTCTTCAGAAAAAAAGAGGATGATAAAAGAGGCTTATTTCTAAGAAAAGCTGGATTGGAGGACATGGCTTACAAAACAACCACTGCCTTCCTTATCGTGAGCCCAGAATGACAGAGGCTTACCCACCCTGCCCCAGGTAGAGCTTTGTTCCATCAAAGCAGATAGAAGCTCTCACAGGGGAGGCCGCCTTTCCATTCCACACCAACCCCTTCCTGGGGCTGGTGCAGGGTGGGGTTGGGGGACGTGCGGCTAAAGATCCAGGAGGAGTAACCTGAGGAAGGGGCTGCACGTTTGTTTGCTCCCCAACCTGTGTGATCTGATGTTTTCTTAAGGGAGGGCAGATATGAGGAACTTTTATTGTACACGGTAGTTTGTAATGTCACCATGTTTTACCTTTTTGTGAACCTTCTTCTACCTACTGTGCTGGGAACTCTATACCCCTGTGTAATTCAGAAATTATTGTTCTAGTTCTGGGACCTTTACTACTGTTGTTTATTTGGTAATACCATCACCTCTAGTTCCTTTGTGGAATGCTATTATTTAAATGGTTCATGTCTCTCATTTTTCATGTCTGTTTTGGGGTTTTCTTTTATTTTTAACACTGTCTTCAAGTATGTGTATTGAAATTTTTAGTGTTTACTAATAATTTTTAAAAAATAAATTCAGGATCTTTTTCCTATTTTATGTGTGTCCCCATTTCTTGATCCTGCTCTTGTTTTATGGATGTAAGAACTATATATCTGAGTATACATTGAGTATAATTATATATCTGAGTATATAATTCATAGTATTTTAGAAGTTTTCTTTTGTTTCCCGAATTGTCTGTATTTCTTGTTTATTTTATGCTGGGAGATTTCCCAAGATGCCTGATGATGCTGTCTCCTGTTTAATTTCAAGAATGGATCACCCCTAAGATGCTGATTTGGTGTAGAGTGTTTGTTGACTGGTTGGTTTAACTAGCGTGATCATGTGGGAACCCACATTTGGTTGTTAATCCCCAACTCTCAGCATCTGTAGATATTGTGTGCGTATGTGTGTATGTGTGTGTGCAGCTGATCACCCTACTTAGAGAGGAATCCTCTGACCTTCTTGCTGGGGCATAGCCTCATTACAGCGTGCTGGCAACTGACACAGGTGGACCCCATCCGAGTCATGGCACCAATGAAAGGAAAAACCTGGCCCGAATGCAGAATGAGAAACACAGCAGGAGACAAAGGCTCAACCACGGTGTGTTAAGCAGGCAAAATAGACAGGCGGGCTGCTCTCTCAAGAGTGGGAGCAGCAGCAGGGAGAGTTGAGGTGGGCCCTTTATATCCCATTAAGCTGAGCTGGACTGTTCTTATTGGCTAGGGAGGGAGGGGAGGGCAGTGAGCGAGGTTTAAGCTGAGTTGGGATTTTTCTATAGATGGAGAAATTTGTGCATGTGGGAAGGGGATGTGGCGGTGAAGAAGAAGGGGAAGGGTGGGTCTTTGTTCTCAAAAATTTGCTTTTCTAGGGACCTTGAAACTGTTCTGCAGCCATTTTGGGCATTCTGCTGCCATTTTAGACTGTCCTTGGGTAGAGCATGATTGCCTAACATTTCCCCCTCTTTGGTTCAGATTGGAAAATGGGCATTGCCGTCATCTCTGGCTACTTCCTGCTGCATGGGGGCGTAGAAGGAGGGGACGGTACGGGAAAGGAAGAGGGGAAGGTACGGTTAACCAAGCATGAGGGGTACAAGGCCGTACAGCCAGGCACTGAAAGTTCTGATTTCTGTGGGCGAGACAGTGGAGAACATCCCTTGGAGCCACAGGTGGCCGAGCCCCTCAAACACGTCTTTAGCCTGATGGACGAACTGTCCTCCTGAAGGGTGTGGAGGAAAGATAGGAGATGTGTCTTCATCATATGGCAGTGGCAAGTATTCCTTGAGGATGAGCTGGTTGACAGAAACCCGAGACACCTTGCGAGTTGGTTCCTGAATGAAGGGAAGGGCACAAGGGGCCAGAGTTAATAATACCCCGATGAGGAGAAGTGGGCTTAGAAAGCAGAGGAGCCATGAGGTCAATGAGGACTGCCACCACTGATGTGAGGTGGGGTCCCCCAGGAGATACCTGTTTTTGAGAGATTCACGGATTTTGGCCAAACTTTGGAGATTAGTTTCAATCACACCCGTTTCGTTGATGTAATAACAGCATTCCTCATTCAGGAACATGCAGGTGCCATCCTTTTCTGCCATGAGGAGGTGTAGGGCATGCCTGTTTTGGAGAGTTACGTGGACCAATGAGGTGACTTGGCGTTGCAACGAGGCCAAAGACTCTGCTGAGGCCTCGATGGCCACCTGGAGTTTTTCTGAAAGATCTCTACTTGAGTCTATAGAGTGGACAAGTGTCCCCGTGCTTAGTCCTGTGGCCATCAGAGAGTAGGCCAAGGACACCCTGAGGACCAGAGGGAGGAAAACTGCCTGTTTTTGTTTGTCTGGGGAACTAACTTAAGCAATGACTTCAGCCTGACTATAGACGGTGAGCTGGGGAACCAATGCAACAGGTAGGTAAAGGAGGGAGGCTGAGGCATTGAGGGCCATAGAGAGGGTGCCATTGCACCAAAAGAAACCTCCAACGGGGGCATGTTGGCTGGTAACATTTTGTTGGGTTGTATTGCAAAGAAAGGAATTAAGGGTGGTATAGCAGAAGGGAATTATTGAATTTGAGGGGTTAGTAAACAAGGGAATGGCCTGGAGAGGGGAAAAAGGAGCCAAAGTTGAGGTAGCGTGTAGATTAAATGGGCCTGGGAGGGGAACGGCTACTAATGGGGATTTGCCCAAAACAGCACAAAGAAAACACTGGGATAAATTCCCCAGGCCAGAAAGGTTGGCCACTATGTGGCCTTGCTGGATGAGTTTTATCCAAGAAAAGGGCTCTGAGCTCGTGGAAGCTCACAAGTGGTGGTGTAATAGTTGTTCTTGGTTTTTAATGACCTGAGATATATTTTTAGTGGGGGGTTTGGAACAGATGAGGTTATGAGGGCCCCATAAATGTGAAGCAAGGCTGTAGGGTAGGAATCATTAGTCCAAGCATATAATTTGCCATTGACCCCATCTTTCCATCTATTGTTCCATGGATCTGGGACAGTCAGCCTGTATGCCGAGCTGTTGTGGTAGAGGCGTTGTGATCCATGGGCCATCCCTCCCCTGATGGAGTGAATGTCACAATAGTAGTAGGGGCAACTGCCACTCGTTTGAACCCAATAGGTATAACAATTATATTTGGTTTGCTCATAGGTGAAGCAAACAGCTGGGTCTGCACCTTGGGGAAGAGACAGAAAAGAGGGAAATATCAAGGAAATACTAGTGTTGCATCCCCGAGGTGGGCAATCAGCAGTGCTGCTGGTTTGGCTGTGGGACCCAAACTGGGACTTCCGTGATTCTTGTAAATAAAACCTCGACCTGGAAGGTGACCGAATCATTGGAGGCGTGGGGGCTCCCGAACAAAAAAGGGAAAGGGAAAAGAAGAGTATGGGGACAGTGGGCTTCATGTTATTTTGGATAATTTTAGAGAAGTTGAGCGGGTATTATTTTGCCTTCCCAGTTGATGTTCCAGACCTCAAAGTGGATATGGGGTCCAGGGGGTAGTGGGAGGTCTAATTGTATTTGTGGATCCCAAAAAGTCCCACTTCACAGGCAGGTGTTCTGATGGGGCTTGAAGGGATAAGCCTTATGGGAATTGTTATAACCCAACACTGGACCACGAAGAAAAGGGGGCCACACCCGAAAATCCACACGAACATGGAAGGTTACTCAGGAATGGCAGGTAGTGTGGGCGTGTGGGATATGCAGAGTTTTAGAGGGATGGTGGGAGAAATGGAGCAAGTGAGCTTGTGGGAACGACCTGAACGGTGAAGCCCATGTCATGGTCAGGAGCCTGGTTGGCTTTAATCTGGAGATAAGAATCCATGAAGTTAATTTTCCTGGGGCCTCTTCCAGCTGGGCAGTGGTAGGTTATTAAAGAATAACTTTAAAATGTCCCTCCCATTGTGGGGTTAAGGGACCCCTGTCGACTTCAGGGGAGAAGCATATCCAATCCCCAGGGGCTAAAGGGAAAGAAACATGAAACCTGGATGGGTCAGGTAAAAGGGTTTCCTGATGTTTCCAAAGTTCGGAGCAGATGAAAGAAAGTAGGGGATAGGTGAGGTGCTCTGGCAATGGGCTGGAGGAAGGGGCCATCCCGGGAGGCAAAATCGGGTGACCATACATGACTTCAAATGGGGACATAGAAGATGGCCTTTTTAGGAGAGCCTGGGGCTGGAATAAAGCCAAGGGAAGCAATGCGACCCAATTGGCATGAAGTTCAAGAGATAGTTTAGTGAGGATGTTCTTAAGAACAAGATTGGTGCACTCAATCTTCCTAGAAGACTGTGGATGGTATGGTATATGGAAATGCCATGGGCTGTCAAGGCCCTTTGTGACACCCTGTGTAACTTGGGAAAAAAATTCGGGGCAATTGTTTGACTGGAAAGAAGTGGGAACCCTGAATCATGGGATAATGTGTGTAAGGAGAAGAGAGGCAACTGTGGATGCCTTCTAGTTGGAAGTGGGGAACACCTCCACCCACCCTGAAAGCATGTCCACTAAAACTAAGAGGTGTGAAAGTTTATGAACCTTTGGCACATGGGTGAAGTCTATTTGCCAATCAGATCCAGGGAGGTGTTCCTGTGCCTGATGGGAGGAAAAGGGAGAAGGCTGTAATGGGGTATTGGGGTTGGTTTTCTGGCATACTTGACATGTTTTGGCCAAGTTTTGGAGATAGACCTTGTCTTCTGGGGTTAAGGAAAAGAAAGAAGTCAAGAACAATTTTAAAGTCTGCGTATTGGGGTGAAATAAAGAATGTAGTTAAGATAAAAGATTTTGTTTTGTGTGGGTCGAGGGAGAGACCCCGTGGGGGGTCCGGTGAAATGGCAAGGGTGGGTCTGAAGAGAGAACCGCTTGCCTAGTCACCTGATCGGCCATGGAATTCCCCACTGTGACAGGGGAAGAGCAAGATTGGTGTGACTGACAATGGACTATGCCATCCTTGGCAGCAATAAAGATGCCCATAGGAGTTGGGAAATTAATTTGGAATTGGTGATTCTGACACCTTTTGTGTTCAATAAACCCCTCTCCTTCCAAATTGCTGCATGTGATAAAATCATGTGGAGAACACATTTAGAATCAGTGTATAATGTAAGGGATTTGTCTGCCAATAATTCAAAAGCCCGAATAACTGCAGTGAGCTCCGCCTGTTGGATGGTGGTGTTTGGTGGCAGAGGTCTGGCCTCGATGATGTGAGTGGGAGATACAATGGCATATTCTGCTTTTTGTTTTCCCTCAAACAAAAAGGAACTGCCATCTATGTACCAGGTACTGGCGGGGTTGTCTGGAGGGCCCTCGGAAATGTGAGAGGGGCAAGGAAGGACGGCTTCTAATGACTCGAAGAAATGATGGAGGGGGCTCCTTCTGAAATGGGCAAAAGGGAAGCGGGGTGTAAAGGGGCACAAGTCTGGAATGTCATAGAGGCATCTTGAGTGAAGGAGACAAGGAGGGATGAAACGGGGCAGGGTGGGAGGGTTTGCAATCCCTTATAAGTCAGGAGCTCCTTTAGATGATGGGGTGAAGCTATAATGGTGGGGCTACCAAAAGTGAGCTTTTTGGCTCTTGGAGGAGAACATGGGTGGCGGCCAGTGCCCTAAGACATGGGGCCCAGCCATGGACCATGGGATCTAGCTTCTTGGATAAATAGGCTACAGGGGCAAAAGTGGGTCCCTGTTGTTGTCCAAGTACAACCCAGTCTGAAACCTTTGTTCTCATGAACATATAAGAGGAAGGGACATTATAAATCAGGTAAATGTAGGGCTGGGGGTGTGATAAGGGCTTGTTTGAAGTCTTCGAAAGAGGACTTGATGGAGTCCATTAAGGGTTCTGTTGGATCTCCTTTGGAGGCTTCATATAAGGGTCTGGCTAAAAGGGAGTAATCTGGAATCCAAGCCCGAAAATAGCCCACAAGGCCCCCAAAGGATAATATTTCATCCTTAGATTTTGGAACAGGTAGTTTCCAGTAGGATCGTCCAAGTGAA